>NW_022631181.1:723001-1139827 GCF_010015895.1 Lontra canadensis
CCGCCCACCCATCCATCCACCCACCCATTCATCCATCCATCCATCCATCCATCCATCCAACCACCCACCCACCCACCCATCCATCCACCCATCCATCCAACCACCCACCCACCCACCCATCCATCCATCCATCCACCCATCCATCCATCTACTCATTCATTCATCCATCTATTAATTTGTGCATTCATCCATATCGATTCATCTATTCTTCCATACACCCATTTGTTTGTGCATCCATCCATCCATTCATCCACTTGTTCCTTCTTTCCTTCCTTCCTTCATCCATCCATTGATGCATCCATTTGTTCATTCATTCATTCATTCATTCATCCATCCATTCATTTGTTCATACATCCATCCATCTGTTCATTCATTCATTCATTCCTAGATCAATCATTAAGTGTTTTGCATCCCCCCAGGAATGCAGAATTCTGTCTTTGGCAAGCCTGGGTTGCTCACTGCTTCATGCATTTATTTATGCAGCATCTACCATGAGCCCACACTAGATTAGGAGGTGGGGAAAAGCAGAGACCCATATGGTCCCCATTTTCACAGAGTTTGCCAGCCAGTGTAGGAGATAGGTAACAACCAAGTCAACACATAAGGAAATTTAAGACACAATCTCCAGGAGTGATTAAGTATTGTGAAAACACACCAGAGCAATCAATCAAGAAACAGGGCCGTGTAGGGAATACTTTAAAGATGGCATAGGGGGGACCTGAGTGGCTCAGTCAGTTGAGTGTCTGCCATTGGCTTAGGTCATGATCTCAGGGTCCTGGGATCAAGCCCCGAGTTGGGCACCCAGCTTAGTTGGGAGTCTGCTTCTCCCTTTCCCTCTATCCCTCCCCCTGCTCATGTGCCCACTCTTTCATTCTCTCTCTCAAATAAATAAAATCTTTAAAAAATAATAGAAATTAAAAAAAATAAAGATGGCAAAGGACAGGGAAGGCCCTTCAGAGGAGGTGACTTTGAAGGGCAGGCAAGATGGGCTACAGAATGTGTGGACCCCGGTGCAAAATGAAAATGTAGAGGCCCTTGTTCAAAAGTTAATAAGAATTTCAAGAGGGTGACAGCAGAGCTGACCACACAGGTCACACACCTGGACGCAGGCCCTAGGGGGAGGTTTAAGGGCATGAAGGAGAAAGTGAGCATCTCAGTTCAGAGGGAACAGCGACACAAAGGGGGATGCAAGTGTAAGTATTCTGGAAACGTGAGAGCACAGGGGGAAGACAAAGGCCCTGTTGAAGATCATTCAAAAAGAGCTCCCTACAAGCCACAGAAGTAAACAGGCACTTTTTCTATCCAGCTGCCTGGCTCGTGGCCTGGCAGGAAGCAGCATGGACCACAAGGTGACCTTGAGGTGACACAGAGACCAAGTGGCTCTGCAGAACCTGCCTGCAGCAGGAGAATCCACAGACATACCTCTGCCACTGCTTTGCTGTGGCTTCCACATGAGTGCAGACCCCTGGAATAACACCCCCCACCAAGGTCTCAGCTCTGTCTGTGACATGGGAAGGGCTGCAAGCACTAGTTGAAACCGCCACTCCCAGCCACCATATTGCAGAAACTGAGCCCCCAAAAGTTAGGCGATGTGCCCAAGAGTGCAGGTTATTTAGCCCCTGATCAGAAAAAAATAATAATACAGGGAGCTTTTGGGATTCTAACAGGGATGCTTTATCACCATATTGGTCTTCTATATCAGGCTTCATTCCCTCAATCCTCCAGATGATTGCAAGTTACCTGCCCACATCTGAAAGTGGGCTGGGCTTTTGACCTGTGAGCCCCAGGGAAGAGGCATTTCCATCCTGTATAAGGGGAAAAGTCCAGCAGTGGCTCTCCGCAAAGCAACACTCTGGAGGGTTTGAGGGGGATTGGGAGGTCCCCCTGAACATTTCTTCAGAGTTGACCCAAGACACTACCAATGGATGTGAGCAAAAGGGTCAAGGTGGGGACTGCCAAGCACCAGGCTACTGAAGGTCCCAAAGATGCAAAAACATCAGAGGCAAAAACTCTACAAGAGGATGATGGAACCCTCACCTTCATTCTGATATCACTGCTTCCAACAGGCAGGAACACACAGGTTATGACATCAACTTTTTCATCCAACCAACCACCAGAGACAGCAGCACCAGGACAAGGGTCTAAGCCTTGATTCCCTGAAGATACCGCCCCATGGGATTCTCACCCCAGGTCATTAGGAACAACGAACCCTTCATCAGAGTCCCCTCATTTGGGGCCCTTGCTGGAGCCTGCAACATTCCTCACAGAAATGCCAGTATCTTGGGAGGCACCAGCAGAACTACCTGAGTTGTCCTAGGTGCCAAAATCCTCAATTCCAGACTCAGAAAAGCACATCGATTGGGGGCAAAATAACCGTAGGCCCAGTGAGATTTGTGTCACACTTCAGGGGGCTGCTCCAGCCTCCTCATGCTGGAGATGAGGAAGTAGAGGTTCAGAGAGGGTAAGGGTCCCACCCAAGGTCACACAGCGCAGTGTCCTCTTTGTGCCCTCCTATAGCCCTTTGCATCTCCCACCACCCCACAGTTTATAAAAAAACAAGATCTCTCTGAACACCCTTCCCCCCAGTCCTGGGATAAGGCATGATAAATGATTTACCTATAGTGCTAAGATTCTACATAATGAAGATACAAAGGCAGAAAACTCATTTAATACTTTGGCTTGCTGTCATGCAAAGATAGGTCCTTACTTAGTTAAGGATCTTTTGCCTTCATAAATTCACCAGCTCAGAAAAGCTGTGGTTTAAGCACAAACCAGCAAAGACCCCTAAAATTGGTGGTGGAAGACAGTGAGCTATGCTGTTATAATAGCCAGCAGACCCATGATGCTACTTAAATTTTAAGTAATTAAAATTAAATTTTTAAGTTCACTTCTTCTGTCACACTAGCCACAGGTCAATCTCCATAGTCACAGGTGACTAAAGGCTACCATACTGGACAGCACAGTTCTAGAACATTCCATCATGGCAGAAAGTTCTGTTGGCCTGCTCAAGTCTAATCTGAAAGTTGCCTCTTCCGAGAGCTCTCTACTGACCTGACCACCTCATTCTAAAATAGATCCCCTCAGGGGCCCCTTCTCCTGTAACCTGTCTTCCTCCTGGCATTGGTCACACTGAGAGATCATCAGTTAACCTGTTTATTTGTACTTTTCCCATCTCCCTGCTGGGATGCTCCTTGAAAGTAGCAATGTATCCATCTTGCTTCCCACTGGGGCTGTTGTGATAAATGTATCTCGCCCACCTGGCCTACTTAGATACCACTTAGCAACCCAGGGTCGGACATCCACTTCTAACATAATCTTGGATGTTTGTCAATTTGGGGGAATTCATTTCACTTACTTTTCCCTAATCCCTATCGAAATTGCCATGTTGAAAGTTAAGAACCAGTTCAGAGAAACGCGAATGCTGGCAATCACTGGAGGGACCACACCAAGGCACAGTGGAACCCCGTCTGCAGTGTGGAGAACCTGGCCTCGAAGCTTCGCTCTGCTGCCTCCCAGCTGTGTGATCTTGGGAAAGGCACTTCACCTTTGAGCCCCGGTTTTATCATCTATAAAATAGGGACGCACCGCCACCAGCCTTGTACTGTTGTTCTAAGGGATCAGTGGATAGTTGATATAAATGTGAAAGTGATGGGTGAAGTGGGTGCTGGGGGTGGGGGAAAAAGAACAAGCCAAGGAAGGGAGCTGTAGGGGAATCTACCACTTATTAAGTACCTACTGTGCACCCAACCCCGTGCATACTTCACAAACATTATCCCACTGAATCCTGTGAGCATTTTCCAGATGAGGAGCTACTGGCAGGGAGAGGGGAATGCCATGCCCAAGGTCACACAGTAGGGGGTGGAGGGCGGCAGAGCCGAGGTTGAACTTTATACCAGACCCTGAAGCTTTCCCTTCCTTGAACCCTTCCAGAACCTCAAACTAGTTTCACCCTGGAGATCATCAGGATGGGGAATACTTGACTTTTTTCTTTTCTCTACCTTCTACTTCCAGTCACCAGGGCTCAACTTAAGCTCCCTGGGAACATGGGTGCCTGAATGGAAGAAGCCACCTCCTCATAAAGCTTTTCACATTTGGGAGAGAGAATACAAGAGGTGCTGAAAGGAACAGCTAGTGAGATTGTACCCCTAGTGGAGGGAAAAACCAGGAGGAGGGAAGAAACCCTGGAAGGGGGGCAGAGAGCTCTCTGACCTGCGGAGTGATGGTTGGCGGCTCTTTTCCCTGCTTGTCTGTTCCCTGCGTTTCCCACCTGGAACTACTGTATTCTGTTTGTAATTGGGGAAGGGAGGTGGCAAAGCTTGAACACGACCACAAAAACAAACAAAGCCAAGAACTGCACACCTAGGACACACTCCCACCAGCAGGGACCTATGGGCACTGGTTTCCAGCAAACATACCTGAGTTTCTGCTCTGAAGGCACCCCTAGGGGAAGGCATGAATTTCAGTTGTTAGTTACCCATTGAAAGAACCAGCGAACAAATACATGACTGTCTCGTCAGGAGGCAGGAAAACTGGCCCTCCCTCCAGGCCCCCACTGTCCCGTGTGGCTCTTATCAGCCCTAGCTCACACAGTTTAAATTCTAACAAATCACACACAAGGCCATCTTCCCCGACCAGGCAAGTCCTTCTAAAAGGACAGTCTCCTGGCATAGGGCCCTGTAGATGCGGTAAGATGTTCAATAAATAATTTTGAAAAGAAGGAAGGAAAAAGGCAAGATTTACGTTTCCCGCATTTCCCGTAACTACCCTCGACACGTGGGCATGAGCAGATAGCTTGACTGAGCAGGGAAGAGGGCAGCCCTCACCCTAACTCTGAGCTCCCCCGTCATGAGGACCCAGGGCACGTTACCTCATAGTGGGGACGGGGTTCTCGGACTCGCCTACAGTCGGAGCGGCCTCCAGGGACACGGTCCCCAGGCTGGCCCGGCTGCCCTTCCGGGCAGACTCTCGGAATAAGCCAGCGCCAGGGTCCTCATCAGAGGAGTTGTCATCAAAGGAGCCTAAGATGAAGTTGGTCATCAGCTGCCTCTTGATGTGCTCTTGCTTCTCGTCTTCTTTGGAGAAGGGTCTGGCTCGCTGGCCCTGGGGCTTGGCTGGAGATGGGGGGCCACTGGTATCCAGGGTCTTCAGGCCTTCGGTCCCCGTCCCATTGGCTTGGAGTGCTGCAGGGGTGTTATCCGAGGTACGGGGGTTTCCTGGGGGATTCTGGTGTGGGGGTGGCTTGGAAGTTCTCTGCCGACAGGCATCTTTGGGACCTTTGTGGGAGGCTGGCTTGGCCTGGTTAGGAGTCTCTGGCAGAGGGCTGCAGTCACTGTTTTTCTGGGGTGGCTCCCCTGAGCTGTCTGAGGCTGGAAAGGGCTTCTGGCTTGGGATACAGCTCCCTTCTGATTTACTCTTGATGACTTGCATAGAGTCTGTCATTTTCCCCCAGATTTTTAACCAGGAAAAGGTCAAGCAGGAGAAAATCAAACAGGATAGAAAAAGAAGCAATATCATTCAGAAAACCTGCAAGGAAAAAGGAAAAGACATTTCAGAGTCTATGAAATTGAGTTATTTCCATCTTCAAGGGGCTCATGGGGCAAGAAGCAGCTGGGGTTCTGTGCATTCAGCTGAGAGGGTCAGAGGCCAAAGTCAGTGGGCAAAACGGCTCTGCCCACAATGTGCTCCGTGGTCCTCGGCACATTTCTGAACGCCTCGGGATCTCAGCCTCTCATCTCTAATTTAGGTACATGAACACACGCTCACCATGAATCAGAAACATGCATGGAAGAGAGAAACAGATCACACCTCTTAAAGGGCTCTTGTTACAGACTCATAACACCCAAAAAGTAGAAATAGTCCAAATGCCCATTAACTGAAAAATGGAGAAACAAAAATGGAGAAACAAAAGGAGAAACAAAACAAAAATAGAGCGAAAAAAAGGAGAAACAAAAGGTAATTATTAAGTTGTAAAAAAAAAGAAGAAGAAAGAAAGAAAGAAAGAAAGAAAGAAATGGAGGGTGTCTGGGTGGCTCAGTTGGTTAAGCAGCTGCCTGCGGCTTAGGTCATGATCCCGGGGTCCTAGGATGGAGCCCCATGTTGGGTTCCCTGATCAGTGGGGAGTCTGCTACTCCTTCTCCCTCTGTTTCTCCCCCTGCCCCTGCACATGCTCTCTCTCCCCCTCTCAAATCAATTTTTTTTTTAAAGCGAGAGCTTAATAACAGACAGAAATTCATTTTGCCAAAGACATGAATCCAGATATTCTGATTTCTTACCCATGCCTCTTCCTGGCACACTAACTCTGCCTACTAATGAGTAGATCATTGTTATTTGATGTAAATATTGTTTTTTTAAAAGATTTTATTTGAGAGAGAGAACATGAGTGGGAGAGAGAGCAGAGGGAAAAGCAGACTCCCTGCTGAGCAGGGAGTCCGATGTGGGACTTGATCCCCAGATTCAAGGATCATGACCTGAGCCAAAGGCAGGCAGTTAACTGACTGAGCCACCCAAGAGCCCCAGAAGTAAATATTGTTAAGAAGCAAACAAAAACACAAACTGAACATGTTGAAATTTCAGAACAAATTTTGCCACAGGGATACAGAAATATTAAAAAATAAATAAAAGGCTAGACCGTAAAGCTCAAGCATATCAATTTAGTATCTAACAGGTTCTTACTTGGGGTGCCTGGGTGGCTCAGTGGGTCAAGCCTCTGCCTTTGGCTCAGGTCATGATCTCAGGGTCCTGGGATCAAGCCCCGAATTGGGCTCTCTGCTCGGCGGGGAGCCTGCTTCCTCCCCCTACCCCACCCACCTGCCTCTCTACCTACTTGTGATATCTCTCTCTCTCTCTCTCTCTGTCAAATAAATAAATAAATGAATAAAATATTTTTAAAAAATAAATAAAAGGTTTTTTCTTTCTAAATTTCAACATCATATTCTTTTTTAAAAAAGATTTTATTTATTTATTTGCAGAGAGAGAGAGAGAGAGATCACAATTAGGCAGAGAGGCAGGCACAGAGAGTGGGGAAGCAGGCTCCCTGCTGAGCAGAGAGCCCGATGTGGGGCTCAATCCCAGGACCCTGAGATCATGACCCAGGCTGAAGGCAGAAGCTTAACCCACTGAGCCACCCAGGCGTCCCTTAACATCATATTCATAAGGGAAGTGGAAAAGTTCTCAAGTTTTCCTAGAACCATGTAATCCGAATAATTCCTACAGTCTTTGCACAACAGAATTTCCGAAATGTTGTCAAGGGTATTTTCCAGTTATACCTAGGACCAGGAGGGTTTTTTTTTCTTTTAAGGCCATCAAGTTTCTTTTTAAAGAAAAGTCAGTCAAGGGTGGTTCAGCATCCATCAATGTTCATTGAACATTCATTGAACAAAGAGGAAAACCACATGATCACTTCAGTTAATACCAAAAATAGCATTTGGCAAAATACAACACCCTTTCATGATAAAAAACAGAAAAATAGGAAAAGAAAGGAACTTTAGTGTAATAATGCATAATTATGAAAAACCTACAGCTGATACATACTCAGGGGTGAAAAACTGGAAGCTTTCCCCCTAAGATCAGGAATAAGACAAGGATGCTCACTTTCATCACTGCTATTCAACATTGTACTGAAGGTCCTAGCCAAAGCAATTAGACAAGAAAAAAAAATAAAAGCCATCCAAATTGGAAACGAAGAGATAAAATCATCTCTAATCATAGACGGCATGATCCTATACAGGCTTCCCTACTATCCAAAAGTAGAGAAGTTCTTATGAAACACTTTTTTAAGTTGAAATGGCATAAAGCAAAGAAGCAATTACCATTAATTTATATGGACACATTTTTGAGCATTCCTAGACCCATGAAATAACTTCTCTTAGGCTTTTCTGGGTAGCTTAGGACACATCTTGCTAATGGATACACAAAATAAATCAAGACAAAGCTCAGATGCTCACAGACATAGTTCAAAGCTATGGTGGCTTTGATGCTGAGGTGCTGAGTGTAGTTCTTACCAAAGAAGCCTGGCAGTGCCACTGCCGCTGCTCAGGGTACAAGCTGCCCCTTTAACAGCTCTCTGCAAAACAAACGCTGAATGCTATTTTCACTTTTCACCTTTTCTCCTAAAAGCAAAACTCCTCCTTGGGTTTCTTCCAGTTAGTGAAAATAGGTACTAGTGTAGATCTAATATAGGTCTTTTGCAGAAGTAAAGTGGTATAACGTGAACTTTCAAAAAGCAAGAGATACCTGTGTACAGAAAATCCTAAAGAACCCACACATACAAAAAACCCTAATAGGAGTAATAAACAAGTTAAGCAAAATTGTAGGATAAAAGATCAATTAGTTGTACTTCTGTGCACCAACAATGAACAATCTGAAAAGGAAATTAAGAAAGCAATTCCAGGGGTGCTTGGGTGGCTCAGTGGGTTAAAGCCTCTGCTTTTGGCTCAGGTCATGATCCTAGGGTCCTGGGATTGAGCCCCACATTGGGCTCTCTGCTCAGCAGGGAGCCTGCTTCCCCCTCTCTCTCTGCCTGCCTCTCTGCCTACTTGTGATCTCTCTCTGTCAAATAAATAAATAAAAATCTTAAAAAAAGAAAAAAGAAAAGAAAGCAATTCCAGGGGGGGGTACCTGGGTGGCTCAGTAGGCTAAGCATCTGCCTTCAGCTCAGGTCATACTCTCAAGGTCCTGGGATTGAGCCCCCTCATTGTGCTCCCTGCTTAGTGGGGAGCCTGTTTCTCCATCTCCCTCTCCCTCTGCCACTCCCCCTGTTGGTGTGCTCATGTTCTCTCTCTCTCTCTCAAATAAAATCTTAAAAAAAAGAAAAGAAAAGAAAAAAGAAAACAATTCCATTTACAATAGCATCCAAATAAACAAAATATTTAGGATTAAATTTAACCAAGGAGGTAAAAGACCTGTGCAATGCTGGTGCACAAAACATTGCTGAAAGAAATTAAGGAAGACCTAAATAAATGCAAGCCATCCCGAGCTGGTGAGTTGGAAGACTTTCTGTTGGTAAGGTGGCCCTATGCCCTGAAGCAATATACAGATACGGAACTGCAAGGGAACCCAAATAGCCAAAACGATCTTTAAGAAAGAACAAAGTTGGAGGACTCACACTTCCCAATTTCAAAACTTATTGTGAAACTATAGTCAAAATAGTGTGGTACTGGCATAAAGACAGACATCTAGACCAATGGAACAGAATGAAGAGTCCCAAAACAAACCCATACATCTATGGCCAGTAGATTTTCTATATGACAATATCAAGACCATTGTGGTGGGGGAGGGGCACCTGGACAGTCAGAAGAGCATGCAACTCTCCATCTTGGGGTTGTGAGTTCAAACCTCACGTTGGGTATAGAGATTACTAAAGAAAATAAACAAATAAAAAAAAATTCAAAGGGGAAAGAATAGTCTCTCCAACATATGGTTCTGGGACAACTGATTTCCACAAGTGAAAGAATGAGGTTGAACTCCTACCTCAGACCATACCCAAAAATTAACTCAAAATGAGTGAAAAACTAGAGAACCTGAGTTGTTCAGGTGGTTAAGTGTCTGACTCTTGATGTGGGTTCAGGACATGATCTCAGGGGTATGAGACTGAGCCCACCACCCACACACCCTCATCCCTCATCAGGCCCTGATGAGGGCCCAGAGTCTGTTTGGGATTCTCTCTCCCTCTCCCTCTGCCCCTCCTGCTCGTGCTCTCTCTCTCGCTAAAATAAATAAATCCTTCTTAAAAAGATGAGTCGACGACCTACATATAAGAACTAAAAACCACAAAAAGTTTAAAAGAAAACATAGGAGTAAATCGTCATGACCATGCAATTGGCAATGGATTCTCAGATGTGACACCAGAAGCATAAGCAGAAAGTGAAAAGACAGCTTACAGAATGGAAAAATACAGAATTACTTGGTAATGATTTAATATCCAGAATATATACATAAGACTTACAACTCAACAACAAAAAGACAACCTGAAATTAAAACAAGAAAAGGACTTGAACAGACATTTCTCTGAAGATATACAAATGGCCACTAGTTCATGGAAAGATGTATCCTTGTCATAGCATAAATGCAAATCCTGTGCTGTATCACTTCACACCCACAAGGATGGCTTGTGGGAGGGGAGAGGAGAGAGTGGGGAGAGAAAAAGCAGGGAAGGAAAGAAGGAAGGGAGGGAGAGGGGGAGAGGGATGAGAGGAAGGAAAGGAGAGAGGAAGGGAAGAGAGGAGAGAGGGAAGGAAGGAAAAGACCGGGGGAGGAAGGGAGGGAATAAGTGAGGGAAAGAGAGGAGGTGAGGAGAGGGAGGGAGGGGAGAGAGAGAAAGAGGGGAAAGGAGGGAAGAAACCAGCAAGTGGTCTTCGAGGACAGGGAGAAACCAGACCCCTGCACGCAGCTGGTGGGAACGCAAAACGATGCAGCTGCTGTGGAAAATGGTCGGTAGTTCCTCAAGATGTGGGACATAGAACTGCGCTAAGACCCAATACTTTCACTCCCAGAGGCAGCGCCCCAAACAACTGAAACCAGGGGGTAAACATGTACAGATGGACGGAAGCGTGTGCCCAGCAGCGCCCAACTGTCGAATGCCCTTGCCCGGCGCTCTCCCCAAGGTACCCCAGCCACAGCACCATGGGCTTCAGGGGCTGGAGCATTCCTGGTGCGGGGACCATGCTGTGCCTCGTAGGGTACTCAGTAGCACCCCTGGCCTCTACCCAGCAAAGGTGCCAGGAGCACCCTTCCCCTCCGTTGTGACAACCAAAAATGTCTCCAGACCTTGCCAAACGTCTCTGGTGACAAAATTGCCCTTGGATGACCACTATTGGTCTGAACACCCCAGATCTACTCCCTCCCTCCATTTCCAAATGGTAAAATCCTCCTTGGAGACACATGAAATCTTTCCATGAAACTCTTCCTTGGCACAGAGCAAGATTGCAAAAAGTTTAAAAAAGGGAGAAAGGTCAGCATACTGAAACTGCTGGCTCACACATGCCCCCTGAGGAAGATTTGGAAATTAATCATTGGCAGATGGCATTGCCAAAAATGTCGCAAAGGCCTCTGGCCCCCTTGGCAGCCCAGCAGGTTAGAGGGCTGCATCCTTCCTGGGTGGGAGAGTGTGATGGAGTAGAGGAATCCACGCCCACGGCCTCCACTGTGGCAACAAAGACAACACAGCGGAGAAACACAGCATTCGCTGGTCTCCCCAGGCCCATCTGGAGGCCCCCAGAGACACGGACCAATTGTCATTCATTTCAGGATCCTTGGGCCCAGCTTGATGTGGGGTACGTGGGAGGTACCCCAAAAGCGTGTACTGAAGGAATGATAAATCCGGGTGCACATACACTGAGCTCCACCTGATAGGTGAAGGCAAGCTGGCATTTTGCATAAATTTGAAATGCGAGCATCTCCTTGCCCTAGAAAAAAGAGAAAAGCATTTGAGTCACCCCCTGGAAGACAGAAGAGCTACATCGAGGCAAAACCAGGCTGCAGCGGTTTGGGATCTGGGAACCCCGAGAAGGCATTCTTTACTTTGATCCTCATTGGGAAACTGACCAAACTAGGCAAGGGTTGCATCACAAGAACTCCTTGGGCATTTGCTCAGGTAATCCCCGCTGGCTAGGCAAATGGCTGCAGGACATTGCAGATGGCAGGCAGGCCGTGTGATGAGTGACAAAGGGAGAAGGATGAGGGGAGGGCAGGTGGGCAGGCTTGTGGCGGCAGGTACAGGGCAGGTCAGTACATTGGAACCTCTGATGAATGGAGCGACCAGCAATTCTCTCCAGTTTGGGCCCCCTCTCCCACCCAGAAAATCCTTTAAGATCTGCAGTTATTCTGAAAGGGGCCATGGATCTAATACCCCACACCAACCTTGCAGAGGTTACCTGCAGAGAAAAACCCACATATCTTTTTTTTTTTTTTGCAGAGTAATGACATGGGACCCAAAGGCCACCATACTAGAACTTTTCCCCAGTGAGTACACGGAAACAAAAGGAACTGGTTGAGAAAGCTTCCAAACTCCGGGTCTCAGTTTTCCCATCTGTAAAAATGGGGATACTCACTCTTACCCCATTTACCTGCATTTATTTGCTCCTAGGATAACCTAGAAACACAGCATTTACACATATGTACAGATTGCAAGTGTAGAAAGCCTGCCAGCCTCCAATCTTCAAAATGGCTGTGATGGATATTAGAGCTATTGTCATTATTTTAACTTCCATTTCACAGCTCAGTAAACTGTGGCTCAGAGAAGCTAGGCACCTTGACGCTGTTCAGATCCAGCCCTGACACCCATACCTTTGCACTGTCCCCCTCCCACCAAAAGTGGATATGAATAAATTCCATAAAAGGGAGAGTGTTACAACGAGCACATGGATACGATCATAAAACCAGACACCTGGCTGTGTCCCTGGAAGACGGAGCAGCAGAGCGACATGTCAACTAACAATGCCAGACATGCACAGTGGTCCAGGAGGAGCACTGTGCAGGCAGCTGGATCCCACGAGCAGTAAAAAGGCTAGAGAAGTCCACCCATTGAAGCTCTCCAGACTATGCCATGCCAAGCTATTGCCCTTCGCTGAAATAATCCACCTGACCTGAAAAACAAGCTCAGCCAAAGCTATTTTTGTTTCTTGACAACCAAACCCAAGTGGTAGCTGCCAGGTGTCAGAGCAATCGTGGCTCCAGTCATCGTGAATGTAGGAAACCACTCAGTACCAACAAGTACAGCACGGAGACCAAATGAAGACTGGAGGGGGCTGGTGGCGGGGGGGACTTGGAGTTGGGGGTCATGATTTACTTTCCAGCTGCTCCCCACCCCTACAACACATACTCAGACCTGGCCAGGTCTACAAGGTTCCCAGGCAGGGCAGAATGTCAGCATTCGACCATCAGTCCCATATCACAGTCGGATTTTTCCTCCCATCAAGATGAACTCACAGTTGTGTGCTACTACTTACCATCGCTGTGGCCACGTCCACCAGCTCCAAGGTCGTGTGGGTATGAGAGGTGCCTACAGGGTGACTAGGGGCCCAGGGTGTTATCTTTCAGGAGGAGGCTGGTGTCATGCATCAGGCCATGGGGGGAGGAGTCTGGACAGGCCAGTGCTCCAACTGGGGTGAATATTTACCCAAGTCAGCCACGTTCTTATTCATCACCCGCAAATATAAGCTATTTGCAAAGTTCCTTGCTCAGCCCTCCCTTGATCTCAGCTCAGCAACTTAAGGGCCAGCCCCTTGGGCCACCTCCCTTTAGCTTGTCACATTCCTGTACTTAGGCCTACTTCACTGTTTATATAATCACCCTCTTGCCCAAATCTGTCTCTAGAGTGTGTTCCCCTAATGCTTTCCTAATTACAAGTGCCTTCTGTTTCTATGTGTTTATCCATCAGTCACTTTGCTGGGGTTTGGCCAAGTAAGGCATGATGGAAAGAGAAGCAGAGTGTCAGGGCGAAGGGTGGGTGGGTAGCCAAGAGCCCTCCGGCTGCTAAGAGGATGGCCCAAGGTCCTTTTGCTAATTCAGAAATAACGAAGTTGAGAGGAGCTAGCCACGTGAGCGTTCCAAGCTGACTAGAGGATACAGTAACCTGCACTCCGGCCTCTAGGAACCAGGGGTCATAGGTCACTGAGTTTCCCAAAAAATCCACCTGCTCCAACCTGCACCCTAGGAGGGGACACTTGGGAGTCAGTGAGGCCAGTGTCCTTATTTAAAAAAAAAAAAATATAGGTTTTATTTATTTATGACAAAGAAAGCAAGAGAGGGAACATAAGCAGGGGGAGTGGGAGAGGGAGAAGCAGGCACCCGGATGAGCAAGGAGCCCAATATGGGGCTCCATCCCAGGACACTGAGATCAATCACCTGAGCCAAAGGCAGACGTTTAATGACTGAGCCACCCAGGTGTCCCACATCCTTATTTTTAAATGAGCAGAGGCCAGAGGTCCCACGTGAAATGAGGGACATAGCCATGACCAGCACTAAGGTCCCGGCTCCAGGCCGGTGCTCTTTCTACACCAAGGCACCATTCACGGCAAAATCTACTGACCTTCAGCATCTCTCATCTGGTGCCCTGGGAGGTGACCCAGGTTCACATCTCGGCTCTGCCCCCTACTAGTGGGGTAAGCCTTGGGCAATACCCTCCGGGAACTTCGGGTGGCCACCCGCCACATAGCTGAAGGACATCCATAACCAGGAGTCCAAGGTGATTGCCTGTGCGGGACACGGGATACAGCGCCTGGAACAGTTCAGGGTAGGCTGAGTCACCACTGTGACAGCCCCACCACCCCACAGACTGTCATCTCAGACACATCGTGTTCCTGCTGTGTGCCTGAGGTTCCTCGTCTAGAAAAAAGAAGCAGAAGGACAAAGGCCCACCCACATCAGAGGATTAGGAGAAGGAGAAGCCAAGACCCGCATAGTCACTGAACATGGCCTTCCCCTTCTTGGGGTGGCAAAATGCAAAGGACGAGGCAGGTGACCGACAGCGTGGTTTCTGCCCAGCGTCCACCTGCACAAATGTACACCGCGGACTCACAGTTGGGTGACAGGTGCCCGTGCACCACCAGTCAGGTGTCCCGGCCACTCCCTGAGGACCTGAAGATCAGGCCCAAGTGGGACAGGCAGACCCCCAGGGGACAGCCCTAGGACTCATCAGCTTCTCCAGCACCCAGCCTCAAGCTGTCAGGGAGGGCACCGCAGGGCAGGTGACTTCCCAAAAGGCGGAAATCTCTGGGGCATCCACAGCCTGGGCTAGGCTGGATTAACTTCTTCTCTAGTCCCTCATCCAACGGGGACATTCCCAGGGACACTGCGTGATTCTGTTGCTGCTGCTCTTGTTTTTCCGGGGGGGGTGGTTTTTAATGCTGACATGGGGTTAAAGAAAGGAAGGCAGTGCTAGAGAACGCCACAGGGGATCAGAAGTGATGCCTAGTAAGTCACTGGGAGTGTTTTTCTGTCACTAGCAGCTGGTGAGTGTGCAACCTAACACAGCTCTTGTGCTACAAGCTTTACACACATCCTCCCATCAGCTTTTCCTTGCACGCTCTTCCACCCCTCTGGAAGCTCAGTCCCTCCCAAGTTCAGACTTTTAGGACCCAGGTGGCCTCAGTCAGGAAGCCCACACTCCTAACCCTCATGTGCTCTTGCTCTCTGGGCAGGATTTCCCTCCATAAGCCCTGAGATGGCTCCCAAGTTAGCAGATCTGGAAAGTGACTGTCAGTACTGCTAGGTTTCTCAGAGCTGTGACCTGGTTCCTAAATCCCTGGGTCCACTTGCTGAGGGGCTAAAATGCAACCAAGAAATAAATAGCACAACCACTTCTCTGGGTTTTGGTGTTCTTCTCCTAAGAAGGTCTTTGGGGGAGACAGGAGAGCCCTGCTCAGACCAAGAACAAGTCTTTCGAACTAAGATCTAGCCACTAGACTCCCAGAATCATCAAGAGGCTAGTCCTTCCAAGGGTGGAGACAGGCATGAGGGAGAACTAAGAGTGACATCTGCTCTGGGCCTCTGAGGGAGGTTACTAAGGAGGGGAAGATGTCGCAAGCAGAGGTTGCCCTTGGTATCATGCCAGATGGTGAATTAATAACACCACTGGACAAAGATGGGGCACTGCCAAAGTTACTTAACCGGGAGCAGCAATTAGCAAAGTGTTCTACTGTGAAAGATACTTGTTGTTATCTTAATATATGTATTTTTTGGATCTGAAGATGACACATGACGGTGCAGATAAGAGGGCAGGAAGGGACGGATTCAAGAATCTCGCCTTCCCTTGAGATTGAGCTGAGGGCATTGGGCGTGTGAGAGGTCATGACTCCTCGCCCGAGAAGCAAAGTGCCAGGGAGAGCAAGAGAATTTCACCCCTCACCTCACACACACACCACACTGTCCCTAATTCCCTAACCACAGATGCTAAAGCTCCTCGTGCTGATGACACAGTGACGCCTTCCATCGCAGTGACTCTCCTGTGTGCAGGTCCTCCTTTACTCCTCAAGAAAGTGCTTCCGGGGAAGTAGTGTTCTCATCCCACTCCACAGACTGCGCATGAAAACCCAATGCCCAGAAAAGGGTAGTGACTCGCCCAAAGTCACACAGCCTGGAAGTACACAGAATTCAGCCCTGCTCTGCCTGACTCCAAAGCCTCCATTTGTAAGAGGGGGCAGGGGGCAGGCTGTTGATTCCATTGATTAGTGGGCTACCTTCTTCGACAGGTGGAATCCGAAGTCTGGAAATGAGAACCAGGGAGGCTCGATAGTTCTCAAACTAGTCATTTGTCAGAACATCTGGGGCTCCGGAGAAGCCCAAGGACCATGCGAACAGGTCTAGATCATCTACATGTCTGTGCTTTGGTACCAAATCCCAAACTGTCTGATGTGAGTCGAGCAGATGTGTAGCATCAGCAGACAACTTCTGGGAGGAAAACCCATTTATGAAAAGCTAGTGAATTTCAGTTTTCCCAGGCTCACTGCAGGTGCTCAATGAGCACCTGGTGAGCCAAGCCCAAATTTGATGGGGTTGATCTGCTGGCCCAGGCAGACCTAGCCCGAACGGTTTCAGCTGGGTGCCTGCCTTGTGGAGAAATGTTGAGAGGCAGGTCCCCACCTGAGCCATCCTTGTAGAAACTGCCGAAGTTGATGGTTGGATGTGCAGGAAAGTGGAGGAAGAGTGCTGGTGGGCTATGGTACAGGAGGCATGAAAACCTAGAAGCAGGAGGGGCCGAGAACTTTGGCGCTCTCCGGGAACCAAACAGCCTACCTGGTGCTGAGAAAGGGGGGGGGGCAGTGGACAGGGACAAATGACCCTGCAGGGTCACGGGAGGTGGAAGGGATTTACAGCTCCTTCCCGGAGTGATGGTGAGCTACAGCGCGAGAGTCAACAGACTCTGCACTCTGACTGCCTGGAAAATCAGCTCCACAGTGTGACTGAAGGCAGAGCAGTTAACCCCGAGCTCAGTAGTTCCGTCTGTAAAATGGGGATAGTTACAGGACCAACCTCAGCACCCCGAAGGGCAAGTCAATGAACTCATGTATGTAGACTGCTTAGGTTGGCATAAATGAGGCATGCCATCAGGAGTTTCTGCGATTACCGTCGTTCTTTTTCTCATTAACATTCCTACTTGGGGTTGTGCTGAGCAGCCCCTGCCTTAGAGACCAAGGGACTTTGTCGTGCAAGTCTTCTCCCTGATGTTGAGCTGAGATGTGAGGGGTTATCCCTTCCACCAAAAACCCCTGGCTCTGCTGGCTGAGGGCCTCCCCCAAGCCTAGTCCTGGGGCAGAGCCAGTGCACCATCCAACCTGAAAAGCAGTGATGTGACTCCCAACCTGAGTCAACCTGACCTTCTGGGAACAGTTGCTCTCCTTTGAGGCCGTGCCAGCATTTCCCGCCAGCTTTGGCAATCTGGTCGCTAATGTTGGGTGGAATCGTCAGAGTCCCATGAGTGATTTGTCTCTCTAAAAAGGAGCAACCTCTCCTCTGTCCTGTCCCTTCCAGAACGAAAAGCAAAAATGGCTCTAGACACAGAATCAGGGTTAGAGCCTTGGCACCGCCAGCAGCCAGGAAACTCTGCAGTGACAGTTCTGGATTTGAATGTCTAGACCTCAGCTCTTCAGTTGTGAGTGAGGCCAACCTCACAAAGGCTCTGGTAAAGACTAAGTAAAGAGCTGGAAGAGCCGGTAAATTGTGTGGACAGAGGGCACATTTGCACCTGCTAAAGGGCACGGCTGCAGAAATCCCTGGGGGGCAGGGAGAGGGCCTAAAGCAAGGCCTGCCCCTGGAGACCCTCACTGGAATCCCAGTTTAACAAGCGTAAGCAGGCCAGCCCTGCTGGTAGGTCACATTTTCTGCCAGAAACCAATTTGGGTCATTCCCGGGTTTGAAATTAAGACGCAGTGTATTGGTTGGAGTATGGAATCCAGAGTGCCTAGCTCCAAGTTCTGTTTCTGCTCTTTATTTCCTGTGTGACCTTCAGCAAATTTCCTCACCTCTCTGTGCCTTGGTTTTCTCACGTATTCAGTGGGGATGGTAAGACTGCCTTCCTCAGAGAGTTTTCGGTGATGTTTACACAAACTGATATAAAGAACACAAACAGAGAGTGTTCTAATATTTATCATGCTCTCCATGACGCACCAGGCATGGTGCCAAGTGCTTTACTTAAGATCAAGGTCAAGCCCCTGTTATCACTTACTTGAACCACGTACAAGCTTCTTGACCCAACTCCCTGATGTCCACAATGCACAGGAGGAACCTCTAAAACATTCCTTATCCCAGATTATGATTTCTAAGTATGTTTCCCACTGCAAGGAACCAGGACTGCTTGAGGGGAAATGGCTCACTCCAGGCCTGGGGCAGAAATGTACACAGTGAGTTGCAATTTCTTGCTCTGCCTGAAAGCAAGGACCCTGAGGGGGTTTGCCCTGCCAAAGTCGAGATACCTGGGACCATTAAAAGGTGATCACTGCAGTGGATTGAAATACATCCAAGCAGTTTCAAAAACCATGTAGTCATCGTGTTCCTCAAAACAAAAACAACCTCACTGATACCTTGGGAGCTCACAATGGCACCATCATGACTCTGATAACAGACTTGGGGGATTAAAAAAAAAAAAAAAAGGACACAGCAGAGCATTTATCCTGCCTTTCCTGTAGGAAAATGCTCTGTATTTCAGATGGTGGATGAGAGTTGTATGTTATAGAATGATAGCTAATAAGTGAACGAGGATGGAGGGAAGCAGGAAACCACATTTGCAGCTAGTAAGGAAATAACATGGGCCTAGGTAGGGCTTTGACGGTCCATGGCTTGTGAACTATTCAGTCAAGGCCTGCCAGGGACTTTATAAGGCTGACGTTGGTTCCCACGTGCACCGAGGAGTTCATGTCACTGAAAGCAGGATAACCTGACATTACACTCTTTTCGATGCCACGTAGTAGACGGCATGCGGTGACACAGCAGCATGTTGAAGTAGTCTTGCCAAGGATTTGGACCTGAACTGATTCACAAGCCTCAAGACCCGAGCACTGATTTACAGGGACAGAGGAACTCATTAAATGCCGCTTGAGAGATACATCATCAGCCACATCCAAGATGTGGAAAATTCCACGGGACAAATGACCGACTTTCTTCTATAAGTAACTGGCATTTAATAAAGGCAGCAGGGTGGTTATTACAGATGAAGAGAGACTTAATAGGACCTTAATGGGTCCTGATGGGAACAGAATGAGAGTTCAACATCTTTGAGAAAGAGGACGCGGAGCATGAACTGGGTACTGGGTTAAGAAAATGCTGTTAATGGTGTTGGAAACAATCATGGCAATGCCTTTTTTAAAAGGCCATCTCTTGTAGAGATAGGCACTGAAGTATTTATCTGGCTCTGAGAGTTGCTTGAAAACAATCTACCCTCCCCGTGACTGGGGGACCCCGGAACTCTAGTTAAAGACAGGATGCAATTTAGTACTCAGGGAGAAAGGTACTGATGTCTGCAATTGACATGAAATGTGATGGGTGTATGGGGTGCTCCCATAGGATTCTTTTAACTTCCTTGCAGGTTTGAAATTTTTCACAGTAAAATGGGGGAAACACAGGGAAAAGGGTGTATGTGTGGGTGGACGAAACTGGATGTGCAGAAAGTTGATGGTTACCGAAGAGGGTGGTAAATGCAGAGAGGGAGCATTGTGCTAATTCTCTCTACCACTGAATGTGTTTTTGTTTTTTTTTTAAAGTTGGGGCTCCTGGGTGGTGCAGTTGGTTGAGACTCTTGGTTTTGGCTCAGGATGTGACCTTATGATCTTGGGGATATGGAATCAAGCCCCGTGTCAAGCCCTGGGTCGAGTTCTGAGCCCAGTGTGGTCTGCTGGAGGATCTCTCTCCCTCTCCCTGTCCCTCCCACTTGGGTGCTCTCTCTCTCTCTCTCTAAAATAAATAAATATATCTTTAAAAAAAAAGGTAACTTGATTTCTGTACCAAAATTTAAGACACCTGTCGACTGATTAAAACCTGTATATTGGTACTAACTGTTAAAATTTATTAGTACTTACTATGTACCAGGCTCTGTACTAAGCATTTTTATAAGCATCACATCATTCCACTCTGTGAGATCAGTATCATGAGAAGCCCCCCACCTTTTTTTTAAATGAAGAGTAATCTTAGAGTTCAAGAGTTAAACTTGCCGCAAGTCTGTGCACTCTGGTGGTGGGCAGCTGAGCTGAATTTCACATTCTCAGTGGCTCTACACTGTATTCTTTTGTGATTCACATGGCCCTGGAGATCTGGCCCCCCTAACCACTCTCTGGCCACTGGACCCCTTTGGGCCCTCTGTGCTTGTGGGCCCATGTTCTGGAATGTTCTTTCCCACCACTGCACCCTGGCATGGTTCTCTCTTGCTCCTTTTTCTGCTTTTGCTTTTGTGTTCCCACCCAGACCCACCCTGACACCCATGGGTCTTATTCTTGATGACATTTCCCTTTCCTTCACCTCACTTTCCACAGGCTGAACTGACACTACATTGTCACAGATACACTCACTCTTCCCCCCCACCCCCTTGAACGTAAACTTCTCGGGAGAGGACTGGCTCTGTCCCACCCCCGGCCCCACTGTGCAGTGCCCAGCACACGGAAGGGTCAGTAAATATCCATGGGATGCCTCAGTGCCTCCACTTGACCCAGGTCCGCCTCTGTGTCCAGCCCATCCTTCCTGCCTCCCTGGCAGGTCTTCCTGCCCCAGTGAGTTTTGAGGGTGTGAACATCAAGGTCAGGCAGTGGCTACTACCTGGACGTGAATCCCCACCCCTACCCTCTCCCTGTGACACAGGGGGCTGCCAGAGCTGCTGCACAGAATGCCAGGCTCCTACTCTGTGCCCTCGTGACTCCCTGTCCTCTCCCTCCCGGGGCTCCTCACAGACCACTGTTATGGGTAAGGTCACTTGCATGCACACCTGTCTTCCCCACTAGAAAATCCACTCTATGAGGGTAAGATGGGGCCTAAAACCCAGGTCTGTTCAAATTTTTCAACATTCCTGGTACAGGCTCCCTGACCCCTTCCCTAGGCACAAGCGTTCCCCAAAAATGGCTCTTGTGTAAATGGAGGTTAGATAGAGTGGAAGGCATACAGCAACCCTTCAACAAAGCAAGGAAATTGCTAAATGATAATAAAGGCTAATGTTTGTTAAGTACTTCCTGTATACCAGGTCTTAAACTCTGCGCTTCGACCTTATTATCCCTTTGCTTGTCCGCAGAAACTCCGGGAAGTATGTGTTCCCATTCTGCAGATGACGAGCTGAGGCAAAGGAGGGATCTGTTGCCCAAGGTCACATCGTGAAGCGGCAGAGCTGGCCGTAACAGTCCAGCTGCAGGGTCGGTGTGTTTCCTTGCCCACCACCACCTCGCCCCATGCCCAAGTTAGTGCAACAGCCTGCTGGCAGATCTCCCTGTTCCAATTCATCCAGAACGTGGGAGGCTGGGCTCTGGCTCTGGCTACATACATACATACATACATACACACACACACACACACACATACTGCCTTGGAGCCCTGTACTCAAGCTCAACTCCTGTGACATTTATCCATGGCAGGATCCTGCCTCCCGGGATTCCGAAGGAAAATTGAGGAAGGCACAAAATGAGACTATTTCATGCTTCTCAGGAGGTACCGATGGGACTGCCAGCCCTGAAAGATGGTCCCCACCTCTGCCCAGTCCCAAAGTCACATTTTAGAGAGACCCACCACAGGTCAGTATATTCAAGGCTCTGAGAAGTCCTGCCAGAAAGGATCTGAGCTCCCCATGGGCAGCCCAATGTTTCCAAAACTGGAACCAGAGCCCCTTCTCCATCTTACATAGGCTATTCCTCCAAAGGAGTCCCATTTGGTTGGGAATGTGGAAATAAGAGACCACAGCCTTCCTCATAACAGAGGAAGATCTGCTAAGAGGGGCATTTCCAATAACTAACTATTCTAGTTACTACTGGAGTCTGAGACCCGTTTACTTCCAAATAGAAGGAAGAGTGTGTGCAGAGTTGTCCTTTCTTATCACTCTCACCCATGATTGATTTGATTTGATTTGAAAAGATGCATTAGCGGGTCCAACAGGGGGTGGCACCAATCCTGGGCTAATTGAAAAGTGAGGCTGTGTTATGGGTGCCCAGCACAGGCAAGGGTGCTAAGGTGTGCTGTACCGGGTGGCCCAGAGAGGTCCAGAGAGCCCCACTTCTGTGTGGGGCTGACCTGAGTGGAGACTCTCCCATGTGTCATGTGATTGACCTGAGCCAGTCACATGAATTCTCCAAACCTTGGCTTCCTGGTTGGGGGAATGGAGTAAATAACACTTCGTCCTAGGGTTGTCCTTGTGCGTAATTCAACACCTGCTGCGTGCCAACCACTTAGTAATCAGTACATCAGGTTCCCTGTTGTGCAGCCCAGACTGTCTAGCAAACCTAAACAAACCCGTCCTGTCTTCCTGGAGAACCTTCTTACTTTATGGTAGTAAGTTGACTCTTATTATAACAAAGATCTATTACAATAGAACGTGAAACGTGCATGAAGTTTTCAGGGAAAATGCATGATTTCTGACCATCCTTCCAGGCTTCCATGGAGGAAGGGTCCAGATGCACACTCCTTTGAAGATCCTTGAGTCAAAATTCAGAGGAAAACTGAGAATAAGATGTTGCCAAGTTTCTACAGGGATAAGGCTTTGAGGAAGTCTCCACTTGAAAAGCTTAAAATGTCTATTGCCCCCTGAAGATTAAGTATCTCATGTAATACTCTGATTTATGTCTCATATCTAACGGTGATAAAACAGAGCTTACGTAGCCCCTGAGTAGAAGAAAAAAAAAACTCCTTTGCATAAAATCAACTACTAGGACCCCATCAAAATGAAAACCTTTTGTACAGCAACAGAAACTATCAAAAAAACAAAAAGGCAACTTACTGAATGGGAGAAGATGTTTGCAAATGCTGTATCTGATAAGGGGTTAATATCCAAAATATATAAAGAACTTCTACAACTCAACAACAACAACAAAAACAAAAAGTCTGATTTAAAAAAATGGGCAGAGGACCTGAACATTTTTCCAAGTAAGACACACAGATGGCCAACAGACATACGAAAAGGTGTTCAACGTTGCTCATCATCAGGGAAATACAAATGAAAACCACCATGAGATACCACCTCATACCTGTCAGGATGGCTAAAACCACAAAGACAAGAAATAACAGGTGTCAGGGAGGATGTGGAGAAAGGGGAACCCTCGTGCCCTGTTGGCGGGAATGCAAACTGGTGCAGCCATTGTGGAGACAGGATGGAGGTGCCTCAAAAAATAAAAAAACGAATTACCATATGACCCAGTAATCACACTACTAAGTATTTACCCAAAGAAAACAAACATACTGGGGTGCCTGGGTGGCTCAGTCGTTATGCATCTGCCTTCGGCTCAGGTCATGATCCCAGGGTCATGATCCCAGGGTCCTGGGATCTAGCCCAGCATCAGGCTCCCTGCTGAGTGGGGAGTCTGCTTCTCCCTCTGCCTTTCATCCCTGTTGCTCTCTCTCGCTCCCAAATAAAATCTTTAAAGCAAAATGTTTTAAAAATCTCCTTTGCATAAACATAAGAAGCCTTCCTAGAGCTGCTTAAATAAACTCATCAAGTGAGGATGTTTGTACCTCCAATCACATGACTGAGGATTGGCAGAGTCTTTCCATTTAAAACTCGGAGAAGTTAGTGAGGAAATCACATCTTCTAGGTATTTCCCAAGACACTGTTAGAAGGAAAAAAAAAAAAACAGTTTATAAAAAATTGTCTCTACTTTGCAGTTTTTAAATGTAAAGACTGGCTTCCCAGGAGTTCTGCCTCAGTCCTCAGTCCTGGGCTACTGTGGATGGTGGGTCTCCCAACTTCCACGGAAGCCCACTGATGGTAAAATAATAATAATAAAAAATAATAATTATGATCATTGGGAGAGACAGCTGTGTACCAGGTGAAGGCCAGAATAGGTCTTTGAGACACCAGGTCTGGGAAGGTTTTTTGTTTGTTTGTTTTGTTTTATTTTGGTTATTTTTTTCTTTAGAAATAAGATTGGGGGTGGGAGGGGGGTAGGCAGCAGGAGAGGGAGAATCCCAATTAGGTTCCACACCCAGCACAGAGCCTGATGCGGGGTTTGAGCTCATGCCCCTGAATTCAGGACTAGAGCTGAAACCAAGAGTTGGATGCTTCACTAACTGAGCCACCCAGGAGCCCCCAAGGTCTGGGAAGTCCTATGCCCAACTGGACACACCAGGAGGAGGAGGGGCAGGTGGAAGGAGAGCACAGGGAGACCCGTTTTACTCCATGCTGCTTGCCTTTTACTTCCTAGTGCACTTTAGAAACATGAAACATCTTTCTAGTGATACAGGACCATTACAAATGCTTTACTCTTGGTCTGCTTTTATTTTTTTTTTAAAGATTTATTTATTTAGTTATTTGTGACAGAGAAAGAGAGAGAGTGACCCAGGAGGGAGGGGCGAGAAGGAGAGAGAGAATCTCAAGCAGACTGACTCCCCACTGAGTGCACAGCCCAACACGGGCTCAATCTCATGACCCTGAGATCATGATCTGAGCTGAAACCAAGAGTCAGACGCTCAACCAACTGAGCCAGCCTGGTGCCCCTAGAGTCTGTTTTTTTTAAAAAAAATAATAAGTAACAGTCTGAGAGATGGGACATCTAGAAAAAAATGAAAAGTTTTCCTTAAGATACCTTGGGGGCACCTAGGTAGCTTGGTCAGTTAAGCATCTGCCTATGGCTTAGGTCATGATCCCTGGGTCCTAAGATAGAGTCCCACATCGGACTCTTAGCTCAGCAGGGAGCCTGCTTGTCTCTCTCCCTCTGCCTCTCCCCCTGCTTGTGCACTCTCTCTCATAAATAAAATCTTAAAAAAAAAAAAAAAAAAAGACTGACGGCTTAGAGGGAAGGAAAAAAAAAAATCACACAACTGCCTGTTCAGTAATCCTAAAACCTAACCCTCCCATTTTGGTTTGTGGAACTGATGAAGAGAGTCTGTGCGGAGATTCCCAGCAACATAACCATTTATAGAAGGATAGAATGGCTGTTCCTCATCTAGGTTCCATTTCCAGCCCTCTGATCAGCTCCCCGAAAACTGAACAGGAGTTCTCATTCCCCTGGAAAGCCCGCCTGCCCTCTTTTGGGGAAGGACAGCCCAGTCCCCAGGGACACCGGCTTTCCAGCCAGGGACCCCAGGGAGGGGGAAGCTCACTTACCACCTGTCCCTCTACCTTTCCTCTTCCAGGTCTCCTCAACTGTGCCTTCAGGGTTGCATGTTCCGGGCTCCTTGTTTGCAAAGGGCCCGACTCTAAACTGGCTAGCTGCTCGCTGCCGGGAGTATGAGCGTCACTTTTAGATTAACTGGTCCCTGACGTTTAAAAATATCTCTGAAGCACTTAACCTTCAGCCGCTGGCTCCGTCCCAGCCCAGGCTGTGTAGAACAGGATCCACCCCCCTCCCTCACCCCCCGCACCATGTGGCCTCACCCCTGCAGGACGGACCTGCTTGCCACCTTTCAATCCCAGACCTTTGCTGTCTTTCACAATTGTTCGATATCTAAGCCATGGGGCATCTAAAGTCCTTGTCGTCATCAGCGATCTGAACCAAGTCATTCCAGTCTTTCTTGGATAGGAAGAAAATTGATTGCACACAGGTTGCTGGGTGTTTGAGAAACAGCTTCTGAGCCAAGCCTACAGGAAGAAGCTCCCAGGGGGTTGATGTAACTGTTACCCAAGGGTCAACTGGCTTCTCTGCCCAGGAAAAGATGGCACAAAAACTTCTGAATGAAAACGCCACCAAATAAAGTGTGCTTTAGAAAGGGAAACAAAACAAAACGAAACAAAACAGAACACCAACCCCAAATAGTTCCACTTCCATCCTGGGTGGCTGGTTCTCTCTGGGGCCCAGCAGGGAAGGTGGGAACCCAGGCCGCAGGGCCCGTGTTCTGTGCCAGGGGGAGGGCTGGAGGAATGTAGGACAAAGGTCACCTCCAGGTCCAACCCAGGGCAGGGAGAGCAGAAGCCACACAAAAGGGCGCTGTGCTCTGACAAAAGGGGAAACGGCAGCTCAGGGGCCACGATCTCAGGAAACCCAGGATGTGCCTCACTGATGAGCAGGTAGAAAAACCCGCCAAGAGCCTGAACCTATGCAAAGCGGTTTAAATGGTGGTGCGGACAGGTGCAGCCAGAGTGACTTCCTGTGCGGGCCTATCCTCCAGAAAGGAAAAGTCAGCACACTGGACTCCGGATCTTCTCCACTGGACTTGTAAGCAGGAAGCGCACTTTGCGCCTGCTCTTGAGGCCCTGACCCCACTGGCTGTAACCTGGGACAGCACCACACACGCTTTAGAGGAGGAGAGGGTGAAATCATCCATCTTATGAGAGCGGAGCTCATGATGCATGGCCCATACACCTTCCACCCTCCCTGGTCAGCAGCCCCAAGGCTGGGGCTTTGGGGACTCATCCAAACGCCATCAGTCACTCAGGAGTAGCTCGCAAAGTCCTCTCAATGAGGCACATTTTTCAACTACAGACGTGTCCCGTTTCTCCTGGGAGAGCCATCGGTGACTTAGGGAACTTCTGTATCAACTCCATTCAGAAGTCCCCGGAGAGCATCGCTAACAGTGATTGGGACAGAGTGTAAGTAATGGCAAAGCGACAGGGCTTTGAAATCAGGCTCACGAGGGTTCGAGTCCTGACTCCTCTACCTGCGGCTCTGGGCAAATGGCAGAGCCTGCTGCCTTATCCAGCTATTTTACCACGTGGTTCGGAGAAAGGAAATAAAATCACATACGCCGAACTTCTGCATGGTGGCTTGCTTTTAAAGGTGCTTTGTAATGGCTTCCTAATGAAACTCCTTACTTTCAAAAAGACTACAAATGCTCCCCACACCCCCTACACACACACACACACACACACATACACCTCATTCTGGTAGCTCAACTATCCCTCAACACTGTCTCTCTCTTTACTGTCGTAGGTATTTCCTAGAAGCTGAATGGTGGGCTGGAAACCAGTGAGCACGTTCATGAACTTTTCCCACCACACACAAGAACATTCATAGAGAAACAGATTTCTTTAAATAGATCTTAGATTCAGAAAGTCCTAAGTATCATTATTGCCAAAAAGAAAAAAATTAAGTGACCACACTGCATAAGGAAAATGGGGCATCCAGAAAGAGGCTGCTGGTCCTGTATATACTGGATGCTTCGTAAAAATACTGATGTCTCCTCTTCTCCCTGAGGACCAGTTAAATTACAATTTCTGGGAGTGAGCCTGGTGTTGATATTTTTTAGTTTCCCCCATGAGACAGGGAAACTGAAGGGACCGCATGAAAGAAAAAGCTGATTTTCTTTTTCTCTATGTCTTTTCCTACTTTTAGTCTTGCCTAAATATGCGTCCTCCTTGCAAGGGACAGGAAGTTAATGGTTATCTTTGGAGTCTTCCAGGACACAACAATGTATCTCAGGAAGGACCACACAAAGCCATCATGTACGTACTGCAGACCACTGGCAATAGAAGGCCTGACCCCCAGACCTGCTAGCTCCAGGGAATAAGAACCTTAGGATGGACCCTGTCCTTGTTCTCACCAGTTCCTACATGCCTGGGAGGACATGTGCCGAGACCACAGTCAGTCGGTAAAAACCCCAGACTCCAGGCAAAAACGAGACTCATGCTCCTTTTCCTTTCCAAGTCTTCCAGACACTCTGGATCTGTTGTCTTCCATAAACTCTGCTCTCACTTCCTGCCGGCTTGTGTTTGATTTCCACCTTGCATGAAAGCCAAGGACTCTCGTGGTAGACCTCTGGGTCCTCCGACCTGGCCTGCCTGCCTCACCCAGGTGAGCATCTGTGCTACCGTAATGTCTAAGGCCTACTAAGGGCTTGTTGAAAGCCTTTGGATCCTCCCTCCCCACCACAAACGCCACTAGCTGAGAAGAACGGGATTCAGGAAATACCAAAGAATGCAACTTATTGATCTCCTGGTCTTCGCCCCTCACCAACATTTGCATTTCTAAACATATTTCAAAAATTTTAAGATTCCGGGGCGCCTGGGTGGCTCAGTGGGTTAAGCCTCTGCCTTCAGCTCAGGGCATGATCTCAGGTTCCTGGGATCGAGCCCCACATCGGGCTCTCTGCTCAGCAGGGAGCCTGCTTCCCCGCTCTCTCTCTGCCTGCCTCTCTGCCTACTTTCTCTCTCTCTCTGTCAAATAAATAAAATCTCTCTCTCTCTCTCTGTCAAATAAATAAAATATTAAAAAAAATTGTTTTAAGATTCCAACCAAGATCATCAACACAGTGACTGACCTGAGGTTGTGAAACCCAGGTTCAAAGTGTGTTAGGACTCCCACGTGGGAAGAGAGACCACCCAAGTTCCAGACTTTTCTCAGCTTGGCTCACCACCAGACAACAAGCCAGGCCCCTCCGAAGCAGCACAGAGAACCCTACCTGTTTTTCCTTGTATGTGTCTTGAAGCATCGACAAGGATGAAAAGCTACTGCCACATTTATGCCTCGTAAAGTTTGCTTCTCCAGTCCCAAACTCTAAGACTTTATTCTAGGTGCAAACCAAAGCAGAGAATGAATTTTAGGAAGGATAGAATGCATTATGTATTCATGGGAGCATATTAACAACATGCTAAAGTCTAAAAAAAAATCCCTCCCATTCTCTGACTTTGCCCTGCCGGACTGAATTCACAGATAGTGACGTCCACACTATTATAACTTGGGGTTCACAGGACTTTTTGGAGTAACTGACTCCCTTGTTTTCTGAAAGCCCTCAATAGATGCTCTTCTCCTTGTCTGAGAAGAGGGACAGAATCATTCTGAGCAGGATTTTCACACGATCCCACAACGGACCACACAGAACTGCCCAGTGGTGGCACACAGTATTTGTGCCTGGTGGGCAGTCATTGCAGACATCTGGGTGGAAGCTCCTAGAACAGGGCTCTGTCACCTGTGGCCCATACTGCCTGTTTTCCTATGGCTCTCAAACTAAGAGTGGTTTTTATGTTTGTTAAATGCTGGAGGGGGGAGGGATAGAAATCAAGATTTCATGATGTACAAATCCTATTCATTCCAATTTCAGTGTCCCTAGTTTTATTGGAAGACAGCTGCACTTGCATACCTACATTCTGCACGTGGCTGCTGTCTCTACAACGGGGAGTGGAGCGGTTCTTGTGGGCAGGATAACTGCAGAGCCTAAATTACTATATAGAACCCTTTATACAGAAAAAGTATGCTGACCCCCAACCTAACAAGCCAAGATTGCCTTTTAGTAATTTTTGCAAATACGATGCTGTGATCATAACACATCCAAAAATGTTTAGGAAGAACCCACAACTATGTAGCTAAAAGTTCGTCAAAATGAGCCTTCTTAAAAACAAGTTATTAAACCTGCATTTCTTTTGGGGGGGGTGTCCTAAACCACTTAACACACAGCTGTGTTCAGTTTAAAGCATCACTGGATGTTCTGCTATATTAAAAAAGAAAAAGCACTTGCGTTCGCTCTTTGATTCATGGTGATGCAAAGCTTGTGGCTTCTTCCCTGTTCACAGCCCTGCCTTGAGAGAGAATCCTTTATGAAAGCCAAGCTGATAGGATCCCTTCCTTTCTCTTAGATCAGTAAGTCCACTGTACTGTAAGGGAGGCCCCCAAAGTTACCAGAGGGCAAACTGAGAACGCATCCTTGCTGCTCACCTTCCTTCTGTGAAAGCCTGCTTGCTTATGGCACCATGTGCTATCACACCGTCTCATGTCAAAACGAAGGCCTGGATGGGAAGCAATGTTCTCCAGCAATGGTTTCCAAATCTGTCCCCCCCTCCCCCAAAAGAAATGAGGTGGTCTTTTCTCATTAGATGCATTTTTTTTTCCTCAGCCATTGAAATACCCGCACGTGTTAACCAGGCCTTTCCCTGTACTTCTGGCTTCCTTATCACACACCAGGAGAGTCCAAGCTTTGATCGGGATAGTCCAGCCCCCTCAGGGCGTCTTCCCAGGGCCCTGCCCTCAGGCTTGCAGGGCAGAGTCTGGAAACACTAGCCGAGTGTTTCCCCTTGCACTGTCCCGGGTCTTGGCAGGACACGCAGCCGTGATCGCGGGAGAAACGCTTCTCACCAGCCCCAAATGGCCCCTTCAAGGCCTCCGCGACTCCTGGTTGGGGGCAGGGGGTCAGATGGCATCCCCCATGTCGCCGACCTGCTCGTGCCCCTCCCGGGAATCCGCCCAGGGCTTACCCGGCCTCTGGAGGGTGGGCGGCTCCATCCGAGGGGCGGGGCAGGAGGAGGGAGGAAGGAGGAAGGGCTGTGTAGGGCCGGCCCTTCCTGCCCACAATGGCTGCCATGGCGACCAACTACCCGGGCCCAAGGGCGGCCCAAGGACGTCCGCAGAGGCCTGTGGGTGCAGAGGGAACTAGCATGACGGGCACTAGGCACCAAGCGAAACTTCAACAATCTTTTATTCCCAAACTCAGTCGGGGTTAACTCTTTCCCCGGGTAACATACCAACAGCATCCCCAACAGGATCTAGGATGGAGATGCAGACCTAACGAAGATTGTCTCCCAAACAGGAAATTACAAAATATATATATACATCTGCATATTTCTGAAACAGTAAAATTCACCAGTGTTGCAGGGGAAAAAAAAAAAAATCCCCACGTGATTTCAGTCCATAGAAAACAGGCTTTGGCAGTCTGTGCTGCCTTAAAAACCTAGGAGAAAAGCATTTCCTCGCTTAAAAAAAAAAGTAAAAAAAGTAAAAATTCCCCCTTTCTTCAATTTCCACTGCTCACTCCTAGAAACACCCAGAGGATTAACTATGAAAATAAGCCCAGCTCATTTCCCTCGGCTGGTCTGTGAAGACTCACACAGCATTCTTCAATTTCTAGGCACTTGCAAACTGTCCTGCTTCCTTCAAGGAGGGGGGGCCTGCGGGCTCAGGAAAGGATGGAGGGAACAGATGTACTTGGCTAAGAACTGGAATGCCAGGCAGGGCATTGGGCGGGTGGGGGGAGCTGGGCTTTCTAGATAAACACACCTGACACCCTTAACCTAAAGTCTAACCCGCCAGGTAAAAACAAACAGCAGCCGACTGTACCAAGAGGTGCTTCTGTCCCTTGTCCCCTTCTACCATAAGGTGACAGAAGTTGTCTCTGTATTTGACCCCCCACCCTCTCCCAAACACCGTGACAGCAGGTTTTAGGCCAAAGCCATGTTGCAAAGACAGCCATATAGTCCCAGCCAGGGTAGAGAGCCCTAGAGGCTTCTGTCTAGGTCATGTGGTCACTCCTGGCAAATACTTTGACAGCTTCCAGAAAACTGCCCGGGTCAGAGTCACAGGTCCTTCCAGTTGATGGGCTCCTTGCCAGACTTCTGCAGCAGCTCATTGGTTTTCGAGAAATGTCTACATCCAAAGAACCCTCTGTACACCGACAATGGGGAGGGGTGGGCTGTCTGCAGCACGTGGTGGCGTTTCTGAAAGAGAAGGAGAGAAGGAATCTACAGCAGCACATTTGGCTACGAAGGCACCATCTCTGCAATGGCCACGGCCCCCGATCTTAGGACCCCGCAATCCCACTGCTAAGAATGCAGTTGCTCAAGGGCCCCACGATGCGTATACCTGTAAGAAGATGCAGGTGTGAAGGGGTCCATGGCAGCATGGCCTGTTATCAGGTAAAAGCTCATCCAAGTCCAGTGTTATGCAACTGGCTAAAAGGACTTCTCTGAACTTCTTATAATGGACCACCACAAGGCTACTAGAAAAATAAGGCTGAGCTACACATGCTGTTAAGGGAGGACTAGATATATCAAGTGGAAGAAAAAAAGGTAAATTGCCTAAGTTTTTCTGGAAAACGACCCAAACAGTATTTATAGTAGTTCCTTGAGGAAAAATAGTGGAAGGCATTTACTTTCCATTTTGCACTTTTCTGTGTAACCTGTATGGTCTACAAAACCAGCATACATGACTTTTTAAATGTCAGCCATACTTTCCGAGCAGGAAAGACTGGGCCAAGTTTACTTTCTTTTTTGTATTTAAATAAAAACCACCTCACAAATAATTGTTTTCACAACATCCCTGCCTTTGAATAGCTCAGTCTCGGAGGGGCCACATCTGAAGGCAGGTAGCCCAGTGTGGTGCACAACCCAGAGCCTGGAGCCAGTTGGCCTAGTTGCTTCTGATTGTCAGGCTACTCTTACAACAGCTTTCTGTCAAAGCCAACCATTTTCAGTAATAAAAGCTACACACATGCAGAGGAAGAGCTACGCAGACCATGTGCAGATGGGCGAGTACTCCCGGGGACCCCTTCCTGACCTCGACACTGATCACAGCGGCTAGTTCATTCACATCAGATCTTACTCCTACTATTCGTTTCCTCAAAACACCTGAAAAGATCTTGCTCATTCCCACAGAAACTTTACAGACAACCGCACTCACACACTCCACTGCCGTTCCCATCAAGGTTTGGGAAGGCGACATCAGAAACTCCACGCCAGCAGCCATCCGCGCCAGGCAGGCCCCTGAGCAGAGGGGACTCAGTGGGGAAACTCCTCACTGCGTACCTTATTATCCTGTTTTATTTTTAATCATGTGAACCTACTACCTTAAAAAAATAAAATAAAACAAAAACCTAGGATGAAAACCGATTCCATTTAAGAGAAAATGGAGAAGTGGGACAGGCTAGGGACTGGGTGGCCAGCACAGAACCCAAATACACCCACCAGGCCCCTAGGTGAGCAAGGCAAGCAGAGGCTCTGACCTCGGCCCCGCCGCCCACTGCAACTTTCTCACTTTAATACTTTATGAAGCATTAATCGAGATTCTGCAGGGAAAGTGCTGGGTGTGATGCTGGATGCAGGGAGGGGGACTCAGTCCAAGTGACATGCCAGCTACTTCCTGCTGTCACACAAGCTACTGTCAGGTCACCTCAGTGAATCCCTTTACCTCACTCACTGCAGCGTTTACTCGCTGACTTCTCCTTGACTCTCGCTTCTGAGTCCTGTGTCTCCTAGGAGCCCCAGCCAAGGCTCGCCTTTCATACCTGCCTCCCCTGCCCCAACTTCCCGCCCCCATCTCTCCTCCTCCACCATGCTGCCCTCCATCCAGCCCTCAGCTCTGGTCTGTCACAGCCTAGAAAGAAGTGACAGTGGCTCACTCCAGTAAGGGAACAGTGTCAATGGAGAGCAGCAGGACTGGTATGTTCTCAGGAGGTAAGGGGACAGGGTTTGCTGGTGGAATGGGTTTAAAGGGATGAGGGGAAGGATTCAAGATGGCTTCTGGTTTTTCATCTCAGCACCAGGAATGTTGGTACTTCTGTAAATGAACAGAGAAGAAGCAGAGGAGCACATAGGGGGTGGGGGAACAAAGGATTGTTTGGGGATGTGGGGTCCTTGCCTTCTTCATCACTTACTGCACCGCATTTAGTGAGTAGAGCCTGTTATTAATCTATGTACGTGAGAAGCGTATGCCTATAGTACTAACTCTAGTACATCTGAAGTTGGCACTTCGCTTTCCTCACACACAACTCATCATTCCTATAATCTGTCTGAATTTTGCTTAATTTTCAATGGGAAACACGACCCTCACTATAAGCCTTTAGGGAAAATGAATTTCACCTTGTGACATGGGTTTTCCAGGACCACATAGCAGGGATTCCTAGGATTTTCTAAACTGGTTTAAACTGTTTAAAAAACAAAACCACCATACCCTGTCAATGGCACTGCCTTTCTTCTGAGCGTAAGAGCCCCAGAGCAAAAAGACCAGGCCACTGGAGTTCTGATTTAGCCAGGATACAACCGCATCAGTGAACTGCTCCCAACCTCTCTCCTTGTGAGAATTAGCCTGATGTGCCCGGACGGTGAGGACAGCATTGAGTAAGAGAACACCTACAGACACACACCAAAGAAACAGGTTAAGAGACAAATAAGCCAAGAAAACAGAGCATTTTACTTTAACCTCTACAATTTCATCATCTTCTGAGTTTGTAACAGTGATTGTACCTTACATCTGTCATCAGAGTTGTTTTAAAAATAAACTCCAAGGGGCATCTGGGCAGCCTAGTTGCTTGTGTCCAAATCTTGATTTCGGCTCATGATTTTGGAATTGAGAGAGTGAGCCTCCACGTTGGGCTCTGTGCTCAGTGGGAGGTCTGCTTGAGGTCCTCTCTGCCTCCGCCCCCTCCCTGTTCACTCACTCTCTTTCAATCTTTTATCAAAGATTTTATTTATTTATTTGACAGAGATAGCGAGGGAACACAAGCAGGGGGAGTGGGAGGGAGAAGCAGGCTGAGCATGGATCCTGATGCAGGGCTCGATCCCAGGACTCTGGGATCATGACCTGAGCCGAAGGCAGACACGTAACGACTGAGGAACCCAGGCGCCCCTCAAAGTAAAATTTAAAAACAGGTATGTGTATCCAATGTAACATTAAGTAACCCTAGAAGATAACAAATGGAAGCTGAAATATTTCACTGAAACAAAAATCCAACTGTAAGAAACCAGACGGTAAACATTCTTTATTTATCCTGGTTATAGTTCATTTGTAGAAAGGAAGGAAGGAAGGGTGGTGGTGGGGGCGGGGAGGGAAGGAGGGAGGAAAGAAAGGGGAAAGACACACCTGTAAATAGGTATTAAACACACAAAAAAACAGCCTTAATATTGAAATGAGAAAGGTGAGGTCATCTCCTAAGTGGTCAAAGTTAGCAGTTAAATTTAAAATATTAATAACAAGGGGGAACCTGGCTGGCTCAGTCAGAGAAGCATGTGACTCCTGACCTCAGGGTTGTGAGTTCAAGCCCCATGTTGGGCGTAAAGATTAAAAATAAATAAACTTAAAAATAAATTGGGGCACCTGGTGGTTCAATGAGTTAAAGCCTCTGCCTTGGGTTCAGGTCATGATACCAGGGTCCTGGGATTGAGCCCCGCATCAGGCTCTCTGCTCAGCAGGGAGCCTGCTTCCCTTTCTCTCTCTCTCTGCCTGCCTCTCTGCCTGTGAACTCGGTCAGTAAAATAAATAAATAAAATCTTTTAAAAATAAATAAATAAATAAATAAATAAATAAAATTGAGAACCAAATTTCTCTTTTGAATTATGATTAAAACATGAAAGAAAACATTGGCTAGAAAATAAAAAGGGGGATACATCTTTATTTCTGTACACGCAGCCATTTATTTCCTGTTCCTTGATAAACATAAGCCAGCAGGACAGAAGGAAAAGTGTGCTGAAATCCGTCCAAAGCACATCTCGGAGTGGTTGGCTCACCTTGCTTGGCCCACCCGGATAAATCTCCGTGACCAGGATGAACGAATCCCTCTATGTCTGTAGACAGCTCTTTATAAATGTTCTCCAAACTGAAAGAAAACCAGAAGAAAAAGAACAGGATCTTGAGCACAAGTCTGAAAATTCAGTAGCTTCCAACGGATCTGTGGATCACAGCCAGCACTACCAGCCCTTGGAGGGGAGGGCAGCATGAACCTGGAGCACTTATGAGGAAGCACCACCATTCCTTCTGATACAACCTTGTCAAAGACCTTTGGTCTAGGGGCGCCTGGGTGGCTCAGTGGGTTAAAGCCTCTGCTTTCGGCTCAGGTCATGATCCCAGGGTCCTGGGATCGAGCCCCACATCAGGCTCTCTGCTCTGCAGAGAGCCTGCCTCCTCCTCTCTCCCTGCCTGCCTCTCTTGCCTACTTGTAATCTCTGTCTGTCAAATAAATAAATAAAATCTTAAAAAAAAAAAAACAAACTTTGGTCTAGGCTCAGATATAAGAGCATGCTTCAGAAGTTTTAAAAGTATCAGCCTAGGAGTTAACGACCTTTCAACTAATGCTTATGGCTTGATAAGTTACTGCACTGGTTATAGTCACAAAGGGCATCTGTAAAATTCCCCAAAGCCGTGGGTTTTAACCACAGGTGATTCTGCCCCCCAGGGGACCTTGGGCAAGGTCTATAGACATTCCTCATTGCCATTTTACTAGTGCTCTCTGGTTCTGGAGGGGGTGGGGGATGCGGGGGTCAGTGTTGTGAGCATCTAGTAGGTAAGCCCAGGCGTGCCACTCAGCATCCTAAAGCGAGCGCACAGAACAAAACCTCTCCAGCACAAAAACACAACCCCCAATGTCAACACTAACAAGACAAAGAAACCCTGCTCCAAAGGCCACTGTAAGTCTCCCCCCCCAGGTGTACCTAGAGCCTGCAAAGTACACATCCGAAAGTAATCACACTTGGACCCAAGCCATAATCATACCTGGGTGGCGGTGGAACGGGTCTTTGAACACTAAAGCAGAGCCCATGGGCTTGGTTAGGTCCATGATACGGATCCTGTCCCAGGATGACAACCTTCACCTGTGAATACCAGGTGGCAAGAAATTCAATAGTATCGCACGAGCAGGTTAAACAAACACCTGGCTGATAACCTGTACAAAGGAGCATGATGATGAGAAAGGCAGCCCGCCTCTCCCTGACCCAAACTAAGAACCCCCAGAAGGGAGTGGGTCATCATCACTGGGCCCCATTACTTTCCACTGTCAAATTATCCTTCACTCCATCACCTGCTACACCTACTCCTTCTTTGATGCAGGTGGGTGAAAACAAGTCCACCTCCTTCATTTTTCAGATTACAGAAATATGCCCTTGGCCCAAGTACAACCATCCAGAAACACATGAAGTGGCTCGTTGTCCCCCCACTCATCCCTACCCCCTCCTGATTCAACCCTGTAAAGTTACCTATATAATTGGGGTCATGGTACTCATCACCCTATATGTTTGTGCTTCTCACATCACGCATTTTAGGCATCCTTTGTTGCACCTCTAGAGCAGTCACTGGTAGGCAGGTGGCTTGTTTCCTAGTTTTTTTCATCACAAAAAAGTGCCACAAATATCCTAGTATGTATTATCTTTATGTCCTTTTTTGTTTTTATTTCTATGAAACAGATTCAGAAGAGGAGGTGCTGGTCCAAGGACAAGTATATTTTAAATTCTCATAGACATGTACCAAACTACTTTTCTGTGAGTTGAAGCTACCAAATTCCCTACCAGCCACCCATGAACATGCCTCTTCCCCACATCCTCTGAGGGATGAAGACAATGAGGTCAAAGGGCCATGGAGAAGGTGGCAACATGCAATGAAATGTAATGAGATCAAGGTCAGGCGTAGTGTTAAGATACAGCTAGCCCTTTGATCTGCTGCCTGCCTACCTCTTCTTCACTCTCCTGCTTCTGCCCATGGTGCTCCTTCTCAGAATCCTCCTGTAGCCAACATACATTACATCCTTCAAATCCCAACCTTCAGACACCAGGAACCTTTTGTGGACCTCCCTCTTGCAACCACTGGTGCTCATTCTGAACGCAGCGCATTCTCCCTTATGAAGCAGCCAGTCCCAGCAGGAAAGCTTTTGGGTTCTAGTCCTGAATAAGGGATGACCTTGAAGGAGCCACTTAACCTTTCCAACCTTCCATATGCTTCTCTGCAAAGAGGATCTGCTAGGCCATCAGATACTCAGAACTTTCATACTCTCTTACTCCCCCTTGTTGACACTGGTCATTGGCATTCAAAACAGGACCCACAGATCAAACAAGGCACAAACTAGGACTGAATTTAAAAGGACTTAAGTCCGGGAATACCTGGGTGGTTCAGTTGATAAGTGTCTGCCTTCAGTTTGGGTCATGATCCCAGAATCCTGGGATCGAGCCCCAAATCGGGCTCCCTGCTCAGCGGGAAGCCTGCTTCTCCTTCTCCCACCCCCCTGCTTGTGTTCCCTTTCTCGCTGGGGCGCTGTCAAATAAATAAAAAATCTTTAAAAAGGAAAAAAAAAAAAAAAGGGACTTAAATCTCTTTGACTTTATAAAACCAAGAGCTATATTCAAAGCTCTTGCTCGGAAGTGAAAAATGGTCAAGTCTGCAAAGTTTTAGGTATGGCAGCTTTATCCACAGGGGTCATTCACCTACTTCACTTCCATTTGGTTTAACAGACACGGTATGAAATCACAGGATTCCTGCCTTCAGCTTACAAAATGGGGGAGAGAAAGGGATAAGATCAGAATGGTAGTGGCTTCAAGCAACAGGCTTCAAGGGAGTTGCCATCGATGGATCTAGTTGGGTTTTCAACAGAGAAAACTGTCACACTTGCCAACTCTTTAAGTAGGAGAGTTGGGGATGAAGAGGAGGCTGGAAGGTCGAACACGGCTATTTTCATGTTCAGCTTCCATCGTTCATACAGTGATTGAAAGCCGTAAACCAGTTTCTGAGGAGACTAAAAAGACAGACCAGCTGGCCAGAAGCCTGTACACAGAATGAACCAGAGCAAAGGAATGCTAACAGAATAGTAAGACTGATGTGCCAGAAGTCAAGAGCTTGAAAGCATCAACTATAAAAGACAGCATGGGTCACACAGAAAGAATACTGAGCTGCAAGTGAAAGGGGGGGTTGGCTGTGCTAACCAGTTGCAAAAGACCTCAATGCTTGATGCCTGTTTCCTCAACACCACCGTAAGACCTCACGTTGGCATGTAGTTGGTTTCAGGATTAAATACAAAAAACTAGAGCATACACAGGTCTACATACACCCTTTTTTTTTTTTTTTTTTGGCTGCACGGCCACACATACTCAAAGTAGAAAGCTAACAGGCTAAATATTTCGGTATTTTATTTATTACCCCAGCAGGGACAGGCACTTGCGGGGTGTGTGTGTGCGCATGCAAGTAATTAACAAATACATACTATTTGACTCCCATGCCTCTTTTACTTACACTCACCAACCACAGGTACTTACTTACATGTCTTATGTCACACATCTGGGTCCACGTGAAGACTTGGTGTGGGGGTGGATAAACAGTGTAATGTTTTCTTTCTTCCGCGACAAATCCCATTAGCTGACGGTAAAGACAAATCAGATTTCCAATCAGACTCACCGCCAAGTTTAAGAATCCAGTAAGGAGGCTTCCAGTGGAGGCTAACTGAAGAAACACTATTTAACTCTCTGCCACGTTGTATAGGCATATTCTTTTGAGAAACAAAAACTAGTCTTGCAGGTCGCCAAAGAGATCCCCCGTCTGCTTTGGCGCCCTTCCCCTTTCTTTGGACCAGGTCTACGTACACTGGCCTCTCTGCTCTCACTTCCTATTGGTGTCAGCCCCTCCCTCTTTTTGTAAAGGCTGCACCGGGTTTCACAGTCTGGTTTGCGGTTTTACCGTGCTGCTCTTTCCTGGAGAGCAGACCCGCTGAACGGTTTACAAGGAGCCATGCCATCTTACAGCCTTTTTTAAAAAACTTCAATAAAGCCTAAGTAGGCAAAACACCGTGGCTGTTATTTTACTATTTTACCGGGAAAAGGACGTTAAGGGAGGGAATACGGGAGCCTACAAACATGGACTCTGCAGGCTATCCTAGCAAGACCGAAGGGCCCGCAGCCTCCAGGTTTACCTTGATGAAATACGGTTTCCCGAACTCCGCGCTGAGCGGTTTCTTCCAACTCTCACCGAAACCCACTGGCACGTTGCGCGCGGCGAGTCTGAGCAGGGCGGCGGCCTTGTTCCTCTGGATACGGATCAACTGCTCGGGGCTCAGCGGCGAGGAGGGCGGCGTGCCGGGGTCCTCCTGCCCGGCCCGGGCCTTCTTGGGGGGACTTGCCTGCAAGTGGTCCCCGCAGAGGCGGGTCACGAGCTGCAGCGGGCCACGCCCAGGCGCCCGCAGATGCCGCCCCCAACCCCACGGCCCATGGCGGAGCAAGCCCATTCGCGGGGCTCCAGCCCCCACGGGGCAACTCGCAGCAAAACCGAACTCTGGGAGTCGGGTCCGGGAAGGCAGACTGCTGCTCCCAGTATTGAGTTTGGTATTAAGATGCGGCTGCGAGAGGGGTTTGGTGAGCTAGATCCGCTACGTCTCCCGCGGCGTTGGCGGGAAGGGAGGCCCTGACCCCGGCGCCCGCTCCCTGCGTCCCCACGTGGTCTTTTCGCGGCAAAAACCTCCCGGGGTGAGTCCCGCCTCTCTCCCCTCTTGATTGGACGGCGAACCGAGCAGGGAGGCTCCCTCGCCTCTGATTGGCGCCGCGGGCCCCGAGGTCCATCCCCATTGGCTGGCCCCTCAGAATGGCCGCCGACAGGGGACAGCGCGGGCTGTTTTGAACACGTGCAGTCTGCTTTGAACACAGGGACCCAGCTTACCGAGTCGGTGACGCGTCCCTGCAACCCCTCGGCCAAGCGGGGCCCGTCACCCTCCTCCCCGTCCCTTGCCCCCGGTGCCCGGTCCCCGTCGCGCCTCACCGCCGCATCCCCGCTCTCCTCAGCCACCGCCGCCACGCCGGTCCCCGGGTCGGCCGGCTCGGGACTGCGGGCACGTCGCTTCCCGGCGGGGGTGGGAGAAAAAAAGGAGTAGAGGGTCTTCTGGCCGATCATCCCGGAGCCGAGGAGAGCGGCCGCGCGCCGCTCGGAGAACCCGCAGTCTGAGCCAGCTGCGGCGATCCGAAATTGGCGCCAAAAGGCTTGCGCATGCTCCGACCGGGGCGGGGAGGGGGAACGGGGGACGGCGAGGGGCCTAGTGCGCCTGTGCCAGAGGGGCTGGGCGAGAGGCCCCTGGGACCAAGTAGGGCTTGAAAGCGTCAGGTGGTAGGCCGGGTCCTTGGGTGCGCCCGCTCTGGAGTTTACTCTTTCATTCATAGTACTCAGCCATCACACCCCTGCCTTGGGGCTCGTCCCTCTGCCTCTGCCGCCGGGAAAAGGAGAAAAAAAAAGCACCTGACCCGAGGAGTAGTCTCGGGAGTGAAATTAGCATTAAAACAGTCCTTTGCTTTGCTCTCAGGTACAGGTCCTCATCCTGTTTTCACAAAACTTATTTTACTGACAGCAAGCTAGAGCCAAGTGCGGTCGTGCGTTTTGCCTAACCTGTAAGGTCTGGGGGAGACTTTAACTGAGGTCTTGAAGATTAAACTCCAAACTCCGCATCCTCTTCAAGGCACCACCGCCCCCTCACACACACCCGCCGTCCTTCTTGTTCCGCGTTCCCTCCCCACATCCCAACCGACAATGGGTCCTCTTGGTTCTATCTGCAAAATAAACCCCAGATTCGACGGCCGCTCTTCATCACCTAGCTACACTCCCTGGCTGCTCTCCTCTTTCTTCGGAGAGTGATCTTTTTGAAATGGAAATTATGTCGTGGTAATCCCGGCGTAACAATCCTCCCTACGGTTTCCAAATTTTAGAATAAACCCGTTTCTTACCCGGCTGGCGGAGCTGTTTCCCTCTAACCGAAGCCCCTACTACTGTGAGGTGACTGCCATCGCCAGCTTTCCCTTGTGTGGCCTGTACTCTCTTGCACCGGCTGTCTCCCTACCTGGTAAGCTTTGGGTCTCAACTCAGGTCGCTTCCTCTTGATAAGGGAACAAAGCAAGCTGAGGACAGAGCCGAAGAGGATACCCTGCCCCTCCCCTCCCTGGTTAGGACCTGTGTGACATTCTTCCACGAATCTCCCATCTTATGTTAAATACCTTGCTAGAGGCGGGGAAACAACCTTAACCTGACAAGGGCAAAGGCTTCAAAGCCCCAGGTATCTTGTAGGTTCTCTTTAGTATATGAAAGTTCTGTTGAAACCTTTTTCCTTACCTCCCCCAATCCCATTGTATATAACCTGCCCCCACCTCACAACCCTGGGGCAGCAGTTCTTTCTGCTCGAGGGACCCCGTGCTTTAATAAACCATCACTTTGCACCACAGATGTCTCAAGAATTCTTTCTTGGTCCTCCAGCTCTGCACTCCACCCCACTGAACCTCACCTATATTCTAAACCTTAATCACTCTGGAAGGCCTTCCCCTCTGCCCCCACGTTCAAGCTGGTCACTCCATAGCTTCTGCACTATCTTAAATTATCTTATGCATTCTTTGCTTGTTTATTTGTCTCCATCTCCAAAATTTAACCCTGCTGGGGGCAGGTGATGTGGGAAAGAAAGGCAGAAAATTAAATGTCCTTATAACAGGCAGCCCACTGACAAATACTTGAGGCAGGCAGAGTATAATGTCCTTCCTGGAAGCTCCTAGTGTTCTCAATGCCTTGCTAGAGGGAAAAGCAACCTTAGTTTGACAATGGCCAGGCCTCCGGTGTCCTGTGAGTCTTCTTTAGTATATGAAAATGCTTTTGTAACTTCCCTTATCTTTACTTCCCCCACTTGCAAAGTGTATAGTCAGTTGTTCCTCACAGTCCCAGGGCTCTGGGGAGCAGAAGGCAGCAGTAGCTAATTTCGCCTGTGGGTCCAGTCTTCGTGCCTTAACAAAACTATTATTTTGCACCCAACACGTCTCAAGAATTCTTTCTTGGCTCTTGGCTCAGGACCCCAATTAACCTCATCTATATTCCAAAAAACGACATCACAGGGACTTTATCCCTTATTACTATCATGTTTCAGTGCCTAGGGCAAGGAGCCTGGTGTGTTAGGGGAGAAGCTCATAACTCAAATCAGGTTGCCTGGGTGGCTCAGTGGGTTAAGCCTCTGCCTTCGGCTCAGGTCATGATCTCATGGTCCTGGGATTGAGTCCCGCATCGGGCTCCCTGCTGAGCAGAGTCTGTTTCCTCCTCTCTCTCTCTCTACGTACTTGTGATCTCTCTCTGTCAAATAAATAAATAAGATCTTTTTTAAAAAAAGAAACAAACTTACATATCTTCCTATTTAAAACAAACAAACAAACAAACAAGAAAAACCTCAAAATCATGTACCCTTCCAGCCACTTTGAAATACATCTCAGTTTGGGTACAAAGTGAAACACAACACTTAACATGTGCCCCTGCAATCCCACTCCTAGGTGTTCACGCAAGTGCAATTAAAATCTGCATTCAGAAAAGCTTATACCGGAATGGATACAGTGACTTCATTTGTAATTGCAGGGAGCTAGAAACAACTCAAAGGCCCCTCAGCTGGGGTGGGGTGATGGGGTGAACAAATCATAGGGTATCCATACCACACAATGCTACTGAGCCATAAAAGAAACAACCGAAACAAACAAGGGTACAGTCTAAAAGCATTAAGCTGAATGAATGGCCAGACACCAAAGGCTATCTATTTATGATTTCATTCATAAGAAATTCTAGAAAAGAGGCACCTAGGTGACTCAGTAGGTTAAGTGTCTGCCTTACACTCAGGTCATGAACTTGGGGTCCTGGCATCCAGCCACACATCCGGCTTCCTATCAGCGGGGAGCCTGCTTCTCCCTCTCCCTCTGCCTGCTGTTCCCCCTGCTTGTGCTGTCTCTCTCTCTCTCTCTCAAATAAATAAAATCTTTTTTTTTTTTTAAATTCTGGAAAAGACAGAAGTATAAGGACTGGAAACTGCTGGTTGCCAGGGGCGGGGCGGCGGGGGCGGGGTGCTGTGGCATCGGACAAGGGCGAGTTTCTAACCAAGAGGCTTGGGAGAATTTTGTGGGGTGACACAACCGTTCTGGATCTTGACTGTGGTGGTGGTCACACAACTCTGTACTTTGGCCAAAATCTGCGGAACTGTGCACTAAGAATTCGGGACCTCCCGAATCCCACGGAGCTTTCATTGCACTGGGGGAGACAGAGAATCATCAAAAGTGAGGAGCGATGACAGAACCCGACATTTATTTGGAACGCAGAAGCATTCCTCATGGGTCCCGTCATCTAATCCTCACAGGGCTCTCGCGGCGAAGGTTTCATAGACCTCACTGTGCAGGTGAAGCTACAAGCGACCTGCAGGAACCTCACAGCCAGAGTGGTGGAGACAAATGCGGAAGCCATGGGGTCGTGCTTCCACCAGGCGGCCCACCTCCCAGTCTGGACGCCCACCGAATCCCCAGGGGGAGGCGACAGCGAACAACAGCCCCCAAACCACAGAAGATCCTCCTAGGCCAGGGACCGAGCAGCTGGGCAGAAAACCCTCAGGGCCTGCAGCGCGTCCAGGAGGCCAACAAGTGGCGCTAGGGAGCAGCTCATCACACTGCTTCCGCCTAAGTGCCTACATTTCCCAGCGGGCCCCGGAAATCTACCCGGAAGTGACTTTACGGCCCGGGTGTTGTCTTTTTCCCGCCGGCCCCGCCTCTGGTGTTTGCAGGGTCCCGGGGCGGCGCTGCTGCTGTCTGGGGTGTCAGAGCCCCCCACCCCGCCCCGAACGTCGTCACAGTCCTTATTTTCTATCGGAGTTTAGTGTGCGTATGACCACCTGTAACTGTTTTGCGTTCAGATTCTGAGTCCTGGCCATTTGAAGATCACTATACTTACCTAAGAGGATTCTGGCGTGGGAGGCTGGTCGGTAGTGAGGGAAAAGGAGACCGGGAATCTCCTCTGGGTGACTTTGGGCAAACCCCCTTCCCTTCTCCAGGCGTGCCAGGCTGGGCTTTCTTGAAAAGATCAGGTGCTTGGGGATGGAATGTGGGCATTTGGGGTTTTGCAAGCCTGCGGGCTGATTGTGATGCATAGCCAGGTGTGGGGGGACCCAGGACATCCTGAGGGTCCCTTCAGACTTCAACATACTCTGCTTCCTTTCTAGGACATGGTGTTAAAAGTGGGAACTTGAAAACGCCGAGGAGAATTCTGTAGGACCATTTGGCCAACAAGCCAAACTTTTAAGCATCTGGGCCAGAGTCTGGCCCATCTCTCTCTGCCCTGCCGCTGGCTCCCAGATCTTTGCTTTGTGGAGACAGCATGGACAGATTCCTGGTGAAGGGGGCATTAGGGGGCCTTTTGGGAAAGAGGGAGCGAGAGGAGAGCAGAGAAGGCCCAGCAGGGCTGAGAGGAGACAAGGAGAGCAGCAGGAAAAGGACCAGGACAGAAACCCCGGGGAATGCAGGCCACTCGGCCAGTCCCATCTGGCGGCACATCCGAGCTGAGGGCCTGAGTTGTGATTACACAGTCCTGTTTGGCAAAACCGAAGCAGACAAGATTTTCCAGGAGCTGGAGCAAGAAGTGGAGTATTTTACAGGTAAGCCGAGGACTTGCAGGGTGTGTGTGTTGAAGACTTGTTTTGAAAAAACTAGTGCTTTGTGTTTGGAGAAATCTGAACTCAGGAGCCATTAATTGCTGGTAACTTCATTAACTGATTCAACACATACTCTCTGGGCATCTCTGCTCCAGGCACCATGTTGGGCACTTGGCATACAAACTGGAGAAAAGATTGCCTGCCTACCAGGAGCGGACAGACTTGAGAGTGATTTGCCACCTGGCTGTCATTAGAATCAGCTGGGAAAGTTAAAAAAACAAAAAAGATGCTGGGTTCTATGCAGACCAGCTGAATAGGAGTAACTGGGCGGTGCGGGGGAGGGGTGTACAGCCTGGGCATCAGTGTTTTTAGAAAGCCTCCAGGTGGCTGTAAAGTGCATCTGGTCTAGTAGAAGAGACAGCAAATAACCAGGTAATTCCCCCACAGGGGGGTTCTTGGCATCACCACCAACCCCCCCACCTCCGCCCCGAGTCGAGGCCGGGGGTGGGGAGGGGGAGACCTTGTTGCTTCTGAGAACTGGGATCGCCTGACCCCTCCCCACCAGTCTAGTAGTTGTTCCCAGGTGCTGCTGATGCTGTTGGTCCTGTTGGTCCAGGAACACACATGGAGAACTCCTACAAGGTGGCAGAGCACGAGGAGGCAGAGAAAAAGGTCATGGGAGGGGCACCTGGGTGGCTCAGTGGGTTAAGCCTCTGCCTTCAGCTCAGGTCATGGTCTCAGGGTCCTGGAATCCATCCCTGCATCGGGCTCTCTGCAGAGAGGGGGCTTCCCTCTCTCTCTCTCTGCCTGCCTCTCTGCCTACTTGTGATCTGTCAAATAAAATCTTTTAAAAAGATAAAGCCCACAGAAGACCCCTCCCAGCCTGCAGCCTTCACTGTGTTCGCTTCATCTCTTGGGGACCCCACACCCTTAGTCCCCACGGTTGGCAGAATCACCCTAGCGTGTAGCCTGACTTCAGCTTGCTTTCATTTCAGCCTCTTATTAGTAAGTCTCTCCTGGAGTTAAGACAATTAAGGCATGTTGTTTTTTAAAAAAAAAAAAAAAATTGGACGAGAGCATGTTTCTCTAAGTGTAGGACAAGATCACTGTCTTCCATGAACATTTTGGGCAAGCCACAGTGATTTTTGTCTTCGGTCAGAAGGTGAAATATTACTCCTTTTTCAGTTTCCACTCGATCCTGAATCTTCAGGGAGCAAGCATGTGGGCTCCTCACCCGCCTGCTCTTCTGAGCTGCCCTGTTTTATCTGCGCAGGTGCGCTAGCCAGGGTCCAGGTATTCGGGAAGTGGCACAGCGTGCCCAGGAAGCAAGCCACCTATGGCAACGCGGGGCTGACCTACACGTTCTCGGGCCTCACTCTGTCTCCAAAGCCCTGGATCCCAGTTCTAGAGCACGTCCGGGATCGTGTTTCTGTGGTGACAGGAGAGACCTTCAACTTTGTGCTTGTCAACAGGTGACTTTCTGGGTTTTTTTTCCTTTTCCTTTTTAGGGTACTGGACTGAATTGTATAAATCTGTTTCTTCCGAGGGCAGGAGTTTAAGATTCCATCTTTTTTTTTTTTTTTTTTTAAATTTAAATTCAGGTAGCCCACACAGAGTACAACCTTAGTTTCAGAGGTAGAGGTCAGTGATTAGTCAGTTGCGTAGAACACCCAGTGCTCATCAGATCACGTGCCCTCCTTCATGCCCGACCCCTGGGCCCCCTCCCCTCCAGCAGCCCTCAGTTTGTTCCCTAGAGTTAAGACCCACCATATTTCATTCATTTGTACAACAGATACCTCAGTGCAGCAAGGATGTGGCCAGGACAGCATCTGCTGTTAGGTCCTTACGGAGCCCAGGCCTCAGTGGGAAGTTGAGAGGTGATTCTCTTGTGAACAAACCGCTGAACAAGATCATTTCAGATGCTATTAAGTGTCTTGAAGAAAATTAAACAGGCTGATTTATGGTTTGAGGGCAGGGTTTTGCACCAGAAACGCTCCGATGTTTTGGGCCAGATAATTCTGTTGTCACGGCCATCCTGTGCTTTGTGGGATGTGAGCAGCCTTCCCAGGTTTCCACCTGCTGGATGCCAGCAGCATCCCCTCCCCGTCACAGCCACCAGAATGTCTCCAGACACTGCTGAGCATCCACTGGGGGAGAGAACCGCCCTGCTTTCCAACCCTGAGTTTAGGGGAAGGTGGTTAGCGGAGGGCTCCCTGAGGTGCTGATGTTGGAGCTGTAGACTACATGGAGAGAGAGAACAAGACACACAGACATCCTGAGGAAGAGCAGAGGGGGCTTGGAGCGTGTATGGAGCGGAAAGCCCACCGAGACTGCTGGAGCAGCAAATGAGGGGAGGGAGAGAGGGCTATCGTGAGCTCAGAGATGGGCAGGGGCCAAACTGGCAAGGACTCAGGGTTTTTTTATTCTAAGTGTGGGGAGAAATAATTTAAAGGTTTACATACATGAACCGGGAAAACCCCAAGATGAGTTTTCGGCTGCTTTTGGTGAGTTACATTTTAAAGCACACGAATGAACACGAGCAGATTGAGTGGGAATGCTTCAGGCTTGGCTCATCTGCAGACCCAGAGGAGGCCCTCTAGCCCCTGCAGAACCACAGCAGGAGCCGCTCTCGGCATCTGTCACACGGTAGGAAAATGAGGATTCTGCCCTGTTGGCACGTTCCAGGAAAGGGCTGTTTTGTAAACTGGGCCTGTGTTGTCACTGCAGGTACAAGGATGGCCATGACCACATCGGGGAGCACAGAGATGATGAACGAGAACTGGCTCCTGGGAGCCCCATAGCCTCTGTCTCCTTCGGGGCCCACAGAGACTTCTTCTTCCGGCATAAGGATTCCCGGGGGAAAAAGCCCACCCGGAAGGTAGAGGTGGTCCGGCTTCAGCTGGCCCACGGGAGTTTGCTCATGATGAACCACCCGACCAACACTCACTGGTACCACAGTCTCCCCATACGAAAGAAGATTCTAGCCCCACGGGTCAATCTGACATTTCGCAAAATTCTGCCCGCTAAAAAGTAAAAACTTTGTCGGTGGTTTGTACTTCTCTTTTCTCCTTCCCTCTCTACTCCAAGAGGGAGATTGGCATCTCTTTTCCCAGCAGGGAACATAGGAAAGGCTTCATCCAAGCATGGGGCTTATTACATAACAACGCAGAATTCAGAGAGAGGATGGTTGTAGCAAATTGGTCATTTATGAAAGAATACCAGTTGATTTTTTTTTTCCTAACAAAAAGATTTTTTTATTACTATAATACACAGCAGATACAAAAGGTACCTTTAGCAAATACAGAAATCAGCAGTTATGGCATAAACTACTAGTGTAACTTAGGTTTTTGCCAAGAGAAGCTGCTCTGTAAATAACTTAAAGCTAGAAAGGTGATGTTGTGGCTGCTACTTAATGCCTAATAATTTACAAAACGAGGACGTCAGCTTTACATCCGGCTCAGAGACCTTACACGGACACCCCGGCCTCTGACCCACCATCTGCTTCCAGCTGAACGTTCCGTGCCCAGCATCTCTTTAGCGGCAGGTTTCAAAGAGGAAGCGGAGGCAGGAAAGCAGTTAACCGGGAGCTACAGCTTCATGGTTCGATGTAAGGTCACATCACTGGGTGTTTGTTCTCCGGATTTGGGCGAAACAGCTCTGCTCATGGCAACATCCCAGCCAGGGCCTTCGACGGAATCGGAAAGGACGCTTCACATGGGTCCTCTCTCCCGGGTGTCCGTGGCCCATAGAACCTTCCACAGTACCTTCATTCAGTCGTAAGTTGTGAGTGCTTGGGGCGTGTGCTGGGCCTGGTGGGACAGCGATGCCCCGGGCCCCTGGCTCCCTTAGTGGACACCCGGGCCTGGGCTGGCAACACTTGCCAGCCCGCACCCCCACTGGAGGAAGGCCAGGGATCGGCCTCGCCTCAGGGGACCTTTTAGAAAGCTCTGATTCCAAATCTTAACTCTGAAGAGTCCATTTGAATTTTGTTTTGTTTTTAAATAAAAAGCCTAGCTAAAACATAGCTACTACCATGTCCTCATTCTCCCTGTGGCGCTGGGCTGTATCCAGGAGCCTTCAAAGAGGGACGGGAATGCTCAGTAGAGTCTTTGTGTCGGGCTGCGGGGAGCGAGTAAACATATAGAGTATGGACCTATAACAGAAGGGCAGTACTAGATGATCAGCCGCAAGGATACGTTTTTTACAAACTGGTAACTTTCTTCTGTGGAAAGGGCTGGGATTTGGATGCTCGCTGAGCGTTAAGCCTTCCCTCTGCTAAACAAGGAAGCCCGACTGCAGCCCTGTGGTCCGTGCCCTTCCGACCCCAGCTCCCGAACCCAGGCAAGGACTGTCCTCTCACATGGCCCCCAGTGGCACCTGCAAACCTCAGGAACACTGCAGGGGCAACAGAATTCAGGGTAACTGTCCATCTGGCCCATGCGGGGAGGCTTCGTGTAAAAACAGCCTTTGTCCAGAGTGGTTGGCGCAGACACTGCTCTGTGCCCACTGTTCACAGTCCAATGACGGACCATCATCACGTCCCCCGGCCAGCGTGCTGAGAGCAGAAGCGAGCAGCAAGCAGCTCAGAGCTGATGGGCCAGATTTGGCAGGTGCACTTTGATGACATAGAAAGAATCCAAAGATTAGAAAAGACCCACAAAAAGAGAAGGCGGGTGTTCTTCAGGCATCTTTTAGCTGTCCTGTTGCTCTCCGTGGAGAAACTTAGAAGGAGCAGAGCTTTTCAAAAGTTGTTCCGAGGACTCTCAGACAAGGTGTATTTTCCAGAATGGACGTGCTACAAAAGCAATCGAAAGGGAAAGGCACTTTTTCTTCTAAATTGTTGCCTTTAATAATTTAACCTTTTATGGGCCTGCTTATTAAAAATAAAAGATCTATGCCGAAACCGACTGGAGGATTAGGCAAAGTTACCTCCCCTCTGAGAACACCTAACATAGCCGAATATAAAAAAGGTGGCTTCCGGAACCGGGTTTCATTTAATTACCTGTATCAGATGGTAAAAAGACGTTGTAGACAGAGTGAATGCTGTCGGAGCACAGCAAGGACACCACCCAGTGCACACTCGCAGAGCTGTTCAGGGGGCCGGATTTGGCTTGAACTGGGATCAGCGGCTCCTTTACGGAGCCTGCTCTGAGAACACCCAGAAGGCGGAGGGCTCTGGCAGGGGCCGTCTGCGCACACACACACAGTCAGATCTTGCCTGGTTCCTGGCCGGCGTGGACAATGCCATCGGCTCTGAGGCAGGGCAGTCATTCTTCTGCCCTGTACTCCCGGCCCTGGTGCTGCATCTTGGAAAGAACGCGCTCGTAGAACAGCAGGTAGGCGCTGGAGGACAGGACCTCCTGCAAGCTGGCCTTGCGGACCGTGTCGTCAGAGATCCATAGCCACTGGTTGCTGGTTGAAAGAGGGTTCTTGGCTGATGGTGGGGACCGTCGGTAAGTCACAAAGTGTCCCGAGTGCATGTCTCCGTGGTGGACCACAACTGCCATCAGCCGGAAGAGGTATGTGGAGGAGCTGAATGGGAGGAACACAGGCAAGCCGTTTACAGACACACACACAAAAAGGGTCATGGGCAAAACCAAAAAGTGAAAGAATCCTAGATGTTCAGTGACGGGGGACTGATTCAAGGGTACCTTCGTACAAGTGAACACTACACAACCCTTAAAATGCAGACAGGCTTCCTGGCATGAGGAAGACACCTGTCCCATGAGTAGACGTCCATTAATGTGGCAGGTGTACACAGAAGGCCTTAAAGGTTTGACTGCTGATGTCTAGGGGGTATCCCAAGAAATCTGAAATTCCCTCCTTTGTACTTTATACATGTATTCCCACATGTATACACAGAACATACATATTTAAATTCTACGTACTTCAAGAATTCTTATTTTTAAAGTGCTTTCCATTTGGGACAAAAATAAACAGGAATGCGTAATAGTGAGATTACACCTTAAGATGAAAGAACAAATGTCTATGTTGTCATCCATTTCTGTGCAAAGCTAATTCTGGAAACCGAGAGAACCAGCAGCTACGAGAAATGAAGACTGTGCCTCCCCAGAGCAGCTCACCTGTAGTCAGGAACCACCGGGAGCGGGAAGGGCATCTGGGCTGGCAGGGGGGGCAATAAAGATGGGGAGCAGGCGCCATTCATAAAAATCTGTGGTTTGGGGCCTCCAGGCTGATTCAGAACTGCAAGAGAAAAAGGCTCCAGGTGATTACAGTAGCAGTAGCTGTGGGAGAACACAACACAGCCTCCACTACCTTGAGTTTAACTCCCCGACAATGCTGCAAAGAAGAAAACAAGCGGTTCATTTTGTGTTAGGTTGCTTCCTACCTTTTGTGGTTTTTTTGTTTGTTGGTTTTTTTAGATTTTATTTATTTGAGAGCGAGAGCAAAGTGAGCAGGGGAAAGGGGAGGGGGAGAACTGTAGTCCCCACTGAGCGAGAAGCCCGACTCAATCCCAAGACCCTTGAGATCATGACCTGAGCCAGAGGCAGACGCTTAACGGCCTGAGCCACCCAGGCACCCCTACCTTTTTGTCATTGACATTCTTAATCCAGGGTAGGAAAAGTGGGTCTAGCTTCTGGTCTGCTGCTTACTTTGACAGCTTTGTGAATCTTGAAGCTCCCTGTCCGTTTGCTAAAGATCCGCCAGAGTTAGGCTGTAGCTAATTTACTGGCATTTCAACCTAAACCAACGTTTCTCAATCTTGACACTGCTGACACATTGGCTGAATAACTCTTGCTTGTTGGGGCTATCCTGCTCATCAGAGGATGTTTCCCGGCATCCCTGGCCTCTACCCACCAGATGCCAGTAACACCCGTCTCTCGGTTGTGACAACCAAAAATGCCACTGGCCACTGCCCCACGTCTCCTGGGCAACAGAACTCCCTGGTTAGAACCACTACCTAAACATTCTCTATTCTTTAATTTCCAGCTTCTAAAGAATACCAACATATAACCATGTTGATAAATGTTGTGGGTGTAGATAAAATAGTGAAGGAGATATTGACCTCTCTTTTCCTGTGTCACACGCAAGGGCCTGTAAGTACCCAGCAGGCCCCGTCGGCCGTACAGTAGCCACAGTCAGCATGCTGTGGTGATGAGCAGACCCGGAGCCCCGGCTGGGAGAGGGGGGATCCAGGGTGAGCCGGGCCTGGATTTAAAACAGCGGCCGGGGCACCTAAGTGTCTGTCTTTAGCTCAGGTCATGATCCCAGGGACCTGGGATTGAGTCCCGCACTGGGCTCCCTACTTGTTGGGAAGCCTGCTTCTCCCTCTCCCACTCACCCTGCTTGTGTTCCCTCTCTCGCCATCTCTCTCTGTCAAATAAATAAATAAAATATTTTAAAAAATAAAATAAAATAGCAGCCAAAGACTGAGCCCTCTTCCCACTGCAGCGACTCTGATGTTCGTTTACAGATCTGCTGAAAAAAGGTAAAAAACAGTCTTTCTGTGAATGGCGTCCTGCCAGGCCGCACAAATGTGGAGGCAAGAAATTAAACGCAGCAAGGGGCTACTGAGTCAGGAGCATCTGGGGTGTGGGGAAGCCAGGCCTCTGGCTGGACTGGAAGCAGGTACAGATGGGGAGTCTGGGCTCGGGGCCCTTAGAGTTGGTGGGTTTTCCTCGTCTACGTAATTCTAAAGAACTCAAGGAGCTAGAAAAGATAGCTTTTAAAAACTGCCCAGTGCTGCCTTCTGGTGCCCATTCTCCCAGTGGACTGATGTTTGTCCTTAAACCAGTCCTTTCAGCTCCCGGGGCCTCGATTTTCCCCTCAGCAAGACTGAGGGCAGTTAAGAGCGACCTGCTCCCTGGGGGCCGAGTCTCCCCGGGGGTCCGACTCGGTGATTAGTCTCCAGTGAGGAGGGAAGTGGAGGGAGATCAGTAAGGAGCTCAGTAATGAAGGTGTGATCTTTAGCCAGAGCTTTTCCTCCCCACATTTGCATAAAGGACATGACCCTACCTGGCCAGTTGGGCTCGATGGAATGCTAGGGGCCAATTATCATTCAGTCAAAAGGTCAGAAAACCATCTTAAGCTTTTCTTCCCATATTTTGTCAACTATGATACCGTTTTTAAAACCGTACACCTTTTTACTATGTACGTTTAACCTCTTTTTAGGACTCTTCCCTCCTGTACCCCCAGTCCTGCTGTTCTCAGGAATTCAAGCAACTGCTGGACTAGCTCCCCTTGTGGCATAAAGGCCCCAGAAGGTGGCGACGCCAGATTCCTCTTCCCTGTGCCGGAAGTTCCGAGCAGTGGCTCCTTAGGCACATACCTGGGGCGGGGGTGACTGGCCCGTCCTGCAGGTCCTGGGCGGGCCCCGCGGCCTCGCTGGGCTTGGGGCTCGGCTGCCCAGGTTTGTGCCCGAGGAGGTGATACTTGTAGATGTCCATCATCAGGAACTCATTGAACTGCACGTGTTCTTGCCGCTTCAAGGGCGTGCCATGGCTGGACCAGCTCAGCCGCTGCAGGTGGATGCACAGACACTGGGGGAGCTGCAGGGGGACAGAAAGCAGAGGAGGCCACGTGTTGGACCGGGGGGGGTCCCTGAGGGCAGAGCCGACAAGGTGTGCGGGTTGGGCTCACCTTGCCTAGTTTCAGCTGTTTAACAAAGGTGGTCCTCTGGTGCTCCACCTTCTCCCCATTCAACGTCCCTTTGGCTTCGATCTGAAATAAGAGAAAGATGGCTCTGCAGAATTCCTTGGAACGAAACGTCTGTGGAGGGCTGCAGCTAGGTTGATGTTAGGTCTGTATTTAGTTGGCACCTGACTTTGACCTGCGAAAGGAGCTCGGCTGCCCAGTTCATTGTGAGATGCTCTCACCGTTTTACTGTTAAGTAAGAGTGACAGTGGGGACAAGAGAAAGGACGGCATGACAAGGAACTCTGCTGCGGCGCATCATCTATTTTGTTCTACGTCTTCAGAAATTCTGGTCCCCATGGTTCCTCTTCTTCAGAGGATGACATGCGGACACTCAGGGGAGTCAAGCCTGTGAGAATTGGCAGGTGAGTGCTCCCATCTCAGAGCATCACACTCACAGTTTCTCTTTAAACATTCTGCAGATGAAGTAAACTCATCTGGGAAAGAGCTCTGGTCCACAGGCTACCGATTTCCCAGCCAAGTTACGTAGCTGAGGCCGCAAAGCCCCCCCCCCGGCTCTAGCTGGAAGAGCTCAGGCCAGTGGAGAGCGGCGGCATGAGAGGTACTGCATCAGGACACACGGGCCAGCTCGGGGGTGACACCGGGCGTTAGAGGCATACCTGCGTACAGTTGTCACATACGACGTCCCGCACCGATTCGGAGGAGATAAAGTGGTGAAGGCAGTGGTCCAGGGTCAGTGGATGCCCCTTTTAAGCACCAGAGAGCAAAATTCACGATTACCGTTCAATTACAAGGTAACTATTAACAGAAGGCAATGTGATCCCAGAGCTTTATTTTTGCTTATATGGGCAATAAAGCTCGACAGATGCAACTGGACGTTCCCTGAGCATATGTGGAGCTCTCGAAGCTTCCTACGCTTGCTGTTATGGGTGGATTCAAGGCTATGAGGACGTATATAACACTGCAGAAACTTATAGACTCCCACAGCGTTTTAGAGATCTTTGAATTTGAGATTAATACGTTTGTGTGTGTGTGTTGAGAAAAAGCCGAAATTCCTGGAACTGGAGGAAAACCATTCACTCTCTCCCCCCCCCAGGTTGGGCCATGGTACCACACACGACAACCAAGACAGGTTCAGCCAACCATGTGCCTGAGTAGCGCATAGGACATCGGCTACACAAAGTGCCTCAGAGCCCGCTCAGATTTCAGTGTCTCCAAAACGGACCCCAAATAAACCATCGCTCAGTACATACCCACGTGGCAGCTGGGATACTCAGTGAAAGGCTGTCGAAGGTATCAAATCGAACAGGACTCTGAAACAAACATTGCAGAAGATCCAGAAAGGAAGCACGTTCAAACCAGAGCTTTAGAGATGGGAAGACACATGCCTATGAAACAGTTTAGTATTTTGATGCCCAACGCTGACATAATGAAACACGGTGTACTTACCTAGAAGCAAATTCTGTTACAAACAACCCTGTCAATGTAAGCGGTACAGTAACACCGAAGGCCAGTTTATAAGATCACGGTAAGAGAACATCCCTGATGAGTAATGTAGGGATTTTATCCTCAGGAAATAACCATGGACAAAACTGTAAGGATGTTCATCCCAGCATTATTTATAGCAGCAAAATGTGAATAGTTGAAATTTCTAGGGAACAATTAAATGAATTACATCATATCCACAGAAGAGCACGCTCTGTTCCAAATAGCACAGTAGGAGTGTGTGAGTGTACAGAAAGACACACTTATTATGTTATTAATTGCAAAAAAACCCAGATGATAAAACAGGATAAAAATTGCTGCTTTTGGTGATGGCAAAGTAGCTTAGCTAGACTAGCTGTCCTTGAGATAATGCATAGAAATTCTGGACCAAAACAAAACACAAGCATTCGGATGATTGGAGAGCTACTGCCAAGTCCTAGGAAAACAGGAACTTTACAGTGAGATTTGCACTGTGTGACTTTTTGCTTGAGGGAACTCCCCAGCTTATACTGTTCAGTATCAGGTGGCAGAAAGCTGCGTTCTCACAGGATGGAGGTCTCAGAAGACAGAGCCCAGGCTGGTACAGAGGCTGGGGGAAATCCCAGAAAGAGGGCAGCCACAGAGAGGATGAGGCCCCAAATCAATGTACAAACCCTGCCAAGTTCCAAGGCACGGACACGCAAGTGTGCACATCCACACAGGGAAACCCCAGGAGCCTAGCCAAAAAGCTAAAGCAAGAAGCTGAAAAAACTGCCCCGAGATTTTGCTGCCCAACGTGGGGAAAACAGTTTGGCTTTGAGCTCAGCCCAGTCAACTGCACATCGGAACAGAATTCATTATTTTTCAGAGAAACGTAACAGAATCCAAGTCTCTACTACAATGTTAAATATGCAAAAAAAATTACTAGACATACAGTGCGAAAAGGAAAATATGACCCATGGTGAAGGATCCCATGGATGACCTGGATACTGAAATTAACACGAGGGCCTTAAAAGAGAATTGTGACAAGTAAGCTCAAAGACACAAATGAAGAGAGTTATTTAGTCCTGGTGGAGGACAAATGGAGAGTCTTAGCAGATAAATGGAAACTATAAAGAACCAAATGGATATTATACAACTAAGAAAAATAACTGAAATGAATAGTTCCCTGAGGGGCGCCTGGGTGGCTCAGTGGGTTAAGCCTCCACCTTCGGCTCAGGTCATGATCTCAGGGTCCTGGGATCCAGCCCCGCATTGGGCTCCCTGCTCAGCGGGGCATTTGCTTCTCCCTCTCTCTCTGCCCTCCTGGTGCTTGCTCTCATGTTCCCTCTCTCATAAATCAGTAAAATCTTGAAAGGAAGGAAGGAAGAAATGTTCACTGGACAAGCAAAGCGAAGACAGAGCAGAGGCTATGAACCTGAAGATAGGTCCACAGACTTATCCGATTTGAAGGATGTGGAGGAAAGAGGTTGAAGATAAATGAACCAAGCCTCAGTGAGTTGTGGAATGATACCAAGCGGACCAATGAGGAGAGAATGGGGTATACATAACATTTTGGGAAAAAATAATGGCCCCCAAAATGTGCAAATTTGGTGAAAAACATAAAAGGTACAGATTTATGAGATTCAGCAAATTCCAAACAAATACAAAGAAAATGAACCTAGGCGCAGGGCGGACAAACTGCCGAGGCTCAAAAGTAGCGAGAAAATCTTACAAGCTGGCAGAGAGAGAAAAACGAGACGTCACGTACAGGAGGACGATGTGAATGATGCTGGGTGTGTGTCCAAAAAGCTGGAGGCCAGAAGGCAAGAGAACAGCGCCTTTCGAGTGACAAGCTGGAAGAAAGCAAGGCAGGCGTTGCAGGCACCCCTGCCAAAGTCACTGCTGACTTACCGTTTCACCATGCAGGGAGATGAAGGGGAAGATCTAGGTGGAGGGTAGTGCAGGCCAAAGTTGGATCAAAAATAAGACAACAGAAAGAGATATCCTATAAAAACCCTAGTTAGGGGCACCTAACTCTTGATTTCGTCTCAGGTCATGACCTCGGGGTTGTGAGATCGAGCCCTGCCTCAGGCTCCACGCTCAGCAGAGTCTGCTGGAGAGACTGTCTGTGCCTCTCCATCTGCCCACCCCCACCCCTCGGCTCTCTCTCAAATAAATAAATAAATAAAATTTTAAAAAAAAAAGGGAAGAAAGAAACACTACTTAGATGGAAACTAACCAGACAAAATAGACTCCAGGACAAAGATAAAATACTTACCAGAGAGAAAAGGGGACATTTTATCAAGACAGTGAGAGTCAACTCATCATTAGTAAATGTCTATGTACCTAACAGCAAAATCTCACACGAAATTCTGCAAAAATAAAACTAAAAAAAGAAAAAGAAATGGATAATTCTAGCAGATTTAAGGAAGATTTAAGGAAGAAATAATACCGATCTTAACCAAAGTCTTCCAGGAAATGGGGGAAGGAACATTTTCCCACTCACGTTATGAGGGTAGTATGATCCCCGTAACGAAATCTGACAAGACATTACAAGAAAACTGTAAGACTGATAGTCCTCATAGACATAGACACGAAGTACATCACAGTAAAGTGTTCATTCCAGAAACACAAAGCTAGTTTAACCTTAGAAAAAGCAATCACTGCAATTCACCATGTTAATAGAATGAAAGAAAATCATGATGCTGAAAGAAGCTAGTCAAGAACCATGTATTGTATGATTACACGCATACAAAATATCAGAATATGCAACTACAGAGACTGAAAGTGGGTTAGTAGTCGCCTAAGGCTAGAAGAGTGGGGGAAATGGAGAGTAACTGCTAATGGGTACAGGGGGTTCTTTTGCCAGGAGGTGGGGAGGCTGAAAATATCCTAAAATTGATTGAGATGATAGTTACACAATTCTCTATTTTTGTATTTATGTTGGAAACTTTCCTAATAAAAAGTTATTTTAACATGTCAAAATTAGGGTACCTGAGTGGCTCAGTTGGTTGGGCCGCTGCCTTTGGCTCAGGTCAGGAGCCTGGAGTCCCAGGATCGAGTCCTGCATCAGGCTCCCGGCTCCGCCGGGAGTCTGCTTCTCCCTCTGACCTTCCCCCTCTCATGCTCTCCCTCACTCTCTCTCTCTCAAATAAATAAATAAAATCTTAAAAAAAAAAAAGTCAAAAAACAAAACAAAACAAAACACCCAAACCCCACCAAACAACAGAATCTGTTGTCTACTGTCAGTGTAGACCCAACCTCAAGACTCAGGTCTGCTGCTCTCAGTGCAGAAGATGCCACAGAGGGTCAAAGGACATGCGGGCACTGAGTAAAGGGAGGCGGTCTAGCCATGAGGTAAGCAGAGCCAGGCGACCACAAACGCCGTCTACCAACATCAGTCCACACTCCATGCTTCCTGAGTCTCGAGTTGAAAGGGAACCTCACCAGAAAACAGCCAAGCACTGGTACTGTATTTACCTGGTGTTCACAGTGTTTGCAGACCATGTTGCTCGTCAGCCTTCCATGGAAAGGATGCTGAGATTTCCAGTGATTGGATGTGGGGTGAGGTGAGCCTGGAACACAGAACATGTCTCGCTGTGTGCCACCTTAGCACCAACCTCAAAGCTCACCCTCCTTTTTAGTATTTGGTAGCAACTCCCTCTTTGAAATAAATGTTCCTTAAAAGTAAACTGAAATAGCTTTCCTTATGGACTTCCATCAAAAAGACAACCCATGCCATTCACAGGAAAATTTATGCAAGTCCTTCGATGTGGTTTCTGTATAATGGGTACAGCCCATTTAAAAAAGGAATTTGTACCATATGTTAGCTAACTTGAATTTAAATAAAGACTTGAAAGGAAACAAAATTAAATAAAAAAAAGGAACTGTATAATGTATTTATTAGATGTTTAAGATATTTATATGTCCAAGGAAGGATGTTTAGATGTCCAAGGAAGGACACCACGAGAGACTATTCCAGAAAGTGATATAAACTTCCGAAAATCATCAGAGTAAGCAAGTTCTGAAAAACAGGAATTTTTTTTTTTTTTTTTTTATAAGATGGGAGTTGGAGTAATCAACAGTATGGTAGGCTAGTCAGAAACACACGCCCTATAGTCAGGCAGCCCTGGGCTCTGTCCTTGCTTAGCTTCTCATTAGTTTTATGACCCAGGAAGTCACTCCATCTCTGTGAACCTTGGTTCACTGGAAATAGGGACAATTATTAGCCCATTATCCCCACGATCAACTTCACACCACTGTTGTGAGGCTTAAATGAGATGCTACAGGGTGCATCACACAGTTTGGGCCTGAAAAGATAGTCACTGTTATTACTAGTGATGCATAACGGAAGTCACATGTCTTTTTCTTTTTTCCCCCTTAAGTTTAGGTCTTAAGAAAAAAACAATCTCCTCCTAACGAGGACTGTGATCACCTGCTGAAGACATGGCAGTTTCAGCTTAAGGAGCTCTTCATGAGATCAGTTCAAGAAGGTAGAAAGGAAACCCTTGTTGGAAGTAGAAATAAGTCCGTTGCTTTTTTTTCCCAGGCGGGAAACAGAGCAAGGTGTGAGGGAACAATTCAAGATGGCCCAAGGGAACAAGGTAGAGCTGTCTGTAAAACCCAAGCTCCTCTGCAAGTACACACAGCTCCAGCTGGACTGGATGTCCCCAGAAAAAAGTTGTTTTAAACAAGCAAATCACTGTCACATCTCAAAAGTACCCATCTTACATGTTCTAGTTCAAGGGGAATGATTACCTCTTGTGCGGCAGGTTATTTGTTTAGGAGTTATTTCTGGCTGCTGCTATAGGGGAAAAAAGAAAAAAACCAGACTGAAAATCCAGCTGCGATCCCTTTTACCCCGCCTCACCCTGCTCCTAAAGCTTACGAGTTTCCCTGCTGGTTGCACCACTTAAACCCAGTTTTTAACCAGAGATCCTAATAGAAGCCCTAATGAGTCTCTCTGGCTAGTAACCGTACCCAATCTTTCATTAAATGGAAAACACATTTCCTGTCTCTGGAACATTCCTCCCCACTCCTTTATTAGTTAACTTTTATCAACTCCCTAATATTTATCATGTTCCAGGGAAATGAGGATTCATTTAGCATTCCTGTGGCTCCTTGTCCCCTGCATTAAATAGAGGGAAAAATACCTTTTCTTCTCCAAACCAAGACAAATTGCAGTAATGAAATCCTTTTAAAGAGCCCTGACACCCCTAACCAAAGTCACCAACTGCAAAGGTTGCAGCTGAAGACAATCCCCCAGCCCCACGCCCACTCCTGATTTTTACTGAGACTTAGTTCTGAGTTTAGAGTCGTATAAGGACTATACTCACGTTCCCTATCCATCCCCGTGAAAAAGGCACAAACCACACACACCTCTTGGAACTACTACGGGCTTACCTCCAGGGAATGCACATCAAATAAATGGGTGACCCGGGGCTGTCGGTCCCGCTCGTCTTCCAGGGACGAGGTAATGACATGGAATAACTCGTGGGCATCCTGTCAAAGGGCAAAGCAGCTTCAGAGATGCCCGGCAGGCCCTGGGTGCACCGCCAGGCAGAATCCTGCAGCTAAGAGGGCAGAATTGCTTTCCACCTTCTCAAGCTTCAGCCTATTGAATGGAACTTTATATCCCAGACATTTTCACCCCAAAGGCCCTCAACTAAGGGGCCCAAGGGGAGAGAGGAGAGCAAGCTGGGGTTGAGGGGGCTGCCTTCACACCAGCTATTTCTGAGCCTGTTTCAGCTTTGTCAACATGACCCTGACCTCCACTCCCCTGGGCTGCTTTACTGTGGTAAAGCACGCATGTGGCATCCAAGCTGCCCTCTGAGCCTGTTTGTAGGCACACAGCCCTGTGGGGTGAAGCACACTCACACTGTTGTGTGACCATCAGCATAACTCATCTAGCTTTCCCAACCGAAACTCTGTCCCCATATAATTCTGACCCCACCCCCTCCCTGGCGGCCACCTCTGTGTCCAGCAGTTTGGCTCCTTGTGGGAACCTGCACAAGGAATCATAGTGTTTGTCCTTCCATGACTGACTGGCTCCACTGAGCTCGAAGTCTGTGAGGCTCACCCACGGTGTAGACCGTGTCAGCATCTCCTTCCTTTGTGAAGTTGAGTAATATTCCTTTGTGTGTGTATATAAATACCTAAGCACATACAGGCATATATATTCTATTGCACGCGCGCGTGCGTGCGCATGCACGTACACACACACACACACACACACCCCACATCTTGTGCATCCCTTCCTGCGCTGATGGACACGGGGCTGCTTCGACCTTCGGCGGTCATGGATAGTACAGCTATGCATATGGGTGCACGAGTATCCGCTGGAGTCCCGGCTTCCGGTTCTTTGGGGCACACACCTGGACATGGAATTGTTCATCATATGGCAGGGGGCTGCTCTCCCCAAAAGCCAAAACCATCCCTGGCTCTTCAGGGATGGGTGGGTCTCTCCTCCCCGGAATTCTGGAGGCACTGAGAGCTGTGCTCCCCCTGTGGTCACCAGGGTGATCTTTTAAGAGGTAGATGCTTTTATTCTTCGGCTTTCAACGGTGAGCCAGCACACACGTTCCCATCTCGGGGCCTGCTCTTCCCGTCCCATCTTCACACAGTTGCCTCCTTCTCATCCTTCAAATTTCTGCTGAGAAGGCAGTCCTGAAGGAGACCATCCCGCAAGGACCGTCCCTGACACAAGCCCCCCACTTCCACCTTCTGCCACTGCAGCTGGAGGGGGGGGGTCCTCTACCTCCAACACACACCCCAAATTTCAGAGGACTCTGTCTCCCCTGCCTCAACGCCAGTCTGAGCCAGGCCATCAGCAGCCCAGATGCCTGCAACAGCCTCCCTACTTTCCTGTCTGCTCCTTCTGCCCCACTATGGTCTCCCTGGTACAGCACATCCTGTTAAAACACAGACCAGGGCATTAGCAGTCCCTGTTCCAGGCCGCCAGTGGCTTCCCACCACACACAGAACAGAAGCCCAACTCCGGCCCAGGGCACCCGGGGGCCCGCACAATCTGCCCCTTGCCGCTGTCTGAGCCCCTCCCCTCGACTGCCCTCCTGCCCATGGCCACAGCCATGCTGGCCCCCTTGCCCTTCCCCAAACGTGGTATCCTCTCACCCTTCGAGGTCCTGTCTGAAACACTCTGTGCCCAGCTCCTCACAGGCCTCCCTCATTTTCAGACTTCAGGTCTCAGCAAAAACCTCACGTCTCCAGAAGAGCCTTCCCTACCTAAGGGAGTCTCTGCACTGCTTTTCTCCACCCCCCCCACCCCCAGCTCTAGGCCCCCCAGCTCGCACTGGCACATCAGCACACTTTTCTTCTTGTTAGTGGATCTTGAAATGACCTCTTTACCATCCACAGTCCTCTGCTAGAATATGAACTCCCTGTGAGCAGGAGCCCGGCAAGTCCCATTTGCCACCACGACCCCAGGCCCTCAACAGGCCCCACCTGAGGCAGGCATTCCACAAACATTTGCGGCATTTATCCATGAATCCCCTCCCAGGCTAGGAACAGCAGTTAGCAAGAGAGTGATGGGAGGTTCAAAGATAACTGAGGCAAGGCCCTGGAGGGACTCACAACCCAGGGGTAGATGGGGCAGCGTGGCTAGTGATCTAGCAGCGGCGCTAAGCCTGAAGGTGGACTGGCTCTTCCAGGGAGGCTCGCGGACAAGGCATCTGAAGCAGGAGCAGGGGTTCACCAAGAAGAATCCCAAGATAGGCTGGAGTCAGACCCAAACCCTATTCTATCCCTCTCAGCCACGGAACTACTTGGCCTTGAGACAAGGAATGTCTTGAAGCAGAGGGTTACTTCGCTGTGCACTTCTACACCAGAGTGGCCCGAATCCTGCCTCTGCCACTTTAACAGCTGTGTAACTCTAGGATTCTCTGAACCTCAGTGTTCTCCTCTGCAAGATGGGGACAGTAACAGTGAGTCCTTACAGGCATGCCATGGGGATGAACGCAGAGAAGTCACACGAGTCCAGCACCTGGCCCGGTATGTCCCCCACAGCTCTAGCTCCGAAAAGTGGGTGGGAGTGCGAGTCTGCCGCTGACTGACAAGATCAGTAATGATGAAGATGCGCACAGGCCCCAGGCCAGGTGGGAGGAGGCCGATGGCCAGCCACGCCTGCCTCTTTCCCAAGCACACCACAGCACTGAGTAGCTCGGTGATGACTGCAGGCTGAAGCTGCTGGAAACACTTCCCAAGAGGAACGGGGACATCGGTGGGTCCTTGACAGAGGAGCGGGACTTAGACAAGGGACCTGAGGTCCTTGGGACTAAATCGCAGTCACTCACTCAGTTTAGGGAGAGGAAAACGAGGCTAAATCATGTCAGCTACCAGAGGAGGATTTAGTAAGCATTTTCTAAGTGGAAAAACATTTCAATAGACAAGGGATTCATCCAGACGCACAGTAAGAGAGTTGAACCCATCAACACTGTGTTTAAAAAGGAACACCTGGGGGCACCTGGGTGGCTCAGTGGGTTAAGCATCTGCCTTCGGCTCAGGTCATGATCCCAGGGTCCTGGGATCGAGCCCCACATCAGGCTCTCCGCTCAGCGGGAGGCCTGCTTCTCCCTCTCCTCCTGCTCGTGTTCCTCTCTCGCTGTGCCTCTCTCTGTCAATAGAAACAAAATCTTTAAAAAAAAAAAGGAACACCTGCTTGGCTTCAGCCTAGGATGGAAATAGAGGTAGTCTTTTAAAATAAGGGGAGCTGGAAAGCCTTCCCACCTCACTTTCCAGCATTTTTAAATGCTTTTCACTCCCAGCCCACCCTTTTGGGGGCCTAACGGCCATTTCCCATTTCTCAGGTCTGCTGTCTGGACAGCGGAGGCAGGAGCACCCAACACAGAGCTGGCTGAAGCCGGCCCGGAATGTGGCCAGGGAGGACAGGAGACGACCTATTCCTACAACTTCACCGTCTCAGCTTCGCCCAGACTCACTGTCCAGACTAGCAGTCTTGAGGAGGAGGACGGTGGCCAGGACCAAAAAAGGCAGTGAATCTGTAGTTGTGGGAAAAGGGGTCCGAGGGGCTGGAGTAAGGCCCTGGGGCTGCTCATGACACCTGCTCAAGGTCGGGGGCCACTTCAATTAATCTAGCCTCTAAAAACGGATTTCTTTTTTTTAAAATGAGGATGTGGTTCAAAAAAGGGTCTCACCTGAATCTCTCAGCTCTTATGGTAAAGCCACCTGCTTGCTGCTCTCCAAAGGACCCAGGTAATCAAGTGCAAAGTCACTCAAGGACCAAACAGAGGCTCGCACTTTGGCAACTGTTCAAACCCTATCCTGCTAATCTTCCACCCACTGGGAAAACAAAACCAAAACCAAAAACAGCTGTCTTTTTTGTCTGACCACAAGAACAGGAACAATGTTCGTGATCTGGTCCCAGAATACTAAACTGCCAGAGAAATGTACACTCAGGCCAGGCAAGTGCAAGGTCAACACTGGCATTTATTCCTCATGCCGCAGCATCGAGGCTAGTTTTCAGCCCTCATTGCCAGTGCAGGCCCCAGCGCGTGAGTGGGCAGGACTTTGAATGGGGTGTTCACCTGTTCTTCAAAGGAAGAGATCTGCCATCTGTACATTCTTAAGACATCCAACAAGCAGCTTGCATCTAAGACCTCATCGTCGGTGACTTCTTGGCAGGACAGAGCTGGAAACCAGAAAGGCAATTGTTAGATTCACTGGTGAAACAACAAACCAGGAAACCTACCCCGCACAACATATCAAAGCTAATTAAGCATCTCACCGTAAAATTCACCTTGGAATTACAGCTCTTTCATTATTCCTCTCTGTAGCCTCACCCAAGGCTTAGAGGGCTGTTAGGCACTGTGTGTTTCCTGAGTGAATGTGATTTTTTCATGAGCCTGTAGCATTTAAATGAAGAAACCGGCTTCAGCTTTTTGAATTACTGCCTCGATATAAATTGTTACAAGATTTCTACTGAATGAAATGGTTTTAACTCACAACTCTGAGGGCAGAAGGGCCCTTAAACATTTCATCTAGTCCAAGCCACACTCAGTGCTTGACTCGCCTCTATCGGACCCTCTCTGAGGCCACAGGGCCTTCGCTTGTGTCCGTCCGCCCTGGAGTTTCTGATTATCACGGTAAAGCACCAAGTCGTATGTGGCAGCCTGAAGGGGACTGCTGTGGGGTTTACTTTTCTTTCTTTCATGTAGGCTCCATGGCCAGTGTAGAGCCCAACATGGGGCTTGAACTCATGACCGTGAGATCAAGACCTGAGCTGAGATCAAGAACCAGACACTCAACCGACTGAGCCAATCAGGTGCCCCTGAGTTTACTTTTCAGTCCTAAGTAGAATCAAGTCTAATGAACAAAAACACAAGTGTGATGGGCTTATGAGTTTACATTATAGTTACAGTTAGATCAAGGGTTGGCAAACGTTGTCAAGGGTCAGACAAGAGACATTTTTGGCTTTGCGGGCTTTGCAGCAGCTACTCAACTCTGCTATCATAGCACCCTGGCAGCCATAAAGAGCAAGTAAATGGGCACAAATGTTTCAATAAAACTTTATTGACGAAAGCACGCAGTGGGGCAGACATGGTCCGCACACCATAGTTTGCTGATTTCCTGATCTTGCTGGCCCCCTACCACAGTGTATTTCACTGGACCACGACTGCTAGAGTATGGCAGATAAAAATACTGGGGCCAGGGGCGCCTGGGTGGCTCAGTGGGTTAAGGCCTCTGCCTTCGGCTCGGGTCGTGATCTCATGGTCCTGGGATCGAGCCCCACATCGGGCTCTCTGCTCCGTGGGGAGCCTGCTTTCTCCTCTCTCTTTGCCTGCTTGTGATCTCTGTCAAATAAATAAATAAAATCTTAAAAAAAAAAAAAAATACTGGGGCCTGCCACCTCAGGGCAGCTTCCCAAATGCAATTAACTCCGGGAAAACGAAGCTAGCCTATTTCTTCTCTTTGATCTGCAGTTAGTGAACTTGAGACATTCCTTTAACTACTTCAGGCTCTGACTCGGGAGGTTCTGAGCAACCTCCATCTGGATCTGAACGTGGTGGTGCCTCTGGGTGGTAACGTGGTGCGAAGCAGCACCCCAGTAGCCATTGCTAAGTCCTGAGGCCTGTTTTACCAGGGCAGATCTAGCCTGGTGTCAGATCTTTACCCTCCAGAACAAAGGGAGCCTTTCAGAAGGCAACTATACTTCCCTTTCTCCTCCTACACTCCTCAGGCAGCCTGTCAGTTGGCTTTTTTCCTCCAAAGGAAAATTTTACTGTCCCCTTTAGCCCAATTTTGCCTAAAATGCTGTGGGGCCATTTGGCAATATCTACGACTTTTCATATCCTACAATCCATATCCTAGTAATCTCTCTCAGGATCTATGCTAGGGAAACAAAGGCTTGTGTGCACTATGAGCGCAAATAAGAACATTCACTGTAGCCCATTTATGACAACAAGGCCCCGGAGGCAAACAAATAGCTAAATAATAGTATCTTGCCATTATGGATACTGTGCAACTGTGAAAGTGAACGAGATTTGCAAATCGCACGTCTGATAAGGGACTGACATCCAGAACATATTAAGAGTGCCTGAGACATAACAATAAAAAAACAGACAACCCAATTCAAAAATGGAGAAGGGACTGGAGTAGACATTTATAAAACGAAAACAAACACAAAAAATACAACTATACAAATGGCCAGAAACACAGGAAAACTCCTGTTCAACAATACTTCTCAGTAGGGAAATGCAGATCAAAACCACAATGAGATGATTGCCTCACACCCAAGACTGCTACTGTCAAAAAGACAGACAATAACAAGTGTTGGCGAGGATGTGGAGAGTTAGAGCGCTGCATGCACTGTCAGGGGAAGGCAAAATGGTGCATCTGCCCTGGAAAACAGCATGACAAGTCCTCATAAGAATTAAACAGAATTTCCACCTGATCCAGTAATTCCGATTCTAAGTATAGACCCCAAAAGAATTAGGAGCAGGGACATGAGTAGAGATCTGTACACCCATGCTCACAGCAGCATTATTCACAGTAGCCAGTGGGGGGAACCACCCAATGTCCCTTGACTTATGAATGGACAAACAAAATGCCACATGTACACACAATGGGGTATTATTCCTCTGAAGCCTTAAACAGGAATGGAATTCTGCCCCACACTACAGTGTGGATGAACCTCAAGGACATGACGCTGAGTGAAATAAGCCAGAAGCACGAGGACAAACACTATAGGATTCCACCTCTGGGAGATACAGAATCAAACTCAGAGACAGAAAGTACGACTGTGGTTTCCCGGATCTGGGGATCGAGGAGAATGGGAAGTCATTGCTTAATAGAGTTTCAGGACAGGATGATGGAAAAGTTCTGGTGAAGAGAAGAGTGGGTTCGGTTACCCAACAATGTGAAGGTACTCAAAATGCTACCCAAACGTGCACTTAAAAATGGTTAAGATGGTACATGCTTCATGCTATGGATATCTTACCGTAATTTTTAAAAAGTGTGCAGTAGGAATGAGCAGGCAACCCACAGAAGATATAAGCCCGATAAACTCACAAAGAGAAAAAGACGAATTTAGGGCTATGTGTGCTAAAACGGACACTCTTCCACCATAGATGATATTATGCTATTTGGTTATGAAAAAACATAAACAAAACAATATATAATTTCTACAGGTGCTTAGAAACATATTTAAGTGCACAGAAAATGGTCTGGAAGGATACATTTGTATTTCTCTTTGGAAAGAAATGAGGGGAACGGGAGCAGGGCAGTGATAAAGGAGAACTGTCACTTTATGCGTGATGCTTTAAATTTTTACCAGCAGAGTGTATTCAAGCGTTACTTGTGAAAATAAAAATTATCTCTAAAACCCAAAATAAACGACCCTGAAAAGCAGAGACAGGGAAGGGAGCCTAGACTCTAGGTGTAGCACGGCTCCGGTTCCCAGCCCTGGGTCATGCATGTGAAGAGGGGAGACCAGTGGTCATGCTGGGACAGGTACTCAACCTGTGTTGTACCGCCCACATTTCAGCTTTCCGCTCTGGGATGGTACTTGCTTACAACAGGGGAGCAGAAGAAATTCCTTTCAAATTGCCTGTGATACAGAAGAGCAGAACTCGCTTTCTGTGTCAAGTTGAGATCACCTGGGAACACATCTCCGCAAAGCGACAGTGAACTGTTTTCTAAATCCAGTTTTTTTCCTGACTGTGAGAGGGATATATGCTTACTGTTGAGAGCTTTAGAAATACAGTTGTTGTAAGAGACTCTTAATCTCACAAAACAAATGGAGGGTTGCTGGGGGAAGGGGGGAAAGGAGAGGGTGGTTGAGTTATAGACATTGGGGAGGGTATGTACTCTGGTGAGTGCTGTAAAGTGTGTAAGCCTGATGGTTCACAGACCTGTACCCTTGGAGCTAATAATACATTATATGTTAATAAAAATTAAAAGAAAATTTTAAAACAGAATAATAATAATTTAAAAAAAAGAAAAAGGAATACAGTTGTTTTGTTTTAAGGTTTCCAAACTGTCAGCTGCACAAGACCAAAATTGCCAAGGTGAACATTTTGGTGTTTTCCTGTCCAGCCTCTATCTGTGGAAATCTTTGCTTTGCTGAAGTCAAATACAACATATTTCAAACACCGCTCTTTTAAACTTAACATTATAGCCTATGCCTCTCCCACATTAAAAACATCAACAACAAAAAACACTTGGCAAAGATGATTCATAATGGCTGCATAATATTTCCGTGGCTACTTAATCATTCTCCTGTTGGACACCCCCATGCTCTCCTCCCTGCTTTCCTTTGTAACCAGGTGTTGGGAAATCTTTGCACACATCCCAGCATTTCCCAAATTGTGTTCTGTGGAATGTCCTCGGGATGTGAAGAGATGTTATGCGAGGAAAAATTAGTTATACAGGCAAAAAGCTGGTTTAAAAATGAAGGTGGAGACGCCTGGGTGGCTCAGTTGGTTAAGCAGCTGCCTTTGGCTCAGGTCATGATCCCAGCGTCCTGCGATCGAGTCCCACATCGGGCTCCTTGCTCGGCGGGGAGCCTGCTTCTCCCTCTGCCTCTGCCTGCCATTCTGTCTGCCTGTGCTCGCTCTCTCTCTGACAATAAATAAAATCTTAAAAAAAAAAAAAAAATGAAGGTGGATGGGTGACCTCTTCAAACCCGTGCCAAGCCTGTATAACAGTGACTCCCTTGGCTCAGGGCCCCTGGTCAGCCACTCCGGAGCTCATGGGCTCTTACAACTCCATTTCAGGCTAGTGTCAATCATGGTCAATGGAATTCCCAGGTCAGATGGTACTGGACACTTAGCAAGCTAGCACCGTGTCGTTCCAAGCTGCTCTCCGTAAAGGTGGCCCTGTGTCACCCTGCCACCAGCACGTGTGAACATGCTGTCCAACAGCTGGGCAGGACCGTGGAGTTTTCAGTCTTTGCTGACAGGCAGCGCAATGATAACTTCACTGTTAAGGTTATTTCCCTGTCTTTGATGACCGCCAAGTTGCATATCTGAGTGCCTGTTAGATACTCTTCCCATCTACCTAAATACAGTCTGTACTATTTCTTCTGTGAACTACCTTATCACTTAGGCTAAGACACTTCTTTTTTCTAAACTTAATAAGCCAGAGTACTTCTTACAACCAAAATGCTTAAGTGGCAGTGGATTTATTCTCTTCCCTAAAAAGCTGTTAATACACTGACCATTTTCAAAAACAAATGGTTACGTCTTTAAATTTTTTTTTTTTAATAGCTGTTTGTATCTATTGCACCCACAGTGTTTTTTGGTTTTTTTTTTTTTCCATGATGATCTGTGTTTCACACAGAAGCTATTAACCCTCTGCCTGCCCTCAGGGCTGCTGCTTTCAAATGGCACACAATCCCCTTGAAGTTCCCGGCTAGATACCTTTGAGGAGGTGCAACAGCGTTAAGGATAAATACTGGTGGGGGGGGGGCCTCCTTCTGATCCCGGGTGTACTGGGTGGTAAACTCTTCCAGCCACTTGATGAAAGCGGGGCAGGCAGACAGGCCTTGCAGCAGGGAGTTCATGAAGCAGGTGTTCCCTAAGTTGACAAGGCCAGGCACCAGCCCTGAAAAACGTTGGGGGAAGAAGAGAAAAGCACATCACATTGGACCAACTCTTTCTCTCCCACTTGGGAGCCAGGGTTTTTGCACTGGAACCTGACACCGAAAATCCCAATCTCAGAAAGTCCTTATCCACAGACATCAGGGGGCCAGGCATTCTGTTTGTACCAAGGCCTGGTCCTAATGCTCCTCCTTCAGAAGACTGTAAGCGACAGAAGGACAGGTCCCCTGTCATGGGTTACTTCTGACCGCCACCACAGTGTCTGGCACGGCTTGTACAAAACACTTCGTAACATCTCTCTCTCATTCTTTCTCTCCTTTGATAAGAAAGCAACATCAGAACAGAAGAAAACAATTGTTCTTTTGTTGCTCCCCAGGACAATGATTTTGTTCTTATAATCAGTGCGAAAGATACCACCAGAGAAATTCTGATCAGTCTTTCTGCGAAGAGATCAACAAAATTTGACATACTTCCCTTTTCTGCTGAAACTTTTTCAAAAAACTTTTTATTATGAAGGTTCTCACACATGCATAAAATGAGAGGATATATAATCAACTCTAATCATACATAACCACCCCCCCCCCGATTTAACAATGATCAATATTTTGCTATACCGATCCCTTTTTTGTTTGCTTGTTGTAGCTGAACTTTAAGCAACATAAGGAGAGTAGCATTTACAAAGGGGGCACATTTTAAAATAATGAAATAGAATTTTGTATTAAAGACGGTAGCTGGGAACCCTTACTAGCTGACTAGCAGCTAGTCAGCGAAACCACAAACGTGTCACACAATCGGTCAGCTGTACTACTGAACAACACATGCACCAGAGGAACAACAGTTAGACAATTAAGCCACGTGAACTTTTTCATTACAGAGCACGTCTCAAACTCAAGATTTTAGAGGGGGAGGAACAGAAATCTTTGCACAATAGGGTCTAAAATAATGAGTCATTAAAAATAATTTCTGCTTAAAAGGAAGCAATGTCCCAAAACTAGAGATACAAGAGAACAAAAAATGCCCTCCTCTTTTTGTACTGTTTTGGGACTGTAAGGGCTTGGGTCAAGTCTACAGACTATGATGCGATAACCTCATTCTTACCTTTTCTACGCTTCTTTCTTTCTGTAATAGGACCCCAAATCACATAGATGCCCGCAGCAAGGGCAGCAGCAATTCCACCTATAACACCCCAGTTCTTCATGACTTTATATCTAGAAAGGAAAATAAGTTTACTGTCTTCCCTCATCCCAAACGCAGCACGTGTAAATACAGATATAGGTACAAAGAAATAACATTTCATCAAAATAACCGACTGGCCCACCAAACCCCTAAGGTTCAAGCTGAACATTCTCATACAGTACAGGGTTATGTCTTGAAACTCAGCATGTTCAGACACTAGGATTTAAAGCTTAAGGCAGGTCACAGAAGCCCCATCTCACTCAGAGGGGGAGCTCAGGTGGGAGCTCTGCCTCCCATGCTGGCACCACACTGGCTAGGTCAGGGCCTTTGCCTGGAATGCTCTCCCCACTCCCCGGATCACTGCATGACTCTCTCTCATACCTCCCCTGCACTTCTAACCAACAGTGAGAACCTGTACTGCTGGTCCCTTCAACCCAGTTCTTCATTTTCTTTTTATCACCTTCACTTATTAACTACAGTTATTGTCCCTCACTGGAGAGCAAAGTCCCTGTGGGCAGGGATCTTTGTCTGTTTTATATACCCCAAGTCTCTAGATCATATTTGGCACCTAAGAGGTTCCTAATAGTATTTACTGGATGATTACACACTGGAGAAAACATATAGAAATGAATCTATCTTTTAGAAATAAACAGGGAGGGGAGGCTGGGTGGCTCAGATGGTTAAGCATCTGCCTTTGGCTCAGGTCATGATCCCAGGGTCCTGGGATCGAGTCCCGCATCAGGCTCCCTGCTCAGTGGGGAGCCTGCTTCTCCCTCTTCCACTCCCCCTGCTTGTGTTCCCTCTCTCACTGTCTCTCTCAAATACATAAATACAATCTTAAAAAAAAAAAAGAAGAAGAAGAAGAAAGGGGAGTTGCCTTAATCTGGTTCAATTAAGGCTCTGCTCTTCCTTAGAGCATCATTTTCCCTTCTCAGGCTCATCTCTGTCACCTGTACAATGGGGACAACCAAGAGACCTGCTTCATGGAGTTCTGACAATCAAACAAGCGCTAGGTCATACGAGGCAAAGGTAAGGGCTTAACAAACATTAGCTACTACAATTATTAAGTATTAACCATCTCAATTGCATTCGGGAAAGTTATTCTTGAATTTCTTAGTGCTGTATTGTGCTGACTTCCACACAACAGGTGTATTAACAAAAGTGCCTGGAAAAGTTAAAAGAACCATTACTGAAATTCTAAAGCACTATACAACTGCTTTAAATTCCCTAAGCAAACACTAATATTTAAGGGTGCATACTCTATGCCAGGCACTGTGACAATCTTATCTCATCCTAAAGACAATCCCACAGAGGTAGGTTCTGTTATCATCTTCATTTTCTTTTTTTTAAGATTTTTATTTACTTTAGAGAGAGCAAGAGCAGGGGAGAGAGAGAAGCAAATTCCCCTGCTGAGCAAAGAGCCCGATGCTGCGCTCGATCCCAGGACCCTGAGATCATGACCTGGGCTGAAGCCAGATGCTTAACCGAATGAGTCACCCACGTGCCCCTATCATCTTAATTTTCATGTTAGCAATGCAGCCAACTTGGTCAAAGTGAGTGAGGCAGCATTGAACTGAACTCGTGCCAAGTGTGTGCTTAAAACCACAAACCTCCTGAAGGAAACCGAAGGACAGAGAGTCCGAAGGGATGGGAGAGAGGACTTGCCCAGGTCCTCAGCAAGGTATGGACAAAAAACCCAGTGAAATTTGGTGACTCTGGAAACCCCCATCTCTCTGCAAAACGACAACACAGGACAGCAGTGGGGTCTAGGAGTAAAAAGATCTGTCTTTTCCCCCAGCTCTACTGTGAGGTCAGCTGTAGGCCACAGGCAAAACTGTCTCAAGGCCCGTTTCCCATCTACAGAATGGGGGCACTGGACAGGACAGCCATTGAGGGCTCCCAGCCCTGCCATAATAAGCTCTTTAAATCTGCTCCAGTTCCAGGGGAAAGAAGCTAGGCTGAGCAACAGGTCTCAGTCATTTAGGTTCAGTAATGGGGATGCAGTGTTCAGCTCTCAAGACTGGAGCCCATGGGAGGATGAAGAAAAGAAGGGAAAGAGGGACCCTGACACGACTGGGGGCCCATACTATTGGGGTTCCTAGCAGGAATGGGAGACCTTAACAGAACTGGAAGCCTTTACAGGTTAAGGAGTCCTGATCTGTTCTGGGACCCTCGCAAGACAGAGATTCACAAATCAGACTGAAGACCCACATTGAATAAAGGATCCCTGGCTTGACTGCGGGATGGAGGATGACAGGAATAGGGGTACTGACAAAATGGGGGAAGGGCTAGCAGACCTGGGTGGCTTTGCAGGGCTGTGAGAACCACGGCAGGACTGGGGAGCTTGGCAAGACTGAGGTACGCTGGCGGCCCAGGGCACGACAAGACTGGGAAGCCCAAAAGGACTGGGGGTACCCTGAAAGGATTAAGGGGTCCTGGAAGGCCTGCACGACGGCACTGAGAGGTCTGAGGGCCACTGGTAGAATTCGAGGCTTTGACAAACCTGAGGGTGTCTGGAAGTTCTGGGGACAAGGACAGGCTTGGAGGAGGATATGGCAGGTGGGGGGGCAGGGCACTGAGAATTTGGGGCGCTAGCAGCACTGGGGAAGGCTGACAGAATTGGCGTTGCCGAAGAAATGGAGGGCCTGGAGGCTCATCCGCCGTCCCGCTCCAACGGAGCCCGACGCAGAAGCCTCCGGAATGCTTGCTCCTGCTAGCGCCGTGAAAGGCCGCCGCAGGCCCAGGCTGGGGACCCTGGCCCCGGCCTCTCCGGCCGCCCCGCCCCCAAGGCTCACCTGACGGCCGCCCCGGTCCGCAGGAAGCGCTGGATGGCCCGGTCCGCCGCGGTCATCGCCGCCTGAGCCCGGGTGCTCAGCATAGCGGCCGCGCGGGAGACCCGCCGCCGCCCCCGCCACTACCACAGCACTGGACCGAGGGCTCGGAAGGTTCCCGAGGCGGCGGAACCTGCAGCCGTAGTCCCAGCTCCTCTGGGGAAGGTAGGACGAAGGACCGGCTCCCCCGAGAACCGGAAGCAGCTGCCGCCGGAGAACAAGAGCCGGCGGACCACATCCTTGTTTTCCCGTCTCCCGCTTAGCAACAGGCGTCAGCGTCGGTTACCAAGGGAGGCCCTGTGGCTCCGGCTCGCTGGGTGTTCAACCTGTGCTTTGGCTCCGTGCATTTTAAATGTCCCACTTCCAGCTCCTGGGACCATTTTAATTTTTTTAGTTATAAAGAGGGCCCGTCCGAAAGCGGGATCAGGCCTCGGCCACCCTTAGTTATTATTGTCGTCGGGAGTGTAAATAGGTCGCGGAGGAAAGGCCTTTAATGAACACGTAGGGCCATCTCTGACCGCATCACCAGAGAGCGCGAGGCCTTCGATGATAGCCACCGAGCTTACCGTTTACTTACATGCATTGCTAAGTACGTCACATGCATTTGTCCCATTCAACCTTCACACCAGCCCTAACGTGACCCATATGTTACAGGAGATAGGAAGCAGCTGGTAAGTGGTGGAAACAAGATTGGCAGCCAAGTCTGTCTCCAGAATATCGCTGTCCCCTAGAAATATAACGGAGGCCACATTTTACATTTTCTAATAGCCACGTTAAAAAAAAAAAGATGAAATTAATATTAACAATACCTTTTACTTGACCCGCTATGTCCAAAATATTGTCATTTCTTTATAAAAGTTTTTATAAAAACTTAAAAAAAAAGAGAGATCATTTACATTCTTTTGTGTGTGTGCAAAGTACATCTCGATTTGAACCAGGTGCTTCTCATGCGTTCAGTAACTGCACGTGGGCAGTGGCTACCACTTTGGACAGCACAGCTTCTAGAATCTTAGAGCCAGAGAGATTTGCACTCCCTTTTAATCATTCTCCCCAACTCTGGAGCAAGTGATTGCACCTGCTTTAGGAAAGAAAGCAATGTTTTAGCTCAGTGGTCCATTCTCAAAGTTTTAGGCCTCAGGACCCTTTGGTAGGCTTAAAAATTACTGAGAGCTTTTGTTTAGGTGGGTTATAACTAAGTATACTTAGGCTGTTAGAAATTGAAATCAAGAAATAATTTTGAGGAGCCTGGGTGGCTCAGTGGGTTAAGCCTCTGCCTTTGGCTCAGGTCATGATCCCAGGGTCTTGGGATAAAGCCCTGCATCTGGCTCTCTGCTCAGCGGGGAGTCTGCTTACCGCCCCCCCACCCGCCTGCCTCTCAGCCTACTTGTGATCTCTCTCTGTGTGTCAAATAAATAAATAAATAAATCTTAAAAAAAATAATTTTGTTTTTTTTTTTTCTAAACTGAAGTACCATTTATGGAATAAGATTCACCTATTTGGTTCTGTGAATTTCAGCAAATGCATAGTCATGTAACGATGACCACAAACAAGATATAGAAGCTTCACCCCTCACCTCAAATAAAATTACTGCCTATCTGTTTGTAGTCCACTCCTCCACCTACCTCCAGTCCTTGGTAACTACTGATCAAGACTGAGAAAAGTTTTAAAATCCAACAATACCAAAGCATACATTCCATTAGACATTAAAGCTATGACCTCATCACCTGTTGTGTACCTCTGGAAATTCCAAGGTACACTCATGAGTGAGTGACAGTGGGAAAGGAAAATTTAAAAATGTCTTAGTGATATTATGAAAATAGTTTTAACCTCAATAAACCCCTGAAAAGGTCCTCCAAATGGGGTCCTGCTACAGTATTTTGAGAATAGCCATGGTAGCCTGCCTAGTGAAAATTCTGCCATCCCAACCTACAAGTATGCTCTCGAGTCTATGTACCAGACTCTTTTAAATAATTGGCACTTACGGAGTATAGTCAATCAATTCACAAAATTTTAACCATTGTATATGCCTAACTTCAATTTAATGCTTGCAATGACCCCTTGAGTAATAAGAGTACAGACTATCTCCCAACTTATGATGACCTGACTTGAGATATTTTGACATTACAATAGTTTGAAAACTACATGCATTCATTCAAAACCTTACTTCAAATTTTGAATTTTGATCTTTTCCTGAGCTGGCCATATGCAGTTCAACGCTGTCTCCTGATGCTGTGTAATGGCAGCCAGCCCCAGCTCCCAGTCAGCCTGGCAACCAGCGGGGTAAACAACCAATACACTTACAGCTGCTTTGCACCCGTACAACCATCCTGTTTCTCACTTTCAGTAGTCAATAAATTACAAGAGATAGTCAACATTAAATTCTAAAATGGGCTTTTTGTTAGATGATTTTGCCCAACTGTAGGCCAATGTAAGTGTTCTGAGTCCATTTAAGGAAGACCAAGCTAAGCTGGAATGTTCAATAGGGTAGGTGTATTAAATGCATTTTTGACTTAGTAAATTTTAATCTATGTTGGGTTTATGGGAATGTAGCCCCATACAAGTCAAAGAAGATCTGTACTCCACATACCATGAGGTTAACAATGTCTGCAGCCTGGTCCTTGTTGCTCCTCTAACCAGTAGGGGTGTGGCTGTCACTGACTAACAGAAGTTCTTAAAAATAAGGATGTATTACCAATTTATGATGATGACTGCTGCCAGGAACAAGGCGGTGTCTGCTCTAACATCCATTGGGCGGGTCAAGGATTTGCAGCATCCTGGGAGATCACAAGGTCATCTTTCAGAACCTTTGGCATCTCTCAACTGTTGGGATTATTTTGTAGATAAATGGTTTATCTGAGATCTAAACTCCATGGGGTAAAAACTGGAAGTGGTATTTTTCCAACTGCCTGCACCTATACTAAGTCAGACCTCCTCCTTTCACACCATGGAGTAGGTCCCTAAATAATGCAACTAGGTAGACACTTTCAGAGATCCGTCTCATTTCAATAGTCTCTATCAAATATATAAAATATTTAAAAAAATAAAAATAAAAGGGGCGCCTGAGTGGCTCAGTGGGTTAAAGCCTCTGCCTTAGGCTCAGGTCATGATCTCAGGGTTCTGGGATCGAGCCCCACATCAGGCTCTCTGCTCAGCAGGGAGCCTGCTTCCCCCGCCCCCGCCTGCCTCTCTGCCTACTTGTGATCTCTCTCTGTCAAATAAATAAATAAAATCTTTTAAAAATTAAATAAATAAATAAATAAAACTCAAACGTGATTCTGAAGTCTTCTCCCAGACTCCAGAGGAGAGAGTGATGTGGAGAAAGAGGAGAAGTCCTGTTGTGAATACCTTTCTCACCCCCTCTCCTAGCAGGGGAGCTAGACAGAACTCAGAAACTCAGAAGACAGAACTCAGAAACTATAATCATATTGTCACACAAAGCCACAAGAAAGATCTAGAATCCAATCGGGAGTCTTTTTAATATTTTTAAAAGTTATCATTGTGCTGTGTTCCTACCAGATAGGTAAACTATGAAAAAGAGTATTGAATTCCTTTCCAGTTTTTAGAACTTGCTGCAGGATTTGTCATAGAATTTTCCTTGGGACACTGATTAATAGAGACCTTTGCTTTCAAAAGCCACATCAACCCAGGACCTCGTGGTGCAACGGTAGCGCGTCTGACTCCAAAAGCCACATCAACCCAACCCCTCTTAGGAAACTCTGAGGGCAGGACTGGCCCCAGTGGCTGGCTCTGGCGGGCAACTCTCTCAGCTTAGACTATGTAGCACTTGGTGTCTTTTTCCCTCAGATTTGGGCAAGAAGATAAGATCCCTTCACATGAATGGAACACTTGCTTTTTTTTTTAAATTTATTTTATTTTATTTATTTAACAGAAAGAGAGAGATCACAGTAGGCAGAGAGGCAGGTAGAGAGAGGGGGAAGCAGGCTCCCCGTTGAGCAGAGAGCCCAATGCGGGACTCAATCCCAGGACCCTGAGATCCTGACCCGAGCCGAAGGCAGAGGCTTTAACCCACTGAGGCACCCAGGTGCCCTGGAACACTTGCTTTTATTTCCAGGCAGAGAAAATAAAAACAGAAAGATACAAGCATTAGCAGAATTTTGTTGTTGTTTTTCTTATGTGGTTGTTTTGTAGACACCTCCCCCTCAAAACCCAAAAAAACAAAAAAACACATAACAACAAAATGGCTCAAAAATGGGTAAATTCTGCCTTAAACAGCACTCCAGGACTCTCCTGCATTCTTCTGTTATGTTTTTCCCAGAAGTCTTCTGACCACACAGTTGGCCCTCATGATGTCGGCAACACGTTCTTTTTCTTTTTCCTTTAAAGATTTTATTTTTTTTTTTTTATTTGTGAGAGAGCAAGCGAGAGACACAGCAGGGGGAGTGGAAGAGGGAGAAGCAGGCTTCCCGCAGAGCAGGGAGCCCAATGCGTGGCTCAATACCAGGACCCTGGGATCATGACCTGAGCTGAAGGCAGACCTTAACAACTGAGCCACGCAGGCATCCCAGCAACACATTCTTGAGGCTGGTCCTTCCTCCTCCCCAGATGAGTTTATGAGCTGATCCCGGGGGCCAGAGGGGACGGGGTAAAGGATAAGCACTCTCTCAGATTTCTAAATGTTTAGCAGAGTTGAAAAAGGGTTTCTCTGCTTAAACTGGACACTCTGGGAAGTCAAATGTAAGTGTTACTAGTATTAAAACTACAGGTTTGAACTGGGCTTAGATAAAGAGATCCTTGGTTCTAGATATAGACCAAAACTTTCATCTGGCTGGCCATGTGAACTTCAGCAATTCATCTCCCCTGGGTGTGATGGTTTATTTTATATGTTAACTTGGTGGGGTCACGGTGCCCAGATATTTGGTCAAACATTATTCTGGATGTTTGGGTGAGATTAATATTTAAATCTGTAGACTCTGAGTAAAATAAACTGCCCTCCCTAATGTGGGTGGGGCTCATCCAATCAGCTGAAGATCTGAGTAGAACAAAGAGACTGATGTCCCCCAAGCAGGCAAGAATTCTGCTGGCAGGTGGCCTTTAGACTTGAACTTCAATATTGACTCTTCTTTAGGTCTCTGCCTTGCTGGCCCATCCTGGATATTTTGGACTTGATAACTTCCACAATCATGTGAGCCATTACCTTAAAAATGATCTCTCAGTCTCTGTCTCTCTTTCTCTGATTGAATATATATCAGGTTGAAAGCATGAAAAATATGATAACACACAGTGATGTCGACTATATGAGGAAACAGGCACTCTTGGGATTCCCTGTGGGAGCATAAATGAAGATCTCCATCCAAGGCAATTTGAACTACTTAGAGAAACTAAAAATCTGCATATTCTGTGATCTAAGTATTTATCATACACACATAAGAATAAAGATATTTATTGCAGTCTTGTTTTTAATACTAAAAAGTATGGAAGCAACCTAAATACTCAGGAAAATTATGGCAACCCCACACAGCATAGTACTATGTACTGTGAAAATAATGAGCCACCTCTTTGTGGACTTACAAGGAAGACTCTAAGATTCCAGGACGTTGAGAGAAAACAGTAAGGCGTGGGACAATGAAATGGAATGTTGTTATTTGTGGGAGAGAATAAAAATGAAGTGTTTATAGATATAGAGAGAATCAAGAAACTGGGAATACTGTTTGCCTCTTGTAAGGAAGCTATGTTACTGAGAACAGGGAAAGACATCCTTTTGTCCTTTGTGAATTTTGTACCATAGGCATGCATTATTTATTAAAAAAATAATTAAAAATTTAAAACCTGAAAAACATAGGGGAAACAGTATCAAAATAGACATTCCTTTTGGTCAGAAATATTCATTGGAAGCTTGTGAAAAGTGAAAAAAGCAAGCCTCCATTGGATAAATAAGATCTCAAATATATAAAAAGATATATATGTACGGGTGTCCCAGCATAAAAAATGACCAGAAGGGTATATTCCCAAAGTGATAACTCTCGTTATCTCTTTGTGTATATAGTAATAATTTTTATTTTCTTCTGAATGCTTTTGCATGCTACCTGAATTTCTATAATGATCATTTATTTCTTTTACAATTAGAAAAACAATTTTTAAAAAATATTTTATTTATTTACTTGAGAGAGAGAGACAGCAGGAGAGGGAGAAGCAGACTCCCACTGAGCAGGGACCCCAGTGCAGTTGATCTCAGGACCCTGGGGTCATGACCTGAGCTGAAGGCAGATGCTTAACTGACTGAGCCACCCAGACACCCCTAGAAAACCAATTTAAAAAAATTTTTTTTTATTAACATATAATGTATTATTAGCCCCAGGGGTACAGGTCTGTGAATCGCCAGGTTTACACACTTCACAGTACTGACCATAGCACATCCCTCCCTAAGTGTCCATAACCCAACCACCCTCTCCACCCACCCCCCGGCAACCTTCAGTTTGTTTTGTGAGATTAAGAGTCTCTTATATAGAAAACCAATTTTTAAGAGAGGTCTATATGTATGATTTTGTCTTTCTTTAAGCAATAGCTCTGAATTATTGCAACTTTTGTTATTCATATCCTGGTTGATGTCCAGTCTCCAGAGGAATCCTAAAACTCAGATTTAAGCTCTTCTTAATAATATTAAGCCCACATTTAACCCTTTCTAGGTAGCTCTTCAGTGTAAGTCCTTTATAAAAATAGTTTGCAATAAGCAATTGCAGTAGTCATTGCCTAATTTATATGACTGATCAGTTCATACATTTTGTATATTCACTTTCTTTTTTAAAAAATTTTTATTTACTTATCTGACAGAGAGAGAAAGATCACAAGTAGGCAGAGAGGCAGGCAGAGAGAAGTGGGGAAGCAGGCTTCCTGCTGAGCAGAGAGCCCGATTCGGGGCTCAATCCCAGGACCCTGGGATCATGACCTGAGCCGAAGGCAGTGGCTTAACCGACTGAGCCACACAGGTGCCCTGTATATTCACTTTCTTAAACTAGCAAGCCCCTTTAAGCTTTTTAGAACTTGAATATGGTTAATCGTGTACACTTCTTCCTATCTGATGTTAATTTATGTCTTGTCAAATCGTGACTGGATTCTTTTCTTTGTTTTCCCCCAGTAAGAATGACATTCAAAGTCACTCACTCCTGTTCAAACAGTAGTCCTGTAAGATCTTAGCACATTGCTTTAAGAAACTGTCAAATAGTTTTCCAAAGTGTTTGTATCTGTCCCCCAGTTTCTGGCACAAGGCTCCTGAAACCTCTGTGATTTCCTAAGTGTTAAGAGAACTAGGAGCATCTTTCATTCTATTGAGGTGACTCTGAGTGGAAGCTGGCTACCAGAAAGCCCAAGCCATGATTAGAAGGTTGGAATGTTCAGCCCTACCTCCCATCCTCCAGAGAGGGGAGAGGGGTTAGAAGGGGAGTTAATAATTGATCATGCCTGCATGAGGAAAACTCCATACAATCCCAGTAATAGGGGTTTGGAGAGCTTCCAGGTTGGCAAATGCACCCCAACTCCATGGGAACAGAAACTCATGCACATTTGGGACCCTCCCAGTCCTCACCTTATGTATTTATTCATCTGGCTGTTCATCTGTATCCTTTATCATATCCTTTAATAATCTGATGAATGTGAGGAATTGTTTCCCTGAGTCCTGTGAACCACTCCAGCAAATTAATTGAACCTGAGGAGGGGGTCATGGGAATCTCCAATTTGTAGCCAAATTGGACAGAAGTTGTGGGTAACCTAATTGCGATTGTTATCTGTAGTAGGTTCAAAGTCTCATGGTCTTCTCATGGGATTGAGCCCTTAACCTATGGGATCTGACATTATCTTCAGGTAAATAGTGTCAAGGTTGAGTTAAATTGTAAGACTCCAGCTGGTGTTACAGACAATTGCTTGGTGTGAGAAATCATGGTATGAGAAATCTGGTGACAGAAGCATGGTGAATGTGATAGTAGTTTGAAAAGTGAAAGAGAAACACAGTAAGGAGCTGGGGTTTTTTCTCTACTAAGGAAAACTGAGCAGGTTTTCCCTATATACAGGTATGAAGAACTAAGGAAAAAGTGAGAAAAATATTTCATCAAATAGAGGATGTTGGGGCACCTGGGTGTCTCAGTCGTTACGTGTCTGACTTTAGCTCAGGTCGTGATCCCAGGGTCCTGGGATCAAGCCCCGGGTGGGGCTCTCTGCTTGGCGGGAGGACTGCTTCTCCCTTCCCTCTCTCTCTGCTTGGGTTCCCTCTCTCACTGTGTCTCTCTTTGTCAAATAAATAAATAGAATCTTTTTAAAAAATAGAAGATGTTAATAAAGAGATAGAAATTATAAAAAGAAATCAAGTAGAAATTCTGGACTTGAAACTGAAATGAAAAATTCACTAGAGGGACTCCACAACAGATCTGAGCAAGCAGAAGAAAGAATCAGTGAACACAAAGGTAGATCTATTGAGATTATTCATTTTAGAAACAGAAAGAAAAGTAAATAAAGAACACTGATTAGTGGCGCCTGGGTGGCTCAGTCGTTAAGCTTCTGCCTTCAGCTCAGATCATGATCCCAGGGTCCTGGGATCAAGCCCCACATCTGGCTCCCTACTTGTCGGGAAGCTTACTTCTCCCTCTCCCACTCCCCCTGCTTATGTTCTTTCTCCCACTGTATCTCTCTCTGTTAAAGAAATAAATAAAATCGTAAAAAAGAAAAAAAAAAGAACATCAATCAGAGTATAGAGACCTGTGGAACACCATCAGGCATATAACAGATGCACAGTGGAAATCCCAGAAAAGAGGAGAAAGAAAGAGACAGAAAAAATAGTTGACAAATAGTGACTAAAAACTTCCAAAATTTGATGGGAAACAATAATCTACACATCCAAGAAGCTCAGTGAACTCCAGGATAAATTCAAAGAGATTCACACTTAGACTCATAAAAACAGACCAAAAAAAAGAGAATTTTGAAAGCAGAAAAAGAGGTGACCCTCACACAAAAGGCTCTCAATAGGATTAACAACTGATTTCTCATCAGAAAGTATAGGGTACAGAAGGCAGTAGGATGATATATTCAATGTTCTTTAAAAAAAAAAAAGGATTTTCAGTCAAGAATCCTATATCTGGCAAAATGACTCTTCAAAAATGAAGGAGAGGGATGCCTGGATGGCTCAGTTGGTTGGACGACTGCCTTCGGCTCAGGTCATGATCCCGGAGTCCCAGGATCGAGTCCCGCATTGGGCTCCCAGCTCCATGGGGAGTCTGCTTCTCCCTCTGACCTTCTCCTCACTCATGCTCTTTCTCTGTCTCTCTCTCAAATAAATAAATAAAATGTTTTTTAAAAAATGAAGGAGAAATTGAGACATTCCAGATAAGCAAAAACTGAGATTTGTTTTCAGCAGTCTTGTCCTGCAACAAATACTAAAATGAATTTTTTAGACTAAAATGTGAAGACACTAGTTAGTAATTCAAGTCCACCTGAAGAAATAAAGATCACCAGGAAAGATATTATAAAGGTAAATATAAAAAATGGGAAGTGTGGTTTTTGTTTATAACTCATTTTTGTCTTTATTTACAGTGCATAAAGATGTAACTTACAATCATAACAATTTTTTAAAAGATTTTATTTATTTATTTGACAGACAGAGATCACAAGTAGGCAGAGAGGCAGGCAGAGTGGAGGAAGCAGGCTCCCCGCTGAGCAGTGAGCCCGATGTGGGGCTCTTTCCCAGGACCCCAGGATCATGACCTGAGCCGAAGACAGAGGCTCCAACCCACTGAGCCACCCAGGCACCCCCAATCATAACAATTTAAAAGATGGCAGAAATGAAGATATGCAGAAGCAAAGTTTTTGCAGAATAATGAGATTAAATTGGTATTAATCCAAACTAGATTGTTATAAATTGGGAACTTAATGGTAATCCTCAGAGCAACCACTAAGAAAATAACTAAAAATATATATAATAAAAGAAATGACAAGGGAATTAAAGTGGTACACTAGAAAAAAACATATTCATCACAAAACAAGGTAGGGATGGAAGAATGGAGGAACAAAATAGACATAAAACATAATTTGTTTTCTACATGATCCATGATCACATTAAATTTAAATGGATTAAACTCTCTAAAATCCAGGGATTGGCAGAATGGATGAGACAACATGATCCAACTATATGCTGTCTACAAGAGCTTTTATTCATTTTAGATTCAAAGACATAAATAGGTTGAAAGTAAAAGAATGGAAGTCTTGCCATGAAAATGGTAACCAAAAGAGAATGAGGTGATTATGAAATATGAGACAAAATAGGCTTTAAGACAAGAAAAATGTTACTAGAGACGATGAAAGACATTTTATGACAATAAAAGGGTCAATTCATCAAGAAGAGATAACAACTGTAAGCATGCATGCACTTAACAACACAGCCCCAAAATACATGAAGTAAAAGAAGACAGAATTTAAGGAGAATATAGACAATTCAAGAATAACAGTTGGAGATTTTGATACCCCACTTTCTCTTTTTTTCTTAAAGATTTTATTTACTTATTTGACAGAGAGAGATTACAAGTAGGCGGCGGGGGCGGGGGAAGCAGGCTCTCTGCTGAGCATCGAGCCCAATGTGGGGCTCGATCCCAGGACCCTGAGATAATGATCTGAGCTGAAGGCAGAGGCTTAACCCACTGAGCCACCCAGGTGCCCCAATACCCCATTTTCAATAATGGATAGAACAACCAGACAGAAGATCAGCAAAGAAAGAGAAGTTTGAGCAACATGATAAACCAACTAGATCTAACAGACATCTACAGAACATTTCCCACAATAGCAGAATATACTTTCTTTTTTTTTTTAAGATTTTATTCATTTATTTGACAGAGAGAGAGATCACAAGCAGACAGAGCAGCAGGCAGAGAGAGAGGGGGAAGCGGGCTCCCCGCTGAGCAGAGAGCCCGATGCAGGGCTCGATCCCAGGACCGTGAGATAATGACCTGAGCCGAAGGCAGAGGCTTAACACACTGAGCCACCCAGGTGCCCCCAGAATACACTTTCTTCTCAAATTTACATGGAGCATTCTCCAAGATAGACCATAAAACAAGTCTCAATGGATTCTAAGACCAACCGTACAAAGTATGCTCTCCAACCACAATGCAATGAAATTAGAAATCAGTAATGGAAGGAAATTTGGGAAACTAATAAATACATGGAAATTAGACAACACATTTCTAAATAATAAACAGGTAAACAAGGAACTGAGAAGGGAAATTAAGAAACACTTTGAAGTAAAGAAGTTGAAAGTACAAGTCACAAGACTGCAAAGAAAAGACCATCGCTTCTTCAGTGTTGACTCAGATATCTTGAACTTCTTCTGCTTGATAACCTCTTCCCTAGGTCTGGATAGGTGTTCTGGCCTCTGATTCACATTTATCTCTTCCTTATTTTATGTCCTTCTGAAAATACAATGTCTAAGAGATCACGGTTTTATTAGGAGAACTTTAGAGTTTGTCTTTTGAGCCAGCTGCCCCAAAATACAGGAAGAAAAAGAGGACAGAATTGAAGGGGAAAATAGTTCTCTTTGCCCTCTCCAGTCCTCTCTCATTGTAGATGAGAACACATCTTGTGTTTCATTGAAGAATAAGACATATGAGCAAGGGACTCTTTGAAGTTGTATGCTTTACATTTTTTAACAAGGGCTTACTCTCCTGGCCAAGCATCCCCTTTCTACTGGCTCCTGGGTAAAGTCCGTAAGTAATTAACAGCTCCCAGCACAATGCCAGGGACCTGGGAATGACTCCAGGTGGAAATGCCATCCTACCAGCAATGGCTAGCAGAGCAGGGATCTACCATCAAAGCCTTATTTGCCCTTTTTGTGTTTTTTTTTTAATCCAATTTCAGTTCTAAAGAAAAAAAAATCTCAATAATAAACAATAGGATTCAGAACACAGTCAATAGGAGAATCACTTGTTCATAGCACGTAATTGTATATTCAGTATTTCAGGCTACGGGACGGCTTGTCAGCCTTTATTCCAGCCCCTATAGGTTTTGTTTTAAGAATCTGAGAGGAGAGATCATGATGCATCACTCTGATGTGAAATAAAACCCATCTGGCTTTTGGCATGTCCCCATTTCCCGGGCAGATGGATAATGTGGTTAGCTGGAAGTAACTGCCTTTATAATATTCATATCTACTCAAGGATGTCTCAAAGACCAGAGGTATAAACAAACATGGGTCATATTTTTCTTGGCTGATAATCTCATTCAGACATAACTTTAGAACAGGGGTTCTCAGTGTGGTCCCCAGACCAACAGAATCAGTATCATTTGAGAACCCGTTAGAAATGGAAGCTCTCAGGCCTCACCCCAGACCTGCTGAATCAAACTCTGGGGGTGGTGCACAACCATATGCATGCAACAAGCCCTCTGGCGGGTGCTCACTCACACTCAAAGGCGGAAACCACTGCTTTAGAAAAGTGTAACCATATTTCTAAGAAAGAAGAAAAAACATTAATTCTTTAGGATTTTTAAAATACCTATTACATACTAAGTACTGTTCCCCCAGTTTTCAGCAGTGAGTGCCTCAAGTCTCCAAAGGGCAGTGAGGGAAACTAAATGTGTGAAGCCTTGATAAAGCCCGGCAGGCTGCTTGGAAGCATCACTTCCTAGTGGCCAGACAGAAAGGCAGACTCGGTGGAAGAACACTGCTTCCCTCTTCCCCAAAAAGCTGGTGATCCTGTTACGTGAAATCTCTGTTTAAATGTTGACAAAACTGGAAGTCAATTTTATTATTTATTATTAAAAATTATTGAAAGTCATTTTTTAAAAAACGGCTCTATGAAAGTTTAATTACACGCCACACAATTCACTCTTTTTGTTTGTTTTGGGTTTTTTAAAAAATTTTATTTATTTATTTATTTATTTGAGAGAGAGAGAGAGGGAGAGACAGAAAGAGAGAGCATGAGCAGAGGGAGGAGCAGAGGGAAAGGGAGGGAGAATCTCAAGCAGACTTAGTGCTGAGCCTCGAGCCTCACCTGGAGATCAGTCTCATAGCTCTGGGATCATGACCTGAGCCAAAAACAAGAGTTGGACATTCAGCTGACTGAGTCACCCAGACGTCCCCAATTCACTCCTTTTAAGTGTAAAATTTGATGACCACCTGATGAACTTTTGGGTGTTTTCACTTTTTGATGTTATGAATAATATAAACATTTGTGTACAAGCTTTGTGCACACTGTGTTTTCATTTCTTTTGGGTATTTACCTGCAATACAAGTGGTATTACAGGGTCATGAGGTAACTCTGTGTTTAAATTTTTGAGAAACTATCCAACTGTTTTCTATAACAGGTGCACCATTTTATATTCCCAGCAGCTGTGAATGAGGGGAATGTCCCATCTATATCCTCACAACACTAGTTATTGTCTGTCTTTTTAATTCTAGCCATTCCAGTGGGTATGAAGTGGTATCTCGTTGTCATTTTGATTTGCGTCTCCCTAATGGCTAATGATGTTAAGCAATTCTTTTCAAGTGCTTATTGGCTAGTCACACATTTTTAAAAAATATGTATTGATTTATTTGAGACAGAGCATGTGTGCGAGTGGGCAGGGAGGGGAGAGGGAGAGGGAGAGAATCTCAAACACACTTCCTGCTGAGTGCAGAGCCCTACGTGGGGCTGCACCTCACAACCCTGAGATCAGGACCTGAGACAAAATCAAGAGTCAGATGCTTAACCAACTGAGCCATCCAGGTGCCACATCTGGTCACACATCTTCTTTGCAGAAATATCTATTCATATTATTTTTCCATTTTTATTTTTTATTTTTTTAAAGATTTTATTTATTTATTTGACAGAGAGAGAGTGAGAGAGGGAACACAAGCAGAGAGTGGAAGAGGGAAAGCAGAGAGTGGGAGAGGGAGAAGCAGGCTCCCCGCTGAGCCAGAAGCCCTATGTGGGGCTGGATCCCAGGACCCTGGGATCATGACCTGAGCTGAAGGCAGTTGCTTAAATAACTGAGCCACCCAGGCTCCCCTATTTTTCCATTTTAAAATTATACTGTCTTTTTATTATTGAGTTGTAAGAGTGCTTTAAATTGTTTGAAGTAAGTCTCTTATCAGGTATATAATTTGCAAATATTTTCTCCCATGCCGTGGGTTGTCTTTTCACTTTCTTGACGGCGTCCTTTGAGACAGAAAAGCTTTTAACTTTGATCCAGCCCAATGTACCTAATTTTTTCTGTTGTCACTTGTGTTTTTGATGTCGTGTCTAAGAAACCACTGCTTAATTTAAGGTCGTGAGGATCTATTCCTATGGTTTCTTCTAAGAGTTTCATAATTTTGAATCTTTACACTTAAAAGTATTCTTGTTAACCCTTCAGGCTACTCAAAACACATCTCTTTGTGGATCTGGCTTATGACTGTCGAATAACCAACTGTCAGGCTTGCCTGGAACTCAGAGCTTCCAGGACTTGGAACTTTCAGAGCAAAGACTCAAGTTCTTCAGCAAACCAGGATGAATTGGACACACTACCAATAGACCTCCAACCTGCCAGCTCTAATAGAAATCATTACCCTTCCTCTCCATAGCTTATAATAGATACTGAATCCCTACTCACCTGGAATGAAAGATCAGTTTGCTTTCAGTTTAACAAGGATGTATTGAGTGTACACAATGCAAAGCCCTGGGGTTGCCTTTAGTGGGGAATATTAAATTCCAATTCCAGTGTCCATAAATAAAGTTTTATTGTTCTAGGCCCTTGGGGTACATCAACAAGCCTTTACCGAGCTTCAGTTCTAAGACGGCAGATATTCTAGACATTCTAGGAGGATGGGGAAAACAGATAGGGAGGATTTTGAAGGTGGGCATTTGGTTTTATTAATCTTTGATTCCCAAGGGTGGCTATAGAAATCACTCAATAATGCTTGTTTGTGGAATGAATGAATGAATGAATGAGTGACCTTTGGCTTTCTCATACTTAATTTACATCTTTTTTTTCTTGATTCATTTCACTAGACAGCTCCATGATGACAATGACATGTCTAACTTGTCTTGCATATGCTTGGTGCCTATTACAGTGCCTGGCATACAGTAGGTGCTCAATAAACGGTGTTTTAATGCATGCTCACATCTTTGAATTTTTCATTCCCTTCATTTGCTATACCAGCCTGGGTTTCAAGAATATTACACAGGTAACAACATTAATGAATCCCCACAAATAAACATTTAGAGAGGCGTTGTCAACCAAAGAGTGCTCATTGGTACCTCGACAGCCATTTCACAGGCTGTTGTGCCCTATAGGCACCCAGTAAAACATCGCCAATCACAGAGAGCCTGTAAATTCCTCTAACCAGAAGGGCTCTTCCCCGCCCCCTCTCCCCGCGCCGCTTGCTCTGCCCTCCGCCTCCTCCTCTCCGCCCACTCTCCTGGCGGCGGCGGCTTTGTCTCGTGGGCTGGTCCCTGGCGGCTCCCTCCCCCGAACAGCTGCTGCCGAGGGAGGAAGCGGCGCGGGAGCTATCCAGCACCCCAGTGCTGAAACCCCGACCGCCCGTCATCCACCAACACCATGTAAGGGCCATGAAAAGGGCTCGTCCTGGCTCAGCGCGGACATGGAGGAGGACTTATTCCAGCTAAGGCAGCTGCCGTGAGTATCATGGGGGCGAGGGAGAGGAAGGCAGGCTTTCCTTTAAAAAATGAAAACCTGCAGGGGGGCATCTCTGCATGGTTTCTTGAATGTACAAGGAACTGTTGGAGAGGAAAGAATTAGGCCCCGAGGAGACAAGCCATTTTCCTATTCCAGCAGTCCAGCCTCTGTATCTCTGACTCAGTTCTATCTTTCAGATCCGTCAGAATCTTATGGGGAGCTAGGGGTGTTATGTTTTCCTTTGTAATTTCTCTCAGTCCTAAAGGGATTTTTGAGGTCTGTGTTTTAAGAAAGCATTAGCTGCTGTTTTGAAATGTGGACTGAATTGATGAGTCCATGCAATGACATCGGTTTTTCCCAGCCTTTTCTCCTATGCCGTGAAATTCCCAATTTTTCTGCAAGGTCTTTTGGAAGGTAATGGTACTGCTGTTACGAAGTGGTTTCTAAAAAGCTGGAATGCCTTCCTAGAGGGGAGGCTTGGACAAAGTCTTGTTTATGAAGTGTGTGAATGAGAGGGCTGAAACCTCTTGCCTTCTTCTGAATGAAAGGTTTTTGTAAGAGCTGGCTAGAGTGAGACTCTGTCTATGGCTATCCTTGAGAACATCAGGAATACAAAGCTAGAGGATGGGAATTTTTAGGGGATGTCAGATTTGCTCTGAGAATCTTGGAGAAATACAACCAAGCAATGGAAAGGACAGGGGCCTTGTGGAGGGGTTTACAGATTTCTCCTACTACAAGCCAGTGGTGATTTGTTAAGCAAATCCCAAGACTATGAGATGGGGCATTAATGCGGATTTTTGTTTTAATTTTCAGACACACTAGCCATTTGGATGGTAAAAGTAGACACTGTTTGGAGTTGTTGTAAAAGATACATCATTGTTAGTATGTGTATTTTCTTGACTTAAATTTTTTTCCCCCTCTCTAAGCCACAGAGGAATTCTCCCAAGTGACTTTTAGTGTGATTGATACAGCTCTCTGAGGCTCTGAATACTGAAGGGTATTGTAAATGTTTACTTCTCAATTGGTGTAAAAATTAATTTTCATTTTAAAATTCTAATTAAATTTTACTCTCAAGTTTTTATTAATTGATCCACAAATAGCATATCTTATGTAATCAGCATTATTTCACAAATGCCAAAAGATGCTCAGTTATAATATCCAGAGGTCGATGTATGAATAAATAAAAATACACATATCTGAGTGTAAATCTCTCGAGGAAAACATACCACTTTCAATGGAAATAATATCATGTTAAAAAAAACAGCCTATTATCTCAAAATAAAAAATAATTCAGAAACTGAAATATGAAATCTCATACTCAGAAGAAGAATACAATACATATTGGAACTACCGCTACTGAGATGAATTTTCAAATAATGTCAGAGCATGTGAACTTTGCAGATTATTCAGAGCCCATGTATATTTAATCTATTCAGCTATAGACATGACACTATTGTGACAAATCCTTCCTTAATTAAAAAGAAAGTAAAAATGATGAGGCTTTTATTAACTTAAATTTTAAAAATCATTTAGTTTTTTATACTAATGTATATAATATAATGTACTAATATAATCTCTGCATAGAGTAAATAAAGTTAAAAAATACAAGAATAAAAACTAGTCTCTCTCTTACCAAACCACAGGTTAAGTTTCTTGGTTATTTTCATTGATACTTTAATGCATAAATACATGTAATATCTATTAGCGAGGCCAAATTGTGTTTTGGCTAAAAGCATTAGCTCTTGGGTAAGACAGACTTGAGTTCAGATCCTGGCTTTGCCACTTTCTGGCTATTTGACTTTGAGCAAGTGATTTAACCTTTCTGAGATTGAGTTTCCCTCGCCATAAAATGGGGCTCACAATCGTACTTGATTCACAGAGTTATTGTAATGACCAAGTGAGAAAATGTGTGTTGAATGCCTGGTAGACATAAAGCATTCAACATATATTAATTAATATTATTATTATCTTTAAAAATCATTTATAAAAATCTTTAAAAATCATTTAGGAAAATAGATATAGACTCCCTATGTTGGAGTCTTCAAAACTGTAATCTGCAATTTGAATGAAGTCAAAATTAGCCCTGAAACGTGTTGACATCTATTTATAAAAAAGGGAGTGAAGTAAAAGGAACAGCCACGTGAATCTGAGTGGGTTACAAATCACGACTTAGATGTTTTTTTAAACCACACCCTCTGTATACTGTGCACAGACTGCAGGCAACAGATTTCCTGAGAGCAATATGGTTTTTTAAAAAAAAATCAGAATGCCTTGGAGAGGGTTGGCAAGAGTGGACTTTGGAACAGCCTCAGTCCTGTGGGAATCCAAGTGTTAATAGATTATAAGCTGCTAAGTAGTTTACAGGGTTTGGGGAGGGGAAAAGGAGTTGAAGGTACCTAAGAAAACAGTCCCTCCTTGCACTTGGAAGCTCCTTCACACAGCTCTAGGATGGTTCATTTTAAGCCCCAAACAACCTCTGTCTTTCACCTGTTGTCCTTTCAGGCATGGTACCATGTACAGGAGACTTCAGAGGCTAAGATTTTGTATATAGTTCTGCCTTTTGTGTGACCTTGTACAAGGCAGACTTCTCTGGGTCTTTCTTTTCTAGGATGATTTCTTTTTTTTTTTTTAAGATTTTATTTATTTATTTGACAGATGGAGATCACAAGTAGGCAGAGAGGCAGGCAGAGAGAGAGGGAAGCAGGCTCTCTGCTAAGCAGAGAGCCCGATGTGGGCTCCGTCCCAGGACCCTGAGATCATGACCTGAGCTGAAGGCAGAGGCTTAACCCACTGAGCCACCCAGGTGCCCCTAGGATGATTTCTTGAAAGCAACTTTTGCAGACTGCATTGGTTAATTGATTGATTGATTCATTCATTATATTCATTTGGGCACATGGTACAAGGGATTCTGCAATTGAATAATATAGACACAGTCCTTGCCCTCAAGGTAGTCACAGTCTGGAGCTGCAATGTCCAATATGGTCGTCACTAGCCATATGTGGTTATTTAAATTTATTTTTTTAAGATTTTATTTATTTATTTGACAGAGATCACAAGTAGGCAGAGATGCAGGCAGAGAGAGAGAGGAGGAAGCAGGCTCCCCGCTGAGCAGAGAGCCTGATGCGGGGCTCGATCCCAGGACCCTGAGCCAAAGGCAGAGGCTTTAACCCACTGAACCACCCACGAGCCCCTGGTTATTTAAATTTAAACTTAAATTATATAATTTGGATATGAAATCATTTCTATAGTATAATATACAACATAAAATGTAATTTATAAATAAAATATGTGAAATTTTAAAAAATCATCTTTCTCAATTGCACTAACTACATTTCAGGTGCTCAATAGCCACATGTGGTTACTGGCTACCATATTGGACCACGCAGGCCTAAAACATTTCCATAACTGCAGAAAATTCTATTGGACAGCGCTGAACTGATGCTGGGAGAGGCAGACATCAAACACATATCATTGCCCAATAATTATGAAGATTGTTTTAAGGGCTGCAAAGGACAAGTGCAGGGTACGGTGAGACTAGTACTAGGTGGGGAAGGAGGGGAGGATCAGTGAAGGTTTCCTTGAGGAAGTGACATTGCTGTTGAGCCCCCAGAGATGTGTAGGAGTCATCCAAGGAAAGAGATGGGATGAGGAGTATTATGGACAAAGGGAACTGTGTAGATAAAAGCACTGAAGTAGGAAAAAAGTGTTGAGTCTCAAAATCAGGCCAGTGGAGGGGGCATACAAAACTAGGGACTTAAGGGAGGCTGCAGAGGATGACCTAGACCAGGCCATACAAGACCCTGTAGTCTGTGACAATGAGCTGGAACTTTATCCTCTGTTTGCCCAATTTTCTCTCTCCCTCCTTTCTTACAAACTTTGTCAAGATTAAACTTAAGCCCATTGTCTCAGTGAATCTCTCACTGACTTCTCCTGGGCTTAATCAACAGCAGGGATAAAAGTGTGGGCTCCGAGGCAAGCAGACCTGGGTTCGAAAACCAGGGTGGCCTTGGGCTAGTGACTTCACCTCCTGAAGGCTGGGTGTTCCTCCTTAAAGTCAAGATGATGGCAGTCTCTGCATGACAGGTCTGTTGTGAAGATCAAGATAGTCATCTTTGGGAAGTTCTTAGCACAGTACCTCCACACTAGCTTAGTTTCCCTTAACCTCCAACATTACCTAGAAGCCATGGCCTCCTTCTCCAAACACTAAGAAAATGTTCCCCAAAGGGGGAGATTCCTGGCCGAGGAGGAGAAGTGGTTTCAGTATCACTCACTTCACAAACAAAAAAAAAGAAAAAGAAAAGAAAAGAAAAAAGAAAAGAAAAGAAAAGAAAAGAAAAGAAAAGAAAAGAAAAGAAAAGAAAAGAAAAGAAAAGAAAAGAAGAGTTATTTCAGTAGCTTAGGTCCGGATCCTCAAGGTCAACCCACCAGAACCTTTTAAAACTTCAAGTTCAAAGCTGTTCACACCCCATCATTTCCAACACATGCCACCCAGCCTCACCTCTAGGGGATATGTGTTTTAGTGACTTAAGGGGAACAATCAATCTGGAGTCCAAATAAAGAAGCTCTCTTGCAAAGAAGCCACTGCTTGGGGGATTTTAGGTTTCAGGGAGGATCGTCCAAGGGTCTGCTGGCCCAGAGAGTAGCTTTACCGCCCCAGTCAAACTCCTCTCTGGCTGTCTAAAAGAATTATGCAGATCTGCATGCAAGTCACTGTGTGATCTTAGGCAATGTATTTGCTTTCCTGAGACCTAAGGGGTGCCTAGGCCAACTTTAAGGGCATTTTTAACTTTATGATTCTAAGCTCTCTAGTTGGGTGTGTCTGGTACCATCCTGGTTCAGGGAAATTTTCCTGCTCTAATTATTAATTACATCTCTTTTACCTTGTAATACCTGGTTTCTCGACTTTGACACTCTTCACATTGTAGACCAGGTAATACTTAGCGGTGGGGGCTGTGCTGTGCTTTATGGGATGTCTAGCACCGTCCCTGGATGCTTTACCCACTAGATATCACAGCCGTCCCCCCAAGTTGTGACAATCAAAAATGTCTCCTGATATTGCCAAATGTTCCCTAGGAGACAAAAATCACGCCCCATTGGGAACCACAACTCTAAAGTATTTTAGTGGAGGCAATGAATTATTCAGTCTCTCTATTTCTAGAGCATCCTTGGGTCTCTCTCTCAACCTCATTTCTCTGACCTTAGTCATGTCAGGACCCTCGTATGTGTTCTACCAGCAATTTGTGCACCTCCCTCCATCCTCAGTATACCTTTGGTAAAAGATTGTAAGATCCATGAGGACAAGAGCTCAGTCTCACACACAGAAGGTCCTCATGGCATGCTTATTGAATGAATAAGATACAAACTACCCAGAAACTTGTCACACAGACCTCTGTCCCCCATCCCTCTCTCCACTGAAGCCATGGCATAGAATGATCAAGTGTAGAGGCCTCTCTACTCAGGCAGACCTGGATTCAAATCCTGCCTTTCCTGATAAATTGGAAGGTAATCTTTTCTTCTCCAGGCCTCAGGTTCAAGTGCTTAGTGGAGCTAGCAGCACATGGTAAGGGCTTAATAAATGTTAACTATTATTTACTTGTGATTGTTACCTTTTGTCCAGAATATAAACTAGTGGTCCACTACCCAGGGAACAAGATCAATGCTATTCAGGTCGATGGGGGTGGCAGGAAAGTACAAACAAATAAAATCCACAGAAAATTAAAATCCCCTTTAATGTTGGCCTTCTAGACATTCAGGAATGGAAGGGACCTTAAAAGTCACTGTATCCAAACCCTCACACCTTATCTCCCCAAATCCAGAGCAGGAGGGCATCAAGGACTGCCTATCAAACATCTGAGGCCACCATTAATAGCTTATTAAAATTCAGATCCCTGGGCTCTACTCTTCAGAGATGCACTAGCATTAGGTCAGGGCAATGACCCAGGAATTGGCATTTTAATCAGTTCCCTAGGGGTATTCTTGGCCTCAGAGAAGCATCAGCTAATTGGTTGAGACCACAGGCTGTGGGACCACCCAGGCCAGTGACTGTAGTACCCTATTTACTATCTGGGGAACCCGGGACAATTGGTGTAATATCTGAGCTTCCATTTACTTGTTTATAATTTGGGGATTTTAATAACACGTCTCTCTCAGGGTTGAAGAGATTATATAAGAGCGTAAGTAAATATAGCATGTAGGCATATCGAAGTGCTACATGTTAAATATCCTCACCCCCGTGTCCATTCAGATGGATACCCTCCTCTCCTAGACCATCTCTCACGAAGGGGAGCTCTCTGCCTCTGAAAGCAGCCTTTTCCACCTCTGGACTTCTCTGCCCAAGAAGGCTCTCCCGACTGTGTTGAAATCTGCTCCCCTCTTCTCTAAACCCAGAAGCTCAAGCTCTGGTCTCGGGGTCCAAGTTGAACAAGTACCATCCTTCACTTGCCCAGACCTCAAATACGCCCCCGAAAAGGCACTTCCCAAATCACACAGATCAGGGAGTGCCACGTCTTGTCTTGAAGGAAACAAAAAGCAAGTCCTATTTTAAAGGACCTTGGCAATTTCCACTGCTTCGGGTCCACAGCCTTTAATCCCATTTGTCAATAGGCCTCAGATTCCAAAGAAGCCCCTGTGTGACACAGCTGAGCTCCTGGGACAAAACAGAGGGGTGCTGGTCATCAGCATTGCCGACTGTGTTCCCCAAATAAGTGGGTACTTGTCATGCCCTGCAGAAGGGTCTCCCAGGAAAGGTGTCTTCTGCCACTAATGGGGGCCAGTGGGGAGGGAGGTCAAATAAAAGCTTCAGCTCCCTCCATCCTTCCCTCACTCTAGTCCCTCTACCAAGCCACTGTCCCCTCTCACACAGCTGACCACACAGCCTCCTCCCTAGTCTCCCTGCTTCCTTTCTTGCTATCCTTCTGTGTTAAGCATGCCTTTTATTTCCTATCCTCTAGTGTTTTGACATCTTGGGGCTTTGCTGACCCTGAAGGGATTGACCCTCCCCGAGATAACTGTAATGATTCACCTGCCAGTGTCTGTGCACAAAGTAACCAATCCAGAGCCACTCTCCACCTGTTCTCAACATCCCAGGGCCAAGTACCAGACAGCCCCTATGTCCCAGAACCCACTGACATTATTCAAACTGGCCAGTTCCCCAGCCTGGTTACCCTGCCTCGCCCCTTCCTGTGGAAACCAGGATAAGGGCTCTTACCTGCCTTTCCTCCTCCACTCCCTCTGCTTCCCCATAGGGTGCCTGAGGTGTGACAGGCTATTGCACTTGTGATCTAGGAGTATTACAGGGTATATTTTTCCCCCTGGCAGTCATCTCCTGATCTGTTGGCCTTGCTATACCCAAATAATAATAAAACCTGCATTTTATTTTATTTTATTTTATTTAAAGATTTTATTTATTTATTTGACAGAGAGAGACAGAGAGAGAGAGGGAGCACAAGCAGGGGGAGTAGGAGAGGGAGAAGCAGGCTTCCTGCTGAGCAGGAATCCTGAGGTGGCGCTCAATCCCAGGACTTTGGGATCATGACCCGAGCAGAAGGCAGACACTTAATGACTCATTCAGGTGCGCCTAAAACCTGCATTTTAAAACACTCTCTACAATCTTGTTCCTCCTCTTGTGGACACATGTGTCTGATGAGTGATCTTCTCAAACTCAACTCTGATCATCTTCCGTCCTCTCTCGCCTACTTGAAAACTTTCAGTGGCATCTCCCTGGTCTCAGGAGAATATGGAAAATCCTCACTGTGGTGTCCAGAGCTCTGCGTGATCCGGCCTGTCTCTCCGACCTCTACATCTTGGTCCTGCCTCCGAGCCTTTGCACCGGCCATTTTCCCGGCTGTCTCCCCACCATCTGTGCACCACCCTCCTGGCCTTGCCGTCTTTATCTCAGCCTCTGTAGGGAGGTCTACGCTGACTCCTCCTTCCTCCAATTGTTCTTTATCTTGGCACCCCTTTTTTTCCTTCTCAAAATCAAAGCGTGTGCAAATCTATTATAATTTCTTCATTTACCATCTCCCCAACTAGAGCACCGGCCCCAAGAGGGCAGGGACCACATCTATTATTTTTGTCTCCTTTGGTATCTATCCCAGCAGTCAGCACATAGTCAGCACATAGTCAGCACTCACTCAGTAAACATTGAAATACTGAACGATTATGCCAGGCTCTGGAGACAATCTGTCAATATCGACTCCTTTTGTCTCCATGGCAAACCTGTGAGGTGGGCATTATCATCTCCATCCAATCAGGGAGGAAATGAAGACTCAGAGAAGTAAAGTAACCCACCCAGGATCACACAGCAATGGAGGAGCATGAGAAGGGATCCAAACCCCGATCAGTCCGTTTGTCAAAGCTGGACCCTCTTCTCCCCTGGGGCAGACCACCTCCCTTCATGATAGGACACCAAACACCACCCTGTGAAAATCAGTTAGGAGTAAGCTTCCTTTTCTGTCTGGTAGATTCATCAACTCAGAGGATCGAAGTCCAGAAGCTCAGATGAAAAGAGAAGAAGCTTCCTTATCTAAAATACCCTAACCGAGCCTCAGACCCTAATTTAAGGTACTGGAGAGAATTACATGATGGTACAAATAAGACCTTTAAGTTGACAGCCATCTCCTCAAGCTCTTCCCTTCTTTAAATAGCAAAATTATGTGAAATAAATGTTCTCTGCTATTTTGGTAAATTACATGCTGTATATACACAACAAATGCCAAGAAATTGTGAGCCAACTTGTTTCAGAGCCCTCATACACTTAACGGATGTCCCTTCGATTTTTATCTTTTGTATCACATTCCCCATCCCCCACCTTGGGAAACCTTGGCTCTGGTGGTTGATAGATACTTTCAGGAACCCGACCGAATCAAAATGTAGTCTGGCCAATTTCCGAGTATAAGTTAGTGTCAAAGGTCTCTTTGTACCTCTGTCTTTTTTTTTTTTTTTTTTTTTTGACAGAGAGAGATCACAAGTAAGCAGAAAGGCAGGCAGAGAGAGAGGAGGAAGCAGGCCCCCCAGCGAGCAGAGAGCCCGATGCGGGGCCCGATCCCAGAACCCCGGGATCATGACCTGAGCCGAAGGCAGAGGCTTTAACCCACTGAGCCACCCAGGCGCCCCTGTACCTCTGTCTCAAAACAAGTTTTCCTAAATACAGGTGCCCTGGCTTCTAGTGATATACCAGAGTAGGGATATGAACAGATCCTGGTTTACAACTGCAGGGAGGTAAGCTGCCTTCTTGGAGTCACATTGCGCAAACATCCGTATACTCCCAGCTCAGGCAGGAAGGTGACTTGAGTTGGGCCAGGTCAAGGGAAGCTGAACGCCCACCGTCTTCCCTTTAACCTTCATAGCAGTCTTGCAATTCCACTGTCATTCCCATTCCACAGATGAAAGCATCCCCAGCACGCTTAGCAGATGCCACATGATCAACAAGAGCTCTGTAAATAGTTGTTATTATCATTTATATGGGTTACTAAAGGAATAGATGCGCAGGTTAAAAATCACAAACAGGGGCACCTGGGTGGCTCAGTGGGTTAAGCCACTGCCTTCAGCTCAGTGCATGATCCCAGGGTCCGGGGGTCGAGCCCCACATCGGGCTCTCTGCTTGGCAGGGAGCTTGCTTCCCTTCCTCTCTCTCTGCCTGCCTCTCTGCCTACTTGTGATCTCTGTCAAATAAATAAATAAAATCTTAAAAAAATTTTTAAAAAATCGCAAACATGGCAGAAAGGTCCAAAATGAAAAGCAAAAAAAAAAATTTCCTTCCCATGCAAAAAGTCCCCATTCCCAATGCAGTCCTTCTCCTCCCCAGAAGCAACTAGTCTTTGGTTTCTTAGGGATCCTTCCAGAACGCCCAGGACTGTGGAAACATAAGTACTCGGCAGCTGCGCTTCTCAGACTTGAACACGCACACAGATTGTCTAGGGACCGCATTAAAATGCAGATGCTGTCTCTGAAGGTCTGGGTCAAGGTCTGGGACTCTGAATTTCTAACAGGCCTGTGGGGGATGCTGGGGCCCCTGATTCAAGACCACACTTAAATCTTAGTAACAAAGGACCTAGATCATGGGACCATATTCTAGCATATTTAATGACAAACCCCAGGACACCTGGGTGGCTCAGTCGGTTAAGCGTCCGACTCTTGATTTCAGCTCTGGTCAAGATCTCAGGGTCATGAGATTGATCCCCACATCAGGCTCTGTGCTGAACGTGAAGCCTGCTTAGAATTCTCTTCTTCTCCCTCAACCCCTCCTCACATCCCCGCTTGCACTCTCTCTCTCTCTCTCAAAAAAAATAAAATAATAAGCCCAACAATCTTTTCCTTTTGGCTCTTACAGGTCAGATCGTGTGTGTCTGTGTGTGTGTGTGTGTGTGCGTGTGTGCATGTGCCTGTGTCTGTGTTTATTGTGGTAAAATATACATAAGAGAAAATTTGCCATTTCTACAATTCTAAGCATAATTGTCAAAATGATAAGTTTTCTCTAAGTACATTCACACTGTCCACATTCTTGTGCAACCAGCACCACAATCCGTCCCCAAAACTTTTCATCTTCCCCAACTGAATCTCTGTCCCCATTAAACACCAACTCTCCCTTTCCCAAGCCCCTGACAACTTGCCCTTCTTCTTTCTATCCCTGTGAATTTGACTATTTTAGTCCCCCTCACATAGGTGGACTCACACGGTATTTGTCTTTTCAGGTCAGAAAAGACCTGCTTTAATTCTGCTTATTTCGTTAAGCAGAATATCTTCAAAATTCATCACGTTGTGGCATGTGTGAGACTCTCCTCTTTTTTCAAGGCTGCTTACTATTCCATTGTATGTACACACCACACTTTATCCATTCATCCATCGATGGACACTTGGGCTATTGTGATACTGTGACACGGATCAACAGACAAAATTTTTTCCCCCACATTTTCCTACGTGGATGTGTCATAATCTATATACTCATTCCTCTTCTGATGATTGATTCTGGTTTTGCTGCAAACAGCACCAGAAGGAACTATAGCAAAATGGCTGGGTGTGGGGACTCAGCAGGCAGGTGGTTTTGCCAGCATCTGGATTAGACACATGCTGTGTGACCTTGGGCCACTCTGGGCATGACTGTCCTCATCTGTAAAATGGGGTTAGCCACAGCAAAGATGATATAAGGTAATCAATGCAGAGCACAAACATGGCACTTGGCACACGGCCAGCTAACAATGCCTATCAGCCATTGTTCAAATGGTAAGTCATTGCCTACTCATGTCTGTCTCTGAAATGAATTGCCAGCTGCACAATTCTGAGTGAGAGCACAGAAGACTTAACATTTTGAAAGCTATCACAGAGTACCTTCTCTAAAGTCGCAGCGGTCACTATTCCGTCACGGGGAAGATGTGTGGAGCTCCGGATGGCCCTTGAAGAGAGGATGTGATGCAAACAGGATTCAGGGAAGATTATCAGGCTGCAGAGTCATTTTCTTCCGTGAGGTTCCCCTCAGAGTCGAGGGTGATCCATCGACCTTCCCTTCATCCCTGAAAGTGGGAGGATAATGCACATAAATGTCCCTTTCCCTCTCTCCTCTGATACTTCTCTGTATTTCCATCTCCCACGAATACCTTGGGGGCTGTTCATGTTTCTGATTGGGGGGTTGGTTCTTGAGGATAGAGAGTCCCACTTATTTGCAATTCCTTCTCATTGAATACCACCCCTTACTCAGTGGGCAGCGGAGTGGACATGTCACCCCCCACCCCAGCTAGCCTTTCATGACATTTGTTATTTGTAGCATTTCTCACAATGTGCAAGATAGCTATGTTATACACACACACATACACACACACACACACATCTGTGTGTGCATGCCTTTTTAAATGTCTGCCCCCCTGGGGCACCTGGGTGTCTCAGTGGGTTAAGCCTCTGCCTTCGGCTCAGGTCATGATCTCAGGGTCCTGGGATCGAGCCCCGTATCGGTCTCTCTGCTCCTCAGGGAGCCTGCTTCCCCCACTCTCTCTCTGCCTGCCTCTCTGCCTACTTGTGATCTCTCTCTCTCTCTGTCAAATAAATAAATAAATAAATAAATAAAGGTATGTCTGACACCACCACCACCCCCCCACTTTCCAGCAGACTATGAGCACCACGGGAAGGAGCCTAAGTCTGCTTGGCTCACCTTGGAAATCCCAGCAGTACCTTGGACTTGCTATGCGAGGCAGGAGCTCAATATGTATTCGTTGAATAAATGAACCAGAGGGTTCCAGTAACATCGGTGGCAGTATTAAGGGTGGAGAATTTTTTTGGGGGGGGATGGTGAATACACCTAACATAAATTTATCATCCTAATCATTTGCAAGCGTGCAATTCTGTTGCATGAAATACGTTCACAGTTGTGAACCAGCACCACCATCCTTCTCCAGGACCGTTTCATCTTCTCACACTGAAGCCCTGGCCCCATTAAACCCTAATCCTCTGTTCCTCCTTCCCCAGTCCCTGGCCACCGCTGTTCTATTTTGTGTCTGTGAAATTGACAGCTCCGAGCATCTCAAACATGGAATCATACAGTATTTGTCATTCTGTGACTGGCGTATTTCACTTAGCATGACGTTTTCAAAGTTCGTCCCTGTTGTAGCTCACATCGTTACTTCCTTCCTGTCTAAGACAGAAGAGTATCCCCTCGTGTGGATGGACCACATTTTGATTATCTTTCCATTCAGCTACTGATAACCCCCTGGATTGCTCCCATCTTTGGGGCTATCATGAGTAACGCTGCAGTGAACAGGGGCATACATTCACAAGGGTGTGTGACCATCACCTCTCTCTGATTCCAGAGAATTTTCATCACTCCTAAAGGAAACCCTGCACCATTAGGGAAACACTTCCCATACCCCCACTCCCCCAGGCCCTGGCAACCACAACTCTGCTTCCTGTCTTGTCTCTGTGCATTTGCCTGTTCTGGAAATTTCACCTAAATGGAATCCTACAACATGCAATCTTTTGTGTCTGGCTTCTTTCACTCAATAGCAAGACCCCTCTGTGTTGTAGCGGTGTCAGCGGCTAGAGGACTCCCGTACAGTGGTGTGCTCCAGACCATTCATACCAGCTCTAAGAGCAGATTGATTGATTGTTAAATGTTTGGAATTTTTGGAGCCCATTATTTAACCATTGGCAGGTTGAAATTGGTCACATATACACTCTGGATATTGTCCTATGTTACACACCTTCATGGTTTTGGGGGGTTTTCACTGAGATTCCATTTATAGGCATACCACTGGCTTGAGAACACGCCCATGAGCTCCATCAGCAGGCCCCCTAAAGCTGCCTCGGATAAATACATACTCAGAATAAAACCGTGTTCTTGTTGGCAAGTGCTGCTTAAGTGAAGCCCGAGACCCCAGCTTCTAACCAGATTTCGTCTGTCTCCTGGCCTTTGCTCCCAGGTGACACCTGCCACCAGGGTCTCAGGGAGACCCAACTCCAGATGGCCGGGACATTTGTCTGGGTCTCTATCACAGGGGTTCTGGGCCTGTCAAATGAGGCAGATGAGCTGCTGGCACCCACCTCTGCCAACAGAGTAGGGGCTCTGTTGCTCAGCATGACAGCTTCATTATCGACATGGGGCAGGACGACAGCAGAATGGTTCCTCTGATGCCCTAAATCAGTCCCCAGGTGAGCAAGAGTGGCACCACCTGGGAATGTGTCAGAAATGCAAAATCTCAGTTCCTGTCTAGGACCTTCTGAATCAGACCTTCTGGGAGTGGGGCCCAGACACTGGTGCTGTGACCAGCCTTGTGGGGGTTCTAAGGCTGCATCCAGATCAAAGCCCCCGCACCAGTGTGATGACCTGCAGAGCTGTCAGCCAGGCTGGGATGAAGCTGTGCCTTTTGATTCCTGCTCCAGAACATACCATTTCCCACTGTCTGGCAAAGTCTCCTACCTCGGCCAGCTCAGTTCAGGCCTCACAGTCATTCCCCAGACACAGGTGAATTCTGGGGAGAGAAAGTGATGCCCAGTGATTAGGACCAGGGCTCTAATAGGAAAGCCAACAAGCTTGGTCCTCAGTCCCTTCAAGCTGTGTGACCTTGGATGAGTGCCTTAACCTCTCTAAGCACTTGTTTCCTCATCTATAAAATGAGGACAAATAACAGTATCTAGTTCATAGGTGACTTGTCCGAGTAACAGGAGAGAACGTGAAAGGCTTATAGCATAGCTCTGTGCATATAACAAGTGCTCAATAAAAATTGATATGGCTTGAGAGCTATTAACTTAGGACTTTGAGGAAGGGGAATTCAATGTTTGTATGCTGCTTAAGATTTGTCTGCATGGGGACGCCTGGGTGGCTCAGTTGGTTAAGCAGCTGCCTTCGGCTCAGGTCATGATCCCAGCGTCCTGGGATCGAGTCCCACATCGGGCTCCTTGCTCATCAGGGAGCCTGCTTCTCCCTCTGCCTCTTCCTGCCATTCTGTCTGCCTGTGCTCTCTCCCTCTCTCTCTCTGACAAATAAATAAATAAAATCTTTAAAAAAAAAAACTTTAAAAAAAAAAAAAAAAGATTTGTCTGCATGATCACTCTGGAGGGGCTGGTTTGTAGCAGATGCCATTGGTGTCTGTCCCAGATCCCCTTTACTGGGCTGGTGCATCTCCCAGGTGCCTCCAGGGTTGGCTGCTAATAGCTCACAGCTGCCATTGGCTTTAGAAAATTGTCCTTAGCCCAGAGGAGCTGCCTTACCTGGGGACAACCTGGGAGGTTATGCCCTCCACCCCTGGGTGGACATACCAAGGCCTGACCCACGGGAGCCCAGACCCCAGACCTCTGGGTAGGACTATCTCAGTGGCATAACTCATATTCCAGAGCTCCACATCAGATCAGATTCCCCCAGAAACCATCTCCATTCCCCCAGAAACATCTATTAAGCTTGCCCCCCCACCTTGTCCCCGCCTGGTCCAGCCACCCTCACTTCCCAAGGGAAGTACTTCCTTAACGAATCATTGCACAAGAATCCCCAACCCATTTTTGCCAAAAGGGAAGACTTTATCCTAAAATTCATTTGGAATCTCAAGGGACCCAGAATAGGCAAAGCAATCTTGAGAAAGAAGAACAAAACTAGAGGCCTCACACTTTGTGACTTCAAACCTGACTACAACTGACTACAGTGGCCACAAGAAAGACAGAGACCAATGGAGAGAATGGAGAGCTCAGAAGTAAATCCTCACATATGCTGCGAAGTGATTTCTGACAAGCGTGCCGAGACCATTTGATGGGGGTGAAGGACAGTCTTTTCAACAACTGGTGCTGGGAAATCTGGAATATCCACCTGCAAAATAATGAAGTTGGACCCTTACCTTATACCATATACAAAAGTCAACTCAAAATAGAAAGACCTAACCCTATGAAAAGCTCTTAGAAGAAAATACAAGGAAGAAGACTCGTGGTATTGGAGTTGTCTGGACTACATCACAGTCAAAAACTTGTGTGCATCAAAGGACACAGTCAACAGGGTTAAAAGGCCACCGGCAGAATGGGAGAAAATATTTGCAAATCAATTCTCAGACAAGGGATTAATATCCAGAATAAACCGACAACGGAAACCCCCAAACATCCTGATTTAAAAATGGATATGAGAACAGACATTTAGTTCAAAGAAGATATACAAATGGCCAGTAAACACATGAAAAGATGCTCAGTTTTAGGGAAATTCAAATCAATACCACAATGAGATCCTTTTCCACACCCATTAGAGTGGATTTTATCCAAAAAATGAAACATGGTAATATCGGCAAGGATGTAGAAGCATTGGGACCTTCCTTCACTGGTGATGGAAATGTAAACTGGTGCAGATGCCTAGGACAAGAATATGCAGGCTTCTCAAAAATTAAACACAGAATTATCACATGATCCAGCAATTCCAACTCTGGGTATAGAACTAGAAGAAGTGGAAGCAGGGACTCAATAGATACTCGCACACCCACACTCATAACATTATTCACAACAGCCAAAAGGCAGAAGCATCCCAGGTGTCCACTGGTGAATAAATGGTTAAAAAATTATGGCATATCCACACAATGGAATATTATTTAATCTCGAAAAGGGAAGGGCATTCTGATGCTTGCTACAACATGAATGAGCCTTGAGGACATTTTTCTAAGTGAAAGAAACCAGGCACAAAAGCACCAGTACTGTATGATTCCACTTACGTTGAGGACCCTAGAATAGGCAAATTCATAAACAGAAAGTCGAATGGTGGTTAGCAGGGCTTGGAGGGAGAGGGGAATGGGGAGTTAGTGCTGGGTGAGTAGGGTTTCAGCTAGGGACAATACCTTAAATATCTCAAAATAAAATATTTCTTTTTTTTTCCATTTTTGCCATTTTTTAAAATTAACATATAATGAAGTATTTGTTTCAGGGGTACAGGTTTGTGAATCATCTGTCTTACACAATACACAAAACTCACCATAGCACATACCCTCCCCAATGGCCATAACCCAGCCACCCATCCTTACCACCTCCCTCCCCTCCAGAAACCCTCAGTTTGCTTCCTGAGATTAAGAGTCTCTTATGGTTTGTCTCCCTCTCTGTTTTCATCTCGTTTCATTTTTCCCTCCCTTCCCCTATGATCCTCTGTCTTGTTTCTAGAATTCCTCAAATTGGTGAGATCGTATGATAATTGTATTTCTCTGATTGACAAAATAAGATATTTTTATGGAATAAAAATTAGAGTAGGTAGGGAGTGACAGAAGGGTTTGGAGGGGGAGTATCCTGACTTTGGCTGGGAATATAAGGGTTTGATCTGACAGGCATCAGGTGGAACCCTGGTTCCATGTCCCTTGAACTGCATGACTGGGGGTGAGTCTAGGGCCTCAGTTTTCTTGTCTGGAAAGGGGTGGTCATAATCCCAACCTAGCAAATCAAGTGCATGGAAAATAGCAGCTAGCACAGAGCTGGAACATGAGCTCGATGCTGCTGGACTGTGTTGCTGATGCTCAAGGGGATGAATGTTAGCTCCAGGCTTCAGTGGGACCCCACCACCTACAAACTCCGGGCTCTGTGCTCCATGCTATCATTCTAGCCCAAGGTGAGCTTGATGGCTCCAGTTTTCCAGACCCAGGCTTGTTAGTGAGTGGGGGTACAGGTATTTACAAAATTGCTGTGATTTCTTCTGTTTTTCTCCTCTCCAAGTGCACCAGCAGGCTATGTTTCCCATGCTTCTGCAATTTGGTTTACTCTTTCTATGTCAGAAACCCAGTTATTCTTTGGTGAAATATATGGAAGAATGCAAGTTAACTAATAATAATACTTCAACAGATAAATGGATAAAGAAGATGTGGTCCATATATTTAATGGAATATTACTCAGCCATCAGAAAGGATGAATACCCAACTTTTGCATCAACATGGGTGGGACTGAAGGAGATTATGCTGAGTGAAATAAGTCAAGCAGAGAAAGTCAATTTCCATATGGTTTCACTTACTTGTGGAATTAAGGAATAACATGGAGGACATTAGGAGAAGGAAAGGAAAAGAGAAGTTGGGGGGGAGTCGGACGGGGAGACAAACCACGGGAGGCTTGTTTCTCGGACTCCGAGAAACGAATTGAGGATTTTAGAGGGGATGGGGGTGGGGGGATGGGTGAGCCTGGTGATGGGTATTAAGGACACGTATTGCATGGAGCACTGGGTGTTACACATAAACAATGAATCTTGGAACACTACATCAAAAACTAATGACGTATGGTGACTAACATAACAATTAAAAAAATAAATTAATTTTAAAAATAAAAAATAATAATAGCACTATGTTTTACTTAGATATTTCTCCTCTTTTACCTTGTTTTTTTATTAACATATAATGTATTATTTGCTTCAGGGCTACAGGTCTGTGAATCATCAGTCTTACACAATTCACAGCACTCACCATAGCACATACTCTCCCCAGTGTCCATCATCCAAACACTCTATCCCTCACCCCCCTCCTCCCAGCAACCCTCAGTTTGTTTCCTGAGATTAAAAGTCTCTTATAGTTTGTCTCCCTCCCCAGTCCCATCTTGTTTCATTTTTTTCCCTCCCTTCCCCCAACTATTGCCCACCCTGCCTCTCAAATCCCTCATTATTGGAGATATCATATGACAGTTCTCTTTCTCTGACCGACTTTTTTCGCTTAGCATAATACCCTTTAGTCCCACCCACATCATTGCAAATGGCAAGATTTCGGTTTTTTGATGGCTGCATAGTATTCCATTGTATATATACACCACATGTTCTTTACCCATTCATCTGTTGATGGACATCTAGGTTCTTTCCATAGTTTGGCTATTGTGGACATTGCTACTATAAACATTCGGGTCCACATGTCCCTTCGGATCAGTACATTTGTATCTTTAGGGTAAATACCCAGTAGTGTGATTGCTGGGTCATAGGGTAGCTCTATCTTCAACTTTTTGAGGACCTTCCATACTGTTTTCGAGAATGACTGCATCAGCTTGCATTCCCACCAACAGTGCAGGAGGGTTCTCCTTTTTCTGCATCCTCGCCAACATCTGTCATTGTCTGACTTGTTAATTTTGGCCATTCTGACTGGTGTGAGGTGGTATCTCACTGTGGTTTTGGTCTGTATATCCCTGATGCTGAGTGTTGTGGAGCACTTTTTCACGTGTCTGCTGGCCATTTGGATGTCTTCTTTGCAGAAATGTGTGATCATGTCTTCTGCCCATTTCTTGATTGGATTATTTGTTCTTTGGGTGTTGAGTTTGATAAGTTCTTTATAGATTTTGGATACTATGTCATTTGCAAATATCTTCTCCCATTCTGTCGGTTGTCTTTGGTTCTGTTGACTGTTTGCTTTGCTGTGCAAAAGTTTTTGATCTTGATGAAGTCCCAATAGTTCATTTTTGCCTTTTTTTGCTGTCTTCTGCTCCTCTCTCTCTTTATTCTTCTGGGATCCCAATTATTCTAATATTGTTTCGTCTTATGGTATCACTTATCTCTCAAATTCTCCCCTCATGGTCCAGTAGTTGTTTGTCTGTCTTATTCTCAGCTTCTTTATTTTCCATCATTTGGTCTTCTATATCACTAATTCTTTCTTCTGCCTCATTTATCCTAGCAGAAGGAGCCTCCATTTTTTATTGCACCTTATTAATAGGTTTTTTAATTTCAACTTGGTTGGATTTTAGTTCTTTTATTTCTCCAGAAAGGGATTTTATTTCTCCAGAAAGGGATTCTCTAGTATCTTCCATGTTTTTTTTTGAGCCCAGCTAGCACCTTGATAATTGTCATTCTGAACTCTGGTTCTGACATATTACCAATGTCCATATTGATTAGGTCCCTAGCCATCAGTACTGCCTCTTGTTCTTTTTTTTTTTTTTTTTGAGGTGAGTTTTTCCACCTTGTCGTTTTATCCAGCTAAGAATAGATGAATGAGAGAACAAAATACTAAAAAGGTAGCAACGACCCCAGAAAAATATACACTAACCAAATTGGAAGAGCTCTGGAACCAGGGGGAGAAGAAAAGAGAAGGAAGGAAGGAAGGAAAGAAAGAAAGATACACATATATACATATGTATATATATTAGACTGGTGAATAGAACAGAGCTACACACTTGATTCTGGGTGTATTCTGGTCTGTTAGAAGAAACTGCCTCCCAAAATTTTAAAGAAAGAAAAACCTACATGTATACAAAAAACAAGGTTAAATATAGTGAAAAGATAGAATATAACTGTAACAATGAGAATTTTGAAAGATTTTTTTAAAGGTATCGATAAAATACTTTAAAAAGGTTAAAATAGGAAAGAGGAAAAATTTTTTAAATGGAATAAGAAAAAAATTTTTTTTAAATTTTTAAAGATTTTTTTGTTTATTTGACAGACAAAAATCACAAGTAGGCACAGAGGCAGGCGGGGTGGGGGGGGAGGCAGGGGTTTGCAAGCTCCCTGCCGAGCAGACAGCCCGATGTGGGGCTCGATCCCAGGATTCTGGGATCATGACCTGAGCTGAAGGCAGAGGTTTTAACCCACTGAGCCCACCCAGGTGCCCCAAGAAAAAAATAAAATTTAAAAAACTTAATTTTGAAAGACTAAATGATCATGGCAGGAAAAGCCATGAATTCTATATGTTGCTTTCCCCTAACTCTGGAGTTCCGCAGTTCTCCTTGATCCGTGAACTTGGTCTTGGCTGGATGTTCTTGCTGATCTTCTGGGGGAAGGGTCTGTTGCAGGAATTCTCAAATGTCTTTGCCCGCCGGCGGAATTGTACCGCCCTTGCCAGGGGCCAGGCTAAGCAATGTGCTCGTGTTCACTCTCTCGGGAGCTTTTGTTCCCTGAACGCTTTTGGTACCGCTTTGGAGGACGGGAATGAAGATGGCGGCCTCCCAATATCAGGCCTGGAGTAGCGGAGAGCTCAGGGTGCCACTTCTCAGTGCAGCCTCAGAGAAAAGCCGTCAATCCTTCCCATCTCCCTGGTTTCCAGCCACACTCCGAGCTCACCTGGCCTGTGACTGAGCTTTTCTATCACGCACGGCCCCGTTTAGAGTCTCCAAACCCAGCAGATTCCTGCCATGCGCTCCCACACCGCTCCTCCCAGAGAAGGAAGGTGAGTCTCCCCAGATCTGCCTTTTGCGGGGTCACTGCTCAAAGAGCAGCAGCCCGACTGTGCCTTGGGTCATGGTTTAAGTTAATCCCGATCTGAGAGCCCCTCCTCAGCTCCATCTCTGCAGCCAGCTACCCTGCTCCGATACCTGGGGGCTCTGCCACACTCAGGCACCCCTGGTCTTTCTGTGACCCCACAAATCCTGATACCACATTGTCCCCGCAAGGGCTCCACCCCCGCACCCCTCCACCCCACCCCCCTTAGCCTCTGGAGTGACGTTCCTCAGGGGAGCACACTTCTAGAAGTTCCAGTTTTGTGGTCAGCTGCTCCACTGCTTGCCCTGGGAGCTGGCCCCTCCCCCCGCTGTCTATCTTCCCGTGTATGGCCTCACTTCTCCGCACGTCCTACCTTCCAGAAAGCGGTTGCTTTTCTGCTCCTAGAATTGCTGCTCTTCTTCTCTTCAAGCTCCTGTTGAGTTTGTAGGTGCTCAGAATGGTTCGATAACTGTCTAGCTGAACTCCTGGGACCCAACAATACCCAGGTCACCTACTCCTCCACCATCTTGCCCCTCCCATCCTCTCACCTTGTTAAAACATTGCCAAATTTGCCTCCTAGCCATTCATGCCTGTGACCTCCCAGATTTCTTTCGTCAAAGCCTTGATAGGAATGGGCATTACTCATTTGATATCACTCTCTGGAGGTGCTTAGTGGCTCAGTCAGTTAAGTGTCTGCCTTTGGCTCAGGTCCCTGGGATCAAGCCTGGCATGGGGCTCCTGGCTCAGTGGGGAGCCTGCTTCTCCCTCTCCTTCTGTGTGTGTGCTCTCTTGCTCTCTCTCTAGCACTTGCTCTCTCTCAAGTAAATAAATAAAATGTATTTTTAAAAAATATCACTCTCTCCTGTGATGGTAGGAACATGTCTATCTTGTCTCTGCTTTAACCGCAAAACCCAGCACAGGGCTGGCAGGCAGCAGGGGTTCTGTCTTTGGGAGTGAGGGAGTTGGAAGGACACAGGTACTTTCACTGTTGAACCTTAGATGAAGAGATTGCTGCTCAGAGAAACCAAGGTTTGTCCAGAGTAACAAGAAACAGCATAATTTGTATTGCAAAGTGGAGTCCGTGGGTCTCAAACTCAAAAGCCTACAAGGTCAGACAAATGGCTAACTGCCAAGTAAGAGGAACAAGGAGCGCACATCAGGCTAAGTGGCAAGAGACCCTCAGGGCTAGAGGTAATTTGGAGAGGAAGAGACTGATCAACCATGGTACGTCCTGTCTAGAGGAAGGACAGATCTAGCCACATGGCTCTATTATAGGAATGTGGGCCCCAAATGACCAGATACTCTACTCTTTTTTTTTTAAGTTACCTCTCCACACAATGTGGGGCTTGAACTCACAACCTCGAGATCAAGAGTCACATGCTCTACCAACTGAGCCAGCCTGGTGTTCCAGATACTCTACTTTATAAAGAGATATGAGGAATCTGGCTTTTTACATTAGTTTTCCCAATTTAAAAACATGAGCATCCACATTAAGTTAAAAAAAAACAAAACCAACTGTGTGGGCAATTTTTTGTGGGCATAATGTAACCCCTAGGTGACCAAATTTTTACCTTTGTTCCATACAGAGAGACAAATCTAAATTCTGAAAATGTGATTCCAAACAGTATTTACATCTAGAACAATGATGTCCTCTTTCATATTGCATAACATGTAAGTAGGGTCCCCCTGGAGTTGTGCAGTGCCCAACCTACGCAAATGTATGTGGCAGCCCTGATATGTAACTCTGGAAGCTGTCACACACCCACCAGTCCAACTCAATAGAAATGCCAACACATCTTGCCCCACGTCCACTCTATTCTCTGGACCATGAGGAAAAGCCTTTCACCTGTCTTGGGCCCAAGAGCTGTGCAGCAGGGCCATCAAAGGGAAGTTCTAGCTATCATGACCAGATTTTCTCTGTCCTCTAGGGTGGTGAAATTCCGTCGCACGGGCGAGAGTGCAAGGTCAGAGGATGACGCGGCTTCGGGAGAGCATGAGGTCCAGATTGAAGGGGTCCGCACGGGCCTAGAGGCTGTCGAGCTGGACGATGGGGCAGCTGTGCCCAAGGAGTTTGCCAATCCCACCGACGGTGAGAGGGCTCTGCAATTGGGACATCAGCCTGGACCACCGTCAGGGGCTCTGAGGTGCCAGGGTTACCTCCCCAGATCGTGCTCTCAGAGGTATCTAGGGAAGGGACAGGTAGGAGGGCCCAGAGGGCCCAGAGGTTATGCTGGAAGTGTGGGCTGGCCCTACATGGCTTCCTCCAGCAGATAAGGTTACATCACAATCCCCACCAGTCAGCTTCATTGCATAACACACAGCTGAGGACCACAGCAACAATGATGGTGATAGTTGTGATGGTGATGATGGTGATAATGTTGATGATGTTGATGATGGTGATGACGGTGATGATGATGGTAATGATGGTGGTAGTGGTGGTGTGATGACAGTGATGATGATGATGATGGTGATGGTGCTGATGGTGGTGGTAGTGGTGGTGGTGATGATGGTGATGATGATGAGGATGGTGGTGATGGTGATGATGGTGGTGGTGATGGTGATGGTGGTGCTGATGGTGATGATGGTGGTAATGATGATGAGGATGGTGGTGATGGTGATGATGGTGGTGGTGATGGTGATGGCGGTGCTGATGGTGATGATGGTGGTAATGATGGTGGTAGTGGTGGTGTGATGACAGTGATGATGATGATAATGTTGGTGGTGATGGTACTGATGGTGGTGCTGGTGGTAGTGGTGGTTGTGATAACAGTGATGATGATGAGGATGGTGGTGATGGTGATGATGGTGGTGGTGGTGATGACGGTGATGACGATAATGATGATGATGCTGCTGATGGTGGTGGTGGTGGTGATAACAGTGATGATGATGAGGATGGTGGTGATGGTGATGATGGTGGTGGTGGTGATGACGGTGATGACGATGATAATGATGATGATGCTGCTGATGGTGGTGGTGGTGGTGATGATGATGAGGAGGAGGAGGATGATAGTGAGGATGATGATGGTAGTGGTGATGATGCTGATGATGGCAAGGCTGATGACAACTCTGGTGGTGGTGATGATAGTGTAATGATAATGGTGGTGATGACAGTGATGATGACCATGGTGACAGGAACAGCTGACGGTGGCTGAGGATTTACTCTGGGCCAGGCACTGTGTGAAGCACTTTACACATAGGACCCATTTAATCTTCACACCGGTTCCAGTTGGAATTAGCATGCTCATCTTCCCCATATTGCAGAAGAGCAAACTAAAGCCCAGAAAGATTCAGCATCTTGCCCAGGGATACACAGCTAAAAATGAGCGAAGCTGAGTCTCCAGCCAGGCCATCCGACCTCCGAGCACGTATGCTAACCCATGACCTTGGGTTCCTCCGAGTAGAACTAGTCAAACAAGAGGCCGGAGGTGGGCCGTCGGACCTGGTCTACCCTCACACATGCCGCTAGTGGATGGAAACTTTCCATGCATTTCCAAAAGGTTCCAGATTCCCACCATGAGAAAGGGTTAATGTCTTCAACCCAAAGCCTGGTTGGGGTGGGAGGGAGTTCTAAGGAGGCAGTGGCCAGGGAGGGGGCAGACAGTGGGTGGGAGCAGCAGCTTTACTCTCAGGCTTATCTGGACTTAGCTCCCAGAGCTACAGTGTGGCCTCTGGGTGACGCTGGGCAAGTCCATGTCCTCCTCTGCAACCGGGAGCTGGGACTGGTCCTGAAGTAATAGCTGAGACAGGGACTAAATGGGACAGGGTACATCAAGGTCTTTGTGCAGTGCCTGGTCCATGATCAGCAATCAGACACACACCATTAGTTTACGTATTCCCCTTCTTATTACTGATGACTCTCCAGGACTCACTCTGCTTTCTCCTCAGTATTTTTTTGCTGGAGGAAACCAGCCCCTGCTGATATGATAAACACTAGCTCACACTTTGGGAGAAAATGATGATTGATGCGAGAGGCCCATGATTGAAATTCTGCAAAGATGACAGCTCCCAGCAGGGGTTGATGAGAGCCTCAGAAGCAGCCCACAGAAGGGCCACCCAGCGTGCTCTTTTAGTATTTTTATTTTGTAATTAAGTTTTTTTGGAAGCCCTTGTTGATTTCAGAAAGGTTGCAGACATAGCTCCCACAACCCTCCATGCAGCTCTCCCTGCTGGTACCCCTCACTCGGCCACTGTGCGTTTGTCGAAACGGAGGAAAGAACACTGGTACCATGCTGTTGACTAAACCCCAGACTTCATTCAGACTTCACCAGTTTTTTCCAGCAGCGCTGTTGCCGGACACCATCCAGCCTACTAGATTGTGTTCGGGCTTTCCATATTTTCCCAAAACACTTTGTGTATTAATTATATCCTACTTCTTCTGAACACACAAAGAACAAATGTTCCTTTGGAAAGCATTTCAACACAAGAGAAAGTTACCCAGTGGGAAAGTGAGTGCCAGCCTCAAAGATGACTCTGTTAACAGTTTGTGGACATTCAATCTTACTTCCCCTGCATGGCACACATGCACACACATCTCATTTTATCACGAAGACCGTTCTTAATGACGCCTACCTCTCCCCAGTTACCTTTCGACTTCACAATATGATGTGGACAGCTTTCCATCTGAGTGCAGGGGCATTTAGCTTTTAAAAAGTCTCTTTCTTTCCTGACTAAGGAAGCAATACATTGTTGAAGAGAGTTAAAATTTCACAGGAGCTCTCCCTTCCTCTCTCCAAAGACAACAAAAATGAAACCCTAAGGTGAAGTTTGGTATACAGTCCATGCATCAGCACATACATCCATCCATATGCATACACGTACACGTAGGTGTGTACATTTCTGAGAGTCATACCATACAGGCTGCACAGATTGCTTCATTTTTAAAAATTAATTAACAATATGTCGGGTACATCTTCCTATATCTGCACATTCCTTTTAACAGGCAGGTCATATTTCATAATGTGCATGTATACATGTGTATATATGATGATGAGACATATAATAATTTATCTAACCAACCCCTGTTGACAGACATTCGGGGTTTTCCTGTTTTCCCTTTTATAAACAATGTTGCCATGGACTTTGTAAGCAAGACATCTCTTAGCATTTGCAGGAATGTTTCTTTAGGATGACATTTCTAGAAGTAGCGTGTGATGCCTTTACTAAGCTTGGCTATAGACGGCTCCCCCCCACCCCCTCACATGAAGATAGCTGGGGGATGCCCTCATTCCTTCCTCTGCTCTCCCTCTCTCCTTTCCAGATACTTTCATGGTGGAAGATGCGGTGGAAGCTATTGGGTTTGGAAAATTTCAATGGAAGCTGTCTGTTCTCACCGGCTTGGCTTGGGCAAGTATTCCCAGGAACGGTGACCTCATATTCGGTCCCCGGGAAACCTCGTGCTGCTTGACTAGCTTCTGGGGGCCACAAGGAAGGACATAGTTCCCTCCACATGGAGGCTTTGCTTGAATCAACAAAAGTTTATGTTGAATGATCCTTGGCGACAATGAAGATCTGCCCTTGGTTGGAGTTTGTGGGTAATTGGCGATTGCCCTCAAGGTGGATTTGAAGCTTCTGGCTTAATTAAGGGGTTCTCAACCATTTGGGACTCAGGGCTGCCATAGGATGATGATGTCGTCTTTAGAGCTCCCCCTCAATAAACATGCGCCAATAAAAATGTGCCTCCTGCTTCAAGAGGTTCATGATGTGTTGTTAAAAATCCCCTAATCTACCTCTAGCAAGGAACACAGCTAGACCTTTAATACAACTGAAACTGATTTTTATGAAAGCTGCAAGACAGTGACCAGATGACCCACTTTTTTTCAAGTGGATCTCCAGTTTCCCCACGTCATTGAGCACCCCCCTAATTTAAAAAGCCACCAGCATTATCCATCACATTCCCACGGCCGTGCGGGTCTGCTTCTGGTCTCTCATTTCTGTCTCGTCTCATAAAGATACCATGATGTGTAATTACTGGGACTTCCTGGCATGTGTTAATATAGTAAAAGGTCGTACTTATTAAATACACTGACAGTTCTGCCTGAGGTTTATAAACCAAAGATAAACCTGTCTTCCATTGAGTTAAAGAGAAAAGACCATTTTCTCTCTACCTCTACAAAAAGTTTTTCTCAGATTTTAGAAATAGAATGTCTCCCCCACTTCATTTTGGGAATGCCCCTATTGCTTTATTTTTTTTAAGTTTATTTATTTTATTTATTTATTTGAGAGAGAGAGTGTGTGTGTGTGTGTGATCATGAACCGGGAGGAAGACTCCTTGCTGAGCAAGGAGCCCAACTCAGGGCTCCATCCCAGGACCCTGGGATCATGACCTGAGCTGAAGGCAGATTCTTAACTCACTGAGCCACCCAGGCGTCCCTGCCCCTATGGTTTGAAACGCAGAGACACACACAGAATATTAATTGCCTATTTGTCTGTTCCCACGTGGTACTCATACTGTTTGAACCTTTCAGTGTTTTGATGTGCAGCAGGGCGCTCAGCAGCCAGTAGAAGAGGAGGAGGGTTCTGTATGCCCTCTCAGGGGTTATGGACTTGGTCGCAGCCTGCCCCAGCCCTGGGCAGATCCTGGCCTTATGACGTTTGCTTCCTCCCTGCAGATGGCTGACGCCATGGAAATGATGATCCTCAGCATCCTTGCCCCGCAGCTGCACTGCGAGTGGAGACTCCCCAGTTGGCAGGTGGCGTTGCTGACCTCGGTAGGCAGCCCTGCAGCTCTCTCCTGGCGCGCGCGCACACAGTCAGGACCTCCCCCGGGGCGTTCTGTGGGGGTGTCTCCCTCTCTTTCTGCTGCCAAGGGCTCAGCAGGAAAGAATGAAGCCCTGGTTGGAAATCATGCACCACCTCCCCCTGTGGGGCCCCACAACCTGGGGTCCCAGACCTTCTGCGCAGTTGCTGGGAAGTTGGAATCCACCTGCTCATAAATCTCATAACCTCACTTGACGGCAAAATGGAGACGCCAGCACCAGCGTGATCTGAGGATTGAAACTACTCCATTCCTGACCCATAGTAGATGTTTAATAAATGGTGGGGAGCGCTGCTCCCTGAATGAAGACTCGATGGAGAGTGACGAAGAACCCTCAATATTTGTTAGGGGAGTCCAGCGGCAACCCTCTAAAAGGGAGAGGAATGGCCAGGCTGGAGAAGAGGGTAATAATAATGGTACAAAAGCTAATATTTCTTGAGCTCTTTCTGTGCAAAGGGCTTTACATATATTGCATGCAATCTATGTATAATATATCTTGTGCTCTTTAATCCTTACAACCCTAGGAGGTAGGTACTATTATTAAATGAGGAAAATGAGGCACAGAGAGGTTAAGTCACTCACGAAGGTCACACAGCCTAGCTACTGGCACAGTACAGTAATTGCTAGCCAGGAGCTCCTCCCAGAATGCTGTAACTGTCCTGGAATGGCCTTCAGCAACCAGGCCTGGTATTAGCAGTAAAGCTGTGCAGCCCCATGGGAGGAGTTTTATAAACACATAGTCCTGCCTTTTGTGGTTTAGTCACCTGGATGTGTGTGTGACCTTGAGCAAGGTGATTTATGGCTCTATTTCATCTCCTGCAAAATGGGTGTGATGACACCTGTTTCTCTGCAAATGAGCAATGAAAATATACAGTGCCTAGCATGTGGTAGGGTTGTGTGCTTGATACTTCTCTCTGTGTTCCTGATTCTCACTGATACCCCCGAAGCATACCCACAGGGCTATGTTTTTGCAATGTGGAACCTTTCTTGTCTCTGACAACCATTTTGTTTGTAACAAACAAACCATTTACTGAGCACTTACTATGTTCCAGACTCTGTGCTAAGGGTTTGGCATACATATCTTTTTAGCCTTCTCAACCCTGTGAAAGAGGTGCTCTTATCACTCCCATTTTCAGAGAGGTGTGATGACTTGCCCAAGCTCACACAGCCCATGAGAGGCAGAGGCAGAATTGAAATCCAGGTCTGTAAGACTCAGAGTCCCCATTCCCAGCCACTGCCCTGGACTACTTCCTTATGGCATAAAATTTGGACTCATGGGCTGGGTAAAGTTATGAAGTTTCATGGCCAAGCTTCTATGGAAAAGTTAGAGCACGGCAGGAGTTGCTTTACCTGTATAAGGTACATAAAGAGGATAAGAAAGACCAACACTATTGTCATAGGAAATACAGTGCACGATTACCGTAATGACTGTGGTATAAACCAGTGTTCTGCTGTGCCTAGATCTCTCCCTCCAGGGAGGGAAAATGGGACTGAGTGCTTACAGGGAAAGCTTAATTCTTCCAGGGTGCAGGGATATCCCTTAGTACATGATTAAGACAAAACTGCACCCAAAGACACCAGCCTTCAAACATTTTTGTTCTAAGTTATCTAGAAAAGAATTTTATGAAAACTATGCAGGTGCCAGGACTCTCATAGAATTCAAAATTGACATTAAATGTCTTTATTTTATTTTTATAACTTTTTTGACATTACTTTTTCTTATTATTTTATTTTTTTAAAGTTTTATTTATTTAAGTCATCTCAACACCCAAAGTGGGACTCAAACTCACAATCCTGAGATCAAGAGTCACACACTCCTCTGACTGAGCCACCTGGGTGCCCTAATGTTAAATGTTTTAAATTGTATGTTGCAGATTCAAAGATTTCTGGCATATTGACATATTTTAAAAATTGAGTAAAATTTCATATCACTTTTTAAAATGTACCAAATGGAATTGAAATATTTATCTGATACCCACTGTCCCATTTAAAAATAACATGAATAAGGTCTTCAGAAGTATTTGGAAATTTTGCCTTGTCTTGTTTTCTTCTTGGACTGGCATTTCCATTCCATATCTCTATGTTTCATCATAGCAATGTTTTACTCTATTCGAAAGCACGCCATTTATCACCTGTCAGAATCTTCTGGGACAGAATACATAAATTTTAAATTATTGCTTTTAATTTTCTGAGCTCATAAGGCTCTCCAGTGTTGACATTTTCCTCTTGCACTGAGTTATCATGATAGTTTTTAGAAATATGCAATAGATCAAAATGAGAAAGAATTACTTTTGATAGATAATGGTTAAACACAAGTGAATTTTTATCAGGAATCTACCTTGTAATGAGTGGCGTGCAGCATGTTCCAATTATATCCCATATTCTTGGATGAGGACTTTCTATTAAAGTGAGATAGAGCTTAGCAGCAATTCCTTCCTATTTTTCATTTTTACTTCGTTTCATGTAAAAAATGAGGGGGAACTGAAGGAGTTTTGTAATAACTCAAAAAACTAGTGCCACTTATTTTTTTTTTCACCAACTTCCAAGTTATATGCTGAAGAGCACACAGCAACTGCTTATGAAAGATTATTTTTAGGGATCTAATTTGCTGACAGCTTGATTAGGCTCTCTTTCAAGTCAGTTAAAAGGAAGTTAAATGGAAGTTAAATGGAAAAAAAGTCAGTTAAATGGAAGCATGACTCACACAATGATTTGTAACTTGTCATTGAGGTCCCTTTGGAGGTGTCCTAGAAGGTTTAACCTCGAAGCATTGCCCTGGGAGGTGGAGGCACTGAGAAGCAGGAGGGGGTGATTGAGAAAGGAAGAGGACAGGAAATGGGCAAGACCTCTAGCTTGTCCTCAGGAAAGAGTTTATATGTAAGTTGAGGACCTGGAAATTAATTCCTTTAAAATTAGCCATGTCTGGTTGGAGCACCTGCCTCTATGTCACCCCCATTTGCAGCCAGCTGCCCCACGACATGCCTGTGGTTTGGGGGGTCAGACAGCACCAGGCAGTGCCTTCACCTCTTTGGGCCTCAGTTGCCTTATCTGCAAAATGAGGATGATAATGGCACTTACCTCATAGGGCCACCGTGAACATTAGGTAAGATATGAGTACAAATCATTTAGTGCACTGTCCTGCACTTGGAGAGGACAAGAAGAGGACACAGGGATGAAAGCTCCATTCAGCCTTCCTGGGTTTCAGACCTGGCTCTTCCCCCACCCCCCTGGGGTACTGAGCCAATTTCTTAACCCTCTGAGCCTCAGGCTCCCCATCTATAAAATGGGTATGATCATTCAAACCTCATCAACTCTGTTTAATAATTAAGAAAGTGACAGTGACAATTGCGGGGCACTCCGTGAGTATTTCCTCTTAGAAATAACTTATGGTTCTCATCCCAAACTTTCTGTCTTCTGTTTCTCGCACCCTCCAAACTCTATCTTTGATCTTGTCTTAGCAACAGGGCAAGACCTTTCTTCGGTATGGTGAGAAATTGTTAAGAGTCTAGTTCTATGGTTATCCTGCCCGATTCTAGCCCAGGTTGTACCGTTTACACCTGCGTGACCCTGGCCAAGGGACGTCCCCTCTGTGAGCCTCCGTTTCCTGGTCTGTCCCCTGGGCATAATGATATCACCCCCCCCCACAGGATCATCGTGAGGCTTACCCAATAGCATGAAGCACACAGAACAGCATTTGCACCTTCACGGGATCCCAGCCAGTGTCAGCTCTGTGGTGTTCCTGGGCTGTGATAGCACAGTTTCCCATCATTGTTCCTTTTTTCTGCGATGCTCCGTGTCACTGTCTAACACACCCTGTCTTTCCATCCACAGGTAGTCTTTGTCGGCATGATGTCCAGCTCCACGCTCTGGGGAAACATCTCAGACCAGTATGGCAGGAAAACGGTAAGGTGACCTCGCCTAAGTGCATGTCCCCTGGGTTCTCTTCATGCAGCAAAATGGTGCTGTTTAGCATTTGGGAGCCCCGATGAGCTCTGTAGAAATGCAGTGAGAAGACATTGCTCTGAGGCGGTGGACTCTTGAAATCACACGTGCCTAGTGGGGCCCAAGCATGTATGTTTCAGAATGCAGAAGATTCTATCTGCCCTTCCTGGTCCCCTTGGCTCTCACCATTCCCTTACACAAGACTGGGGGCAGTCAGGAGCTGGTAGGTCGAGATGTCAACTTTCTTGCCCTAAATGAATCATTTCTCAATCCCAGCAGCATTGAGCTTCAGGGCCCACTGTGGGAACCTGTCTGCCTTTCCCAGCCCTCCTGGGATCACCACCTAAATAAACTGTTTGTACTAGAATTCTTATGTCAGGGTCTGCTTTGTGGGAAGCCCAGCCTCAGAGACAACATGAAATGGATTCGTAAAGAAGGAAGAAGGAGGGAAACTTTCAGGTCTGGCATCGCATTGAGCTCTTACTGTTTTCTTTGTCACTTTGTGGTCCCCTTTATATTTTACGCTGCTCTTGCTTTGCTAGGCTGCCCCTGGGTTCTTTGAATGCTTCAGCTGGTGAAGTTACCGTCCTCCAAACTATAAACTTGGGCCTTATGGGAGAAAAGATCTCTGGAGATCTAGGCAAGCTCTACTTGGTTAAGTACCCTGCTCAGGACTAATTGTGCAATTCTGAGTAATCACATGCCCTGACTGCTTTATCATTCTCTTTTCTGGACTCCCCTCCTCTGTCTGTAATTTCTCTGAGGCAGGATGGTGTAGCTGTTTACATGCTGGGGCTCTGGAATCTGGTGGGTCTGGGTACAGTTGCAACCCTGCCACCTCTGGCTGTGTGACCTCGGGCAAGTGAATTGACCTCTCTGAGCATCAGTTTCCTCTTCTGTATAAAGAAAAAAATAAGAGAGTCTACAGTGGAGGGTTCATTGAGAGCCTAGGTGTGAACGGCTTTGCACAATGCCAGGCACAGCGTAGACACAGGACACATGTGAGCTGGCACTGCAATGATAGCATTTCTGACAAGTTCCCAGGGAATGCTGATGCTGTTGGTCTGGGGCCATACTTTGAGAACTGACTTAGTCTAGTGTAGAGATCTAAAGAAACTTAGAATTTTATTAGGAAGGAAGAAAGAAGGTATGGATGCTGAGGCGGTAACAGGTGGGGCCCACTGTAACTAACCAGCATGCCATGGACTTATAATAACACAGTGCCTTGTATGGCAGGCCCTGTACCAAGCATGATACATGCATTAGCTCACCCAAACCCTGGTACTGTTGTCAATCTGGTTCTACAGAAGGGGAAACTGAGGCATGGGGTGTGGGCACCTTGCCCAAGCCACACGTTTTTATATCACAGAGCCAGGTCTCACTCCTTCTAAGTCTAAACTCTTGCCTTAACCATGATGCTACTGGCTTGAATCCATAGATGCTCAACCAATGTATGTTGGTTCAATGGATGGATGGATGGATGGATGGATGGTTGAACAATGCAGTCCTGCTGTAGCCCCTCCCACTGTGGCTGGACAGGAAACACATGGGCCAGCAGGCACCTGGGAGACATTGTCTTATAAAACCACCAAGAAGTGGCTGGGGCAAGGATCAGAGGTGACCAGGCTGGAAAACCAGCTACAACCATTGTAGTACAGGGGCTCTCGGTTGGTTTTAGAGGCTGGGGAGGTCAGTTGGGAAGACCTCTCCAGGCCTCCCAAGGAGACTCGAACCTGGATGACTCTGGTTTTCAGGCCGTAGCTCTCTAAACTCTGCCCATGCACCTCCTCCCACCCACTTCCTTTTTCTAGAGGGTGTAAGTCATTGCTTCAGCCATTTTCTGGCTGGAAGATAGAGCAGAGCCAAGGCTGGAGGGAGGGAGGGAGGAAGGGAGGGAAGGATATAGGGAGGGAGGATAGAAGGAAAGGAAGAAGACAGAAAGGAAGGAAAGAAGGAAAGATGGGAGGGAGGAAGGAAGGGAGGGAGGGTTAGAAGAAAGGATGGATAGAAGGGAGGGAGGATAGAAGGAAAGGAAGGAAAGAGAGAAAGATGGGAGGGAGGGAGTGAGGAAAGGAGGGAGGGAGGGAAGAAAGAAGGAAAAAAGGGAGGGAGGGAGGGAGGAAGGGAGGGAGGGAGAGAGGGGAAATCCCTCTTAAAATGAAGCAGAGCGATTCTTGGGTGACTTGAGCATTGAAAACTGTAAATATGTGGCTGAGGCTGGAACTAACATTAGCCTTCGCAGTTTTAAAATAATCTAAAGAGAAAGCTCTTCTGAAGTCTTCACGTGGTCTCTTCCTGTTCAGACTGGGCACGGGGTGGACGACTTGTCCCTCCGTCTCTGGCTAAAAACAATTTTTATTTACTTGTTCTTGAGGCAAACATCCATCTGCACACACAAAATATGCAGGAGCCCGTAACAAGGAACTTTACTGTGCCCCAAATCCTCTTACCCCATTGCCGAATCACGAAGCCGTGAGGAATACAGGGGGGATTCAGTGAAAACACCTGCATTTGGAGCCTGGGTCTGCCACTGGGTGAGTAAAGCAAGTTACTCTCCCCTCTTGGGGCCTCAGTTATGTCGGGGGAAATTGGATTAGTAATAGCTGATAGTAACAGCTACCATTTATGGAGTTCATGAAACTAAAGGGCAAATGGGTTTGTCGTCCGTTGTGTCTGTTCTAATCATTCCATAGGGGATGCCAGACACATGGATTGGAGGAGTGGGAAGGCTCAGTGGGATGGTGCCGTGATCGATCAGTGATGTCTGCCAGGGGCAGGAGGGTGGCCAGGTGAGTGCCGTAAACCCCATAAGGAAGGTGGCTGTGCCTGTTTTGCTCCCTAGGGTGGCCCTGGGCTCCTGGCAGAGGACCTACCTTATAGCAGACACTCTATAAATACCTCTCGAGTGGCTGAGCTCAATAGATGAAAATCAGACCTCCTTGTTGCCACTTTCTGCTGCTCTCTTATCCTCTCCAGACCAGCAAAGGACTTTACTGCTGAGTGTTTTCTGTTTGCCGAGAAGCCCCCAAAAGGTCGCTAGCTTATGATTCTGACATCCCTCAGAAGAGTGTACTCATTCTGCCACTAAGGTCAGTCATGCCTACCCTGTTCCCAGGAGGGAGCCCTATAGAATGTAGATGTCTTCGTTTTATGATGAGGAGGAGAAAACTATAGCTCAGATTTTAAAAAGATTCCTAGATGGGTTTTCAGTAATGCCATTTACTGAATCTTGTGAGTTCTGAACACGTTTTGGCAACTTCTAGAATAGTAGTTCTCACCGGAGGAGGGAGTGGGCAGATTTTTGTCTCCCCATTCCTCCAAGGGGACACTCAGCAATGTCTGGAGATGTTTTTTTGGTTGTCACAATGGAGGGGAGGTGTGCTCCTGGCATCTAGTGAGTCAGCTTCTGCTCGATTTCCAAAAAGTCCATAGGACTGTCCAAACTGTGAAGGGCACCAGGGTTGAGAAACCAGGCTGCAGAGTGAAGGCACAGGTGATGCCAATTTGTACTACAGTGGAGGCTTCATTCTGTAGCATCTGATTGTGTCACCTGGGACCACTGCACCCTGATTTCCTATTTACCTCCGGTGCTCATCTGGACAAATACTAACATGCCATCCCTGTGAAAGCATGGGCTTTCACTGTTGAGGTTCCTCCGCAGACAGGCTGCATGACCCTGAAGAAGTTACTCGACCTCCCTGTCCCTCAGTTCCCTCATCTGTCAGTAGGATAATAATATTCTCCCTTCCACAGGGGTGTTCTGGAGTCAATGGGCCTTTGCACAGAAAGCTCTTGGCCCAGAGGAAGCGATTCATAAATGCTCATTATTGTTTCTATCATTTGCCAAGCTCATGACAATAATTGGAAATGCCAGTGTTGAAATGCAGGTGTGTCTGGCTGCCGAGTCTGCTCCCGTGGCTGTTGAGAGAAGTAACTGAATTGTCCCCCCGAACTCAGCTGAGCAGTTCTACATTCATCCATTCCCAACAGAGGAAGCCTGAGAGGATGCCTCTAGAGTGGTCCTCTAGCTCTCCCGACGGGAGAGAGGAGAAAGCACCCCCAGACTGCAGGGCCCCCTCCTCCCTGCACGGAATTCTGGCCCAACCGCAGGGAGGATGGATCAGGTTCTAATTATATGGCTTCTGTAGAACTCCTCCAGAAACAGAGGGTGAGCCGGGCAGCTGGCGAGCTTTAGCAAGTGCCAAGAATCTCCTCCTAGCTCCTTGATCTGCCTCCACCCAGCTGGGAGGCTTCTGGGAGGGCGTCCGCTGCATGACTTTGCAAGGGACTCACTTTGCAAGGTTAGAACGCTGTGGGTCACTTTGATTCCTACAGAAGTTTCTGCACCCTGAAGGCTTATGGCAACCTCACAAAGGAAGGGCAACTGTGGGTGTGTGGCCTTGCTAGGATGAAAATTCTCCATCCCCTATGTCGAGCGAGGGAAACTTAAGCAAGTTGTTTCACTGCTCTGAGCCTCAGTTTCTCCATCTGTAAAATTGGGTTGACAAGAGCAATAATAGTTCAGAGGGTTGCAGGGAGGGTTATATGAGAAATGGAGGTAATGTGCTTAGAGCAGTATTTACTGATATGTGGTTAGCCCGTGATCAATGATAACTATTATTGGCTGCGACTCAAAGAAGAAACATTTCAGAATATGATCAGGTCACTAGCTAGTCCAAAGGCTATAGGTCCCTGTTATCTTTTGCGAGGGTAAAGGGGGTGGCTGGCAGTCAACAGGCCTTTCCTCTCAATATTTTGAAGATCCCCAGACCTCCTTGTCCCATGACTGTTTTCCTTGTCCTGGGCATCCCTGGAGGACACCAGGCATGAGTCTTCAGCCTTCCAGAACTGAGCGATGCTTATGATGATGACATCATCATCTCCTTTTGGAGGCTGCAGACCTGGAGCCCAAGTGGTGGCAAGACCCTCAGCTTCTTGGAGCAGAAGCTTGAAGGCTTTCCAGGCTACAGGTTGTGAACCAGTGAGCCATGAACTGATCATGGTCTACAGATGTGTTTTATTTAACCCATGCTATGTTGCACAGGATTTTGAATCAGTTGCCTCTGCTTCAGAAATGTATTTTGCATAAAAATAAACATTTGTGGCTTTTTTTTTTTTTTAATTCGGCTACCTGGCAACCCGGGGTCCATATTCTGTGATGGCAACTTTTGGCTAGAGCTTAGTAGAGACTGACAAGACAGGCCGAGTTCTCTTGCAGTCACCTGTACCCACCTGTCATTGCTGCACGACACTGTCACGTATGTTCTCTGTCAAAGGCAACTGGAGCCATCAAAGCCCCAGGAGGAGGGGAGTGGCTCATTCAGAGTACAGCATTCAGGGTTGGAAGTTCTGACTCCAGGTTTGACTCTGCTGATTCTGGACAAATCACTCAACTCTTTTGACCTTCACTGTGCTGATTTGTGAAGTAGGAGTGGAAATAGAAGCTTCTTTCCACAGGAGGCTGTGACGACCCAGTATAATGATGGGGCAGTGATTTATAAAACAGGAATGAAAGGTCCCTGAAGTCAGAGACTATGGCTGTCATCTTCCCTGCTATAGCCCAAGACAAAGTGCAGTGTTTAGCAAACAGCAGGCACTCAATGTATGCATGGCCAAGGGATGAATGAATGAATAATAGCATCTTGACTGCCAGGCATGTGACAGGTGCTCAATACATGCATATTGAACAAATGATTGAATGAGTGATGCATATCATTTGTTTAAGCAGGTGTCTGATACATGCATATTGAATGAATGAATAATACATAATATTATTTCCAGTGTCTGACATACAGCAGGGACTTGATATATGTTTACTATTAAATGAATAATCGAGTGAGCAATTTTTAATAAGTGCATAATGTCTAGAGCCTGGCATACAGGGAATGCTCAGTAAATGAATACGGAAGGAAGAAAAGGAGAAAGGAAGAGAAGGTAGGAGGGAGAAGGGACCAAGAGTCTGAAAGGCAGGACTGATGTTAGGCAGAATGACAAGTGTGGTTAATGAAAAGCTCAAAAACCCAGGAGACATTTCTGCAGAGTCCCCAGCAGTGCTTGGATGGGGCTTGCTGTAGTACCCATGCCTTTGCAGTAGCCATGATGATACTCACCAGTGGTTGCTGAGTCCACATTTCCTGGCCAACTGGAAAGCCCCAGCATCAGCAGACAAATGCAGAGCCAGCTGCAGCCTGCAGTGACCCCACAGAACAGGTGACAAGCAGGTCTTTGCTGCTTGGCATAGGGTCATGTGAGAACCCCAATGGGATACCGCAGCTCCCAGGCAGTCCCTGGAGGGAGGCTTAGCTCTCAGGCACTGGTCTGGGGGCCGTCTTCTCTAGCCTCTCCTCTCCTGCTCTGTTTTCCCTCTCTTCATTTTCTCTACTGCTAATGATGTCTTTTTTTTTTTTTTTAAGATTGTGTTTATTTCTTTGAGAGAGAGAGTGATCGAGAGAGAGAAGGAACAGTGGGAGAGTCAGAGGGAGAAGCAGACTCCCCACTGAGCAGAGAGCCTGACCTGGGGCTCCGTACTGGGACTCAGGATCATGACGGGAGCCAAAGGCAGATGCTTAACTGACTGAGCCCCCCAGGTGCCACCCCAATGATATCCTATTTCTGATTCAAGGCTCCTTCCAAGGAAGCAAACCCCTCTAAGTTAGCTTAAGCCAAAAGAAGAGAAGTAAGTATATGTGTGGCAAGTTACTAATTTCATAGTTATGTGTTTTAGGGTTGCAGAAATGTTGCTTTATTATTGTTGCAATAGATCCAGAGCTCCCTAGCCTTTAATAATTCCTATCCTACCTGTTTTGTTATGTACTTAATATCTATCTTTATACCCATTTCATTAAAAAAAAAACAAAAAACACAGAGCACCTGGGGGGCTCAGTTGGTTGAGTGGCCAAATCTTCATTTCAGCTCAGGTCATGATCTCAGAGTCCTGAGATTAAGCCCCACGACTGACAAGTGGAGTCTGCTTGAGATCCTCTCTCTTCCTCTCCCTCTGCCCCTTCCCCCACTCCCCCATGCCCTCTCTCTGAAATAAATAAATAGAATCTTTAAAAAAGAAAAAGAGAGAGAGAGACCTCAAATGCTTGTTTTTGAAAAAGGAAACTTTATAGAGCCTTAAATAGGAAATCAGTAGCAATTGCCCTAATTAGAAAATATCTGCAAAAATAAATACAATGAAAATAAGACAATGTTACTAATTCTAGTTGGTCATGGTTGCTCCCCTGCCCTGTTAAAAAGAAAGATCAGTGGGTGTTTAAAAAGGTGTTAAAGACAGACTAGCTCCACATGGATACTTTCTTGGAGATAATTAGAATAATGATTAAAATAAAAAAGAAATCACTTTCTTGCAAGCTAATGCAAGTTATTTAAAATATTCCCTCTCCCACTTAAAAAACATTTTCCAGAAGACTGGGGACCTCCATATTTCCTCTCTAGTCCCTTTTAATTCATTTTAGTTTTTTTTAAAGCTTTCTTAAGTAATCTCTACACTCAGCATGGGGCTTGAACTCATAACCCTGAGATGAAGAGTTGCATGCTCTTCCAACTGAGCCAGCCAGGTGCCCCAGTTCATTTTAATTTTAAAGCTAAAATCAGGGTGCTTCACAATTTCCTTCTGAATTGTCCCCAGGGGGATGGGAGAGTGAACTCAAGGTTGGATCTGGGAGAATTACTGCAGAAAGAGATCTTCCCAGACACCATGTTGCTGGTCTAAAATCCCTGAAAGTTTGTGTTCTACTCCATAATATGTTTGGTGTTGGTTTTGATACAAAAATTACATTTTAAGACTTGTACCCCTGGGGGGAAAAATATATGTTTATAAAAAATAAAATTTAAAAAAAAAAGGAAAAAAAAAAGAAAAAAATTACATTTTAAATTGCATTCACCCTTAATTTTTTCTCAGTCTTTAATGAACACTGCAGGAATATGAGTGTTTTGTCTTACAGCATTGTGTCCCTGGTGGTTCTCAACCCATCAAATGCAATGTTCCTTTTACTTAGAAATTGTAATGAAAACTCTTAATAATGCCCCTTAATTATCCAGGAGTAATTTCAAAACTAAACTGAAGTAGCCACTCACATAATCTCCAAAAGAATCCAGGTATAAAAAAAATTATAAAATAAATCAGGTAGAATGCCCCAAGTATGATATGATGGAAGATTTTTTTAAAAGAGGCAATTAATTAAATAAGGGTTATTTTCAATATGCAAATGTGCATGCACAATTGCCTAGATAATCAAAGGAAGTGGTTAATGTTTGTCCCTGATTATAAATAAGCTTGTATTTAACTGAATTTTATTGATTTTTTTCTTTATATTTGACATTTTGAAATAGGATTAGTTCAGTCTGTTCATAGATAACACATGGAAACCCAGTGACTGTATACAGATACTCCGTGACTCAAATACCGCAGGTAGTGTTGAATTTCACAGTATGGATTTCTGGGATAATGAACAATTTTGTGAAGTTCCAGATAAAACCACAACGGACTTCCTTTGATTTACCTACAAGTTGCACCCCTGCAAAATTAAGTGCATATTCAAACTATGTTCCTCCTCCAAATCTTATTTCTGTATAAAACAGAGTGAAGGTCAAGGTGCAGATAATCCTGGTTTTCACCTGCATGACAGTCAAGTAGAATGTTCCATTTGAGATGGTACAGGATGCAAGACAAGTCTTTGTTGAGTCTCATGCCCTGTTGGGCAACTAACATCTCAGGGCCCTAGGTACTAAATGCTGGTCATTGGGGACAACCAAGAATGTCCCATAATTCTCCCACACCACCAGCCCCAGGGGTTGGTACCATCACATAGAGAATCCCTGGTATTCCCTTGGCTGTGTGGACCGCTGTTGAGCATGACCCCATTGATGGCTTTCAACAGGTTCAGGGCCATGTGGTCTGGAGGTGCTGAGAAGCCCTGTGACTCGGTGTCTTCCTCCTCTGCAGGGGCTGAAGATCAGCGTGCTCTGGACTCTGTACTACGGTATCCTCAGTGCTTTCGCGCCTGTGTACAGCTGGATCCTGGTGCTCCGAGGCCTGGTGGGCTTCGGGATCGGCGGGGTTCCCCAGTCGTAAGTAAACGCCCAGCTCTGGCCATCCAGCAAGACAGCCAGTCAGCTATGTTCATGACCTTGGACCAGATGCGGAGATGGTGCACTAGGGCTTCTGGGGTCAAGGAGGTAGCCAGAGAGGAGTACCATTATCGGTATTGTAATGATTGACGATGCAAAAGCCACACAGTACGGGCATGTGGCTGGCTCAGTCAGTGGAGCATGGGACTCTCCATCTCGGGGTTGTAAGTTTGAGCCCCATGTTGGGTGTAGAGATTACTTAAACATAAATCCTAAGAGGGACCTGGGTGGCTCAGTCTGTTAGGCATCTGACTCTTGGTTTTGGCTAGGGTTGTGATCTCAGGGGCTTGGAATCGAGCCCTGTATTGGGCTCCACGTTCGGTATAGATTCTGCTTGGGATTCTTTCTCATTCTGTTCCTCCTGCTCATGCTCTCTCTCTCCATCTCCCCTCAAATAAATACATAAATCTTTAAAAAAAATCTTAAAAAAATGCAGTGTAATAGCTAGAAGGTCATAAATGTAAAAATGATAGATTTAGCATTGATGAGGCATTTCTCTGGGACACATCGCAGCAGCTCTGGGAGGTACGTGTTTATCAAGTGATTGTAGTCTCCATTTTATAGTTGAAATCAAAATGTGTGGGGTGCATAATGGAACTAAGAACCTGAGTCTGTCTGCCTACAGCATCTACGCTCTTAACCATCATGAGGGGCACAAGGTGCCTTCCCCCCCTTTAACCCAAGCTCAAGGTGGGGTGGGCCTAACCATATGCAAACTGAGTGTTAGTTTGTTGGTGCTGTTCTTAAGGTACTGAGAGAAGTCACTGTTGCAGGAAGAAGTTACCCTATCCTGGGAGATTGGCAGACAATGTCATGTGGGCTGTATCCAACCTGCTGAGTCATTTTATAAAGTTTTATTGGTACATAGCCACATCCTTCATTATCATGTGAACTATGCTCATTATCATGTACAGCAACAGAGTTGAATAGTCTCAACAGAGATAATATTTACGATCCAGCCCCTTGTAGAAAAGGTGCATTGACCCCAACCTAGAGGATGATAATGGCCAATATTTAGTGTTTACTAAGAAGCAGGTACTTTTCTAAACAGTTTACCAGACTATTTCCTTTAATCCCCCCAAAATTTCCCAGGTAAATTCCATTGTTCATACCATTTCACAGATACAGAAACTGAAGCACAGAAAGGTAAAGTGACTTGGCCCAGGTGAACTGCCAGGAAGAGGCAGAGTCAGAATCTGAACTCAGACCCTCTAACTCCAGAGCCTAGGTTCTAACCATCGCAATGTACGGCCTTTCTATTAAGGATTGGGAAAGAGTCAAAGGCAGATTGGGAATGATGTAGGATATTTCATAGGAAGTGATCTGAATGGAAAGAGGGATCTATAGCTGAGTCCAAGGAAGGCTAAGGGTCCCTTCTGGTTAGTTTGTTGGGGTGAGATATGTGAGAACTGAAAGCTGAGGTTGGACAGGTAGACCAGGGCAAGCTTCCTAGAAGTCTTGAATGCCAGGCCAAAGGGATTGTCCACAGGCACTGGGGAGCCACTGAGAGTTCTTGAGCAAGGGAAGTACTTTAGAAGTAGTCATCCGGCAATGGTGGGTAGGATGGGTTGAAGATAAGAAATAATAATTCCTCTTGCAATAATTTAGGGAAATTTTCCATAAGGACTAGTTTATTCATTTATTCAGCCAATATTTCTTGAGTGCCTACTATGGCACTGGCCTAGTACTAGATGCTGGGGATATAACAAGCAGTGAGCAAGACAGACATGGTCCCTGTTATAGATGGGGACCTCGCAAAAGAGAATGTGAGTTGGAGATGAGTGTGCAAGTGGTTATTGAGATCAGCACTGGCAAGGGAATGAGTAAAGCTGGAATGGGCAGAGGGAAGTGTTGAGCACAGCCGACTCTGTAGGAGTTCCAGAGCTAGGATGGCTTTTTAGAGTTGTTCCAAAATGAGCCATGGGGGCTGGACTTTTGTACCTTCACATCAACCCCATTAGACATGGGCTGCCCTTTAAGAGCGAGCATGACCTTGAGCAAGGCAGCTGCTTTTGGTCAAGGCCAGGAACCCAATTCTGAGTTCTTAGCAGGTAACATTCCTGGTCATTCCAGAGGGACTGTGTGCTTCAGTCCTGAAGGGTGAGTCCAGGTGGTATATCAAAGGACCCTTCACAGTCTACCCTCTGCACCTCTTGGATTCCCTTTCTTCATATAATAAACCCATCCCATCTTGGAACAGTTTCTCCAGGATTCCCCTTGATCTTTTCCCTGAAAAGATTTAAAAGAGGATGGCTAGTGGAATAAACTAAAGTCCCTATTATTGCTGCTGGCCTCCAGGCTACCCCTGAGGCCCAGTATCTCCCACCCTTGCTACTCATTCTACGTTCCCATGACCTCTGGCCAGCACTTCTGCAATTGAGATGGTTTACCTGGTGGGATGATCCAGACCCCATGCCTGAGTCACTGTGTCCTTCCCAGGCTGTAGCTGCTGCTTGTCCATTTTAACACCAAAATTGGGCAGGGGGTTACTGAGAGATGTCCATTGCATCACCTGGGTGTCCCATTAGATACAGCAGCCCCACTGCTTCCTGATGCTCAAGGTCAACTCTTCAGACAGAATGCTGACTCTCTTTCTTGAGAGGAACCCAAAGTTACTAAGTGGGAAACTTTGCCTAAAGTCTAATGGGATTCTTTTTTTATTTTTAGGTTTTATTTATTTATTTGACAGACATAGATCACAAGTAAGCAGAGAGACAGGCAGAGAGAGAGGAGGAAGCAGACTCCCTGCTGAGCAGAGAGCCCTATGTGGGACTCAATCCCAGGAACCTGGGATCATGACCTGAGCCGAAGGCAGAGGCTTTAACCGACTGAGCCACCCAAGCGCCGGGTCTAATGGGATTCTTGCAAGGGAAGCATCCCCTGAGGGAAGCATGCCCTCTCTGGGAACTGGGACCTCTAAGCCCACAGGTGGTAGGAGTACAAATTCCTCCTTCAACCCTTTGACTTCTGAACGATGTATTCCTTCTACATTGCACAATATGATAGGCATTGATTTAAGGGTGTGTTATGTCCTGGAAGACAGTATCTCATCCTCACAGAGCATCATCTCCAAGCTGATGCTTCCGTGCCACCTCCAAGAGTCTGTTCCATTCCCCTGTCCGGCCAGCAGCTGCAAGGTACCATAAGATATGATAGGACCAGTGGATTCCATGGTCCTATACCCACTGCTGCATCTCCTTTGTTATGTATCAGCTCCCTTGGTCCCAAGCATTGAAATGTGGGATTCTGTGTCAGTGAGTCAAACACCGAAAAGCCCTCAGATAGTGGTGCTGGGTGGGGCCCCCAGGGACGGGAAAGGCAAACCGATACCCAGGATATGTGCCAGTTCCTTCAGGATGAATCACTATTCCTTCCACAATGGAAAGATGTTCAGTATAAATGATTCGCCACCACGTGACATGGGATGGCTCCATCCTGGGGGGTCTGCGTTGGCCTCTGTCGGTAGAAGATGGGCTTTGGTGCATGAGGATCTGGCCCAGTTGCCTCTCGAGGGTTAACAGTTCACTGGCTGGCTTCTTGAGCCTGTTGAGTGTCACGGGTGGGGAAGACCAGGAAAGGGCATCTAGAAGGGTAAGGCTAACACTGAAGTAATGTGATTTGGTCATGACTACCAGATTCGAATCCTGACTCTGTCACATAACAGCCGTATGCCCTTAGGCGAGTCCCTAAACCTTTCTGTGCCTCAGTTTCTTCATCTCTAAAATGGGGATAATAGCATACCTATGTCATGGGGTCACTTAGGATATTACATGACAACACATGTGAAGTGCCCGCGACAGTGCCCTGCAGAGTGCTCAGGGAACGTTAGCACGTGTTGGGTCTGCCAAAGGCCGTGAAACTCAGGTGTCAGTGTGATGGATGTTGGACTCCGTGGGTAATTATGGAAGAGTAAATGGGAACGGGAGATGTAACCACATGGAGTGAACACAGGAACAAATCCCCAGACTCTTTCTGCCACTTAGAGGCTGGAAGGGCACTGAGTGGCTCTCAGTTCTCCCCAGTCCTTCCTTTCCTATTCATTATCGATCCCTCCAGGGCTCTGTGTAGTAGACATCTGACATATACTCCTGGACCTAGGATGGGCTTAAAAACCACTGGAGCTTGAGACAGAAGCCATTAAGCCAAGCCCATAAATCTGGGTTGGCAGGAGCTCGGGGCCAATGTCCTCCACGTCTGGACCAACTCCAGGAATTCCTGCAGACACAGCCACTGTCCCATTCATGGGCCACTCATTGACTAGAGAACAGTTTTCCTCTAGGGGCTGGAAGGAAGGCACTCACAGAAGTACCCATTAAATTCCTTTCCCAGGGAAATGACAGCAGAACCAGCCTCCAAAGAGCTACCTGGATTTTCCTCCCACAAGAGGGAAGGGAAAGGAACTACATATCCAGAATGTCCAGCGATTCTTGTCTGAAATGGGGGAAATGAGAAGAGCTGCTTTCCATTTCTTCTTCTCCACAGTGTCTGAAAATGTCATCAAAGGTCTAAGAAATAGATATATCTATGACAATTCTGGGAAACAAGAAAACGGCACCATCAGCCAACCAGAAATTTTGAGTAGCCTCTGGAAGATTGTAGGCAGATGGGATTCCAAAGGCAGAGTAACCGGAAGAGAGAACACCCACCTCCTAAACCTGCAAAGGGGAGAGATCATCGGGGAGAGAGGACAGGACACCAGGGGAATAAAATTAAGAACACAGAGCAGCTGGGAGGGCCTTTGCCCCTTACTCATCTGTCACGAGGGTCCTCAGCTTGCCTGCCTGCTCCCTACCCCCACCTCCCAAACACCATGCCTCCTCACTTAGCTGTTCCTTTACTTAACCCCAGCCCAGCCCTTCTGCTTGTTTATGGAGCTATTGTCCACATGACCATTTTAAAACTCTCCAAACCTCAAGACACAGGTATTATCACTGCCATTTTACAGATAAGAAAACTGGGGTTTTGAAGATTATGTAACATGCCCAAGTCCGCACAGCTAACAAAGGGCAGAGCTAAGTTTCAAACATCACTTGATCCTACAAACATTTTCTCTTGAATACTCCACTCTATAGCTCTTTTGTCCATGAAGAGAGCAAGTAAAAACAAACAAAATTACAGAAGAAGTATTCAGCCACCCAAGAGAGCCATTGGCTTCCCAGAACTTCCACTCCAGCCATTTATGTAAAAATAATCGTGGTTTAATTATGCAATGTTCTTAACTAGTTATAAAAATGGCTCCCTTAAGTTCATTATTTGGAAACATTGAGTTGAAGATTTTTTTTTAGTTGAAGATATTTTTATGTAATTAAATGTAACCAAGATTTTCCATTCATTTAGGCTTTGCACCACCTCATAAAACCAAATGAGTAAGACTTTGCTGTGTAATTTTTTTAAAAGTGAAACAAGCAAGAAGTTCTTATAATGAATTTTTAGTATAAATACAAATTATATTACTTAAAATTGAAAATTGTTAAAATTAAATTAAAAACTGTTTTTATTTCAGTTTTATCCATGTGTAACTGACATCCAGAATTCAAGGTATAGAGCATAATGACTTGACTTACCTATCCTGCAAAATGATCAGCTCAATAAGTTTAGTTAATGCACATCATCTTGTCTATAAACTATATTATTAATAAAGAGCCCATCCCTCAGCCCTGATCTGTGCTTTTCTATGTGCTTCCTTCTATCTCTCTTTTTGTAATTTTTAAGATTTTCCTGTAAGTCATCTCTACACCCAATATGGGGCTTGAACTCACAACCCCGAGATCAAGAGTCATGTACTCTACTGACTGAGCCAGTCAGATGCCCCATTCCTCTTTTTCTTCTTTCCTTTATTTCTTCCCCTGAAGTGGGTGTTTATATTGGTCCTTGGTGATAACGACTGTAACATTAATAGTGATGATAATCATGTCCATGGAGTGCTTACCAAGTGGCAGGCACTATGCTAAGTGCTCTCTTCCCACTACCTCATCTTGTTCACTGACAACCCTATCATCCCCAGTTTACAGAAGAGAAAAGTGAGGCTCAATGATCGTTAAATGGCTTGCTTAAGGCCAGATGGTTATAAAATGGAGTATGATATTACCTCTTGCTTTGTAACAAACCATCCCGACATTTATGGCTTAACAACAATTTATTGAACTCCTGATTCTGCAGTTGGGCAGTTTTGTTGTTCTGGGCTCAGCAGGGCTTGCTTGTGTGTCTCCGGTCAACTGGTGAATTGGATGGGGGCTGGCTGAGCTAGCATGGCCACAGCTGACTCATCTATGCTCCATAAGCCTTTCAAACTCCAGCTGGCTAGCCTGGGCACCTCGTCACCTGGGCAGAGGGTCCAAGTGAGCAAGCAAAAGCCAAGACCATCTTGAGACCCAAGCTTGGAATGGGCACGATATCACGTCTGCAACATTCTGTTGAACAAGGGCAAGTCGCAAGGCCCAGATTCAAGGGATACGTTCGTTGACTTTGCCTGGAGTGACCTCCTGCAAGGAAGCAAGACACAGGGAGGGAAAATAGTGGGGTACTTAGTGCAAACCACCTACCACGTGGAGAAACCAGATTCAAATCCACACCCATCTAATGCCAAAGCTCTTACATTTGAACAGATGTCATGAAAAGATTCTGAGCTTATTTAGTCAGAAAGTCCTGGTAAATCCATAATGTCCACTGGGTCCCTGGTACTGATTGGAAGATGACTCTGGAGATATAGAACTGGAGGTTCTGAGTGGTTACTATTCCCTTTAATTAAGACAGGAAAGAGAAGCACGTTTATTTAGGATGCCAAGTAATTACTTTTTCTGTCTATGAGGGAGCGTCAAGAGGGAAGAGACTTTAACTCAAGCAAAAAAAATTGGAAGTAATTTAATTTTTATCATTATAAGTAATACATTTTTGTTTTAGAAAATGTAGAGGGCTGCCTGGGTGGCTCAATGGGTGAAGTCTCTGCCTTCGGCTCAGGTCATGATCTCAGGGTCCTGGGATCGAGCCCCTCATTGGGCTCTCTGCTCAGCAGGGAGCCTGTTTCCTCCTCTCTCTCTGCCTGTCTCTCTGCCTACTTGTGATCTCTCTCTCTCTGTGTCAGGTAAATAAATAAAATCTTTTTTAAAAAGAAAGAAAATATAGAAAATGCAGATAAGCATCAAAAAATGATCATTGCCTCTAGTTGCAAAATAGACACAAAATACGTGTAAAGAGACATGGTGGCACCAAGGCATTTTGCTTATTGTTCCCAATAGAGGGTACTGAGTATTTCAGCAAAAATGCCCCCTGGCTAAGGGATGAGCTGGAACCCCACCTTAACTGGCACCCTGCCTGTGTGCTAGCCGTGCTTCAAGACTAAGACTCCAGGTAGCTGCCCACCTGTTCCACCTTGAAACCTCCTCAGAAGATTCTCCTGATTGGCGTCTAGGTGGATCTTGCTCACAGACCCACCCTTGGCACTGCTCTTTCCCCTCCAGACCAAGCAGAAATGCCAAATGGAGATCACAGGTCACTTCTTTCCAAGCATGTGATCCAGATGGCAAATCTCTAATTGCCAAGTGCTGTAAATGTGATTATCTTCAGCGGGAATTTATTGACGCCAATATCGGTGGCTTCCTGGCATTTCTACTTTCAGTGCTCATTCTTTTATTCTTCAGTGTGATTGTCATAATCACCATACTTTGGATGAAAATCAAACAGCTCGTTTTTATAATGAACTGCTATAAATAATGGCCAAGTGGGGGGCACAACAACAACAAGGAAAGGTTTCTTGTGGCAGAGGTGGCAAAAATAAGAAATTGAAAACAATCTAAGTATTAATCAATTGAGTGGTGGCAGTTTTAAAATAATGCCACTGGTCTACATATGTTAATATGGAAAGATCTCCAAACTGCCTTACTGAAAGCAGATCCTGACACAGAGATGCTAGTGCAAGTAGTTTAGTCTGGGAGATCCTGTAGCTCGCATCTCCAGATTGTCCTGTTCAAGGGACGAGGGAAATGTCATTTGTTGAAAGCTGCTTCTGGAAAGTTTAAATTCCTTGGCACTCCTGGTCTGCCACAGAGGTTGGCAGAGTAATCTTAAATAACCAGAGAATGCATTCAGGGGAGAGTTGCAGGTACTGACAATTGGAAACTGGACAGGCATGCATGGAAGTGTCAAGAATTGGGGCATTTGTATGGGTAGAAAATGAACAGTGTGCTGCATGTGTTAGGAAGGGAGGGAGGAAGGGAGGGAAGGAGAAACTAGGGAGGAAGGAAGAAAAGAGGGAAGGAAGGGAAGGAGGGAGGGAGGAAGGAAGGAAGAGGGAAGGAAGGAGGAAGGAAAGAGGGGAGGGAGGCAAGAGGGAAGGGTGGGAGGGAGGGAAAGAGGGAGGACAGGAGGGAAAGATGAAAGGAAGAAGAGAAAGGGAAAGGGAAGGGAATAAAAAAGAAAGATATGTTGCTTAAATTTATTTATTTATATAGAGAAAGGCCTGGAAGTTTGCAAAGCAAATTCCTGGTTGTTATGGCTTTGGGGGAGTGGAATGGAAGTAGGGGCAATGGAGAAGAGGAAGAATTATCAGATACTCTGTATACTTGTATACTGCTTAATTGTTTTACAGTGCAAATGTATTCAGGTACTACTTCTGTAACTAAAAAAGAAAAAAGAAAAGAAGACTGCATGTTATAGCTTCATTATAAAAAGAAATCCTCTCTCTAAGGACAGGCATAACTTTGTCCTTAGAATATGCTGTTGCATGTTTTTGCATGGTTAGTAGTTTAATTTGGTGGAGGAAAGGTAAACATGCTTCTCATTTTATTATCATCATCATCATTATTATTATTATTGATTTTTAAAATAATATAAGCACACCATTTGGAGAATAGTATAACAATGTCAAAGAAGTCCTCCATGGTAATTGCTGTAATCTCTGTAACCACTATAATCTTGATGCTCCTTCTCAGAGCCGAATTAGTGACATTCCTAATGGTTTTTGTTGAGAAAGCTACTTGTAGGCATATGAACTAGAACAAGTTTTTTTGGGAACAACTCTGGTATTATATATCAAAAGCCTTAAAACTGTGCATGCTCTTTGATACAAATTCTACTTAACAGGAAACCACATGAAGCAAAAATGTCTTCAGCCTAAAGATGTTTATTTATTTATAAATAAATAAATATTTATTTATAATATAATAGATATAAATATCTATTTATAATTGTGAAACCATCCAAATAGGGAAGTGGTTGATGGTCTACAAAATGTAGACAGATCTGGGTTAGAATTTTGGCTCTTCTAATACTAACTTACTAGCTGAAGGTTCCTGGTCAACTAACAATTTATCTGACATAGATCTAGAGATGAAAATGAGAATCAAACACACACACATGCACACACACAGAGGATTATAAATAAGTATCTACTCCCCTTGATTTGAAATGTTTGAGTGAGGGAAACCTGGGTGGCTCAGTGGGTTAAGCCTCTGCCTTCAGCTCAGATCATGATCTCAGGGTCCTGGGATCGAGCCCTGCATAGGGCTCTCTGCTCAGTGGGAAGCCTGCTTCCCCCTCTCTGCCTGTTTACCTCTCTGACTACTTGTGATCTCTGTCTGTCAAATAAATAAATCAAATATTTTTTAAAAAAGGAAATGCTTGAGTGAGATTATCCATGTAAAACATCTCAAAGAATGTTTGGCACATAGTAGGTCCTCAATAAAAAGTATCTATTATTAAGAAAAGTATGGTTCATTCATAGGATAGAATATATGCGTGGGAAAAAAAAGAATATATGTGTGTAAGAGGATTTTAAATGGCATGGAAATGCTATTTATAAATCAAAAAGTAGGGTTCAAAATTCTTGAGTATGAGCTCAGCTGCAGAGAGAGATTGAGAAAGAGAATGGGAGAGAGATAAAGACAAAAGATCAAGACAGGAAGAGAGAATATATTAAAATACTTATCCCATGAATTAAACTAGGTGATATCGACTTTCTGTTCATGTTTTTCTCTAAATAGAATATATCTAAACTACTAAAGTCCTGGCCTTTTCACTGAGGCTCCTAAGAAGTCTTCCTTCTTTGGACAGAGATATCTTTTATCATAACCCTAAGAAGGACTTCTACTGGAGATAGAACGCTTCCTAAATCTCAGTGGTATTACTAAGACCAACTTTTCAAATGTTAGATATTATGCAGGGAAAGACATCTTTCTGGTCAGGCAGCTCCAATTGTTCAAAAGCAATGCTAGGAGAAGGTTGTGGGTATGAGCCATTAGTAGCAGCAGCTGGAAATCAGGCAAACTGAAATAGTAAAATGATCCCAGGAGATCTTGATAGGTCATCAGCAACATCTGCCTCAAAATGGTCAATGGAAATGAACCTCTCTCTACCCTGTCTCCCTTATGAGGAGCCAGGAGAATAACATGAAGCCATCTAGTTGCTCAGATGCTTGACTTAGGTGGGAGATGTGAGAAAAAAGAAGCCCTCTTCCTAGAAAAATGGGAAGCAGCACGGAGAAGAAGTTTAGAGGTTTCCTTCACTTTCTGGCATGGCCAGTGGCTGAGGATGTGAAAGATAGGGGAGGGGGGCATGAATGTAGTAGATGGAAGAGGCAGCCAGTATAGTTAGGTAGTCAGAGCACTGGTTACATTCAGCAAGCTAATAAATTGATTAGGCAAATAAGAAATATACAGAGAATAATGAGGCCTGGGTGTCTCAATGTTGGAGAAGGGAATTACAATCATGGAAACTGGGGCAGGCTAGAAAGAACCCTAAACTCGGAGTGCCTGGCTGGCTTGGTCAGTGGAGCATGCAGCTCTTGATCTCAGGGTTGTGTGTTTAAGCCCACATTGAGTATAGTGATTACTTAGAAAGAAAGAAAGGGCCCTAACATTCTGGTTGTACTAGAATTGAAAGTATCAGTGTGAACCCAATGTTTTTTTAAATACATATACGCAGATAGATATAGAAACAGACATAAATGTATGGTGTGCATGTGGAGAGAAAGAAAGAAAGGGACAGACCAAGATAGATAGATAGCTAGATCTCTTAGCTGTGTCCTCTGAGAAGGCCTAGAAGCAATGGCAGACCAGTAGTAATGTGCACACTGAGTGCTCAGATCTTGGTTTCTAAATACCAAGTACCACAAGGAACCAGGACCTCTTGGACAAATGCCTGACTTCATTGTTGGGGCCAGAAAAGTACACCATGAGCCTGGACATATTGGTGTGCCAGAATGTAAAGAACGATGGAGGCATATAAAAAAGACACAGGGACTGGATTGAAAGATCTTCCAATGGCCAGACTGGGACAGTCTGAGCATTGAAAGAATAATGGTAGTAGTGGCTTACAACTCACTGAATGAAATAGGAATTCACAGGTCCATAATGATTAAATGAATGAATAGGTAGATAGATAGATTGAAAGACAGACAGAGGTCTGGGATAGGGTCTGAGGATCTAAGCACTCAGCCATTGTCCCAGGAAATTCTGAAGTTAAGTGTTCCACAGACCATCCTCAGAAGAATGTTGACCTAGAAATTCAGAAAGTGGGGTGCCTGGGTGTCTCAGTTGGTTAAGCATTAGACTCTTGATTTCAGCTCCAGTCGTGATCTCAAAGTTGTAAGATTGAGCCCCATGTCCAGGCTTCATGCTCAGTGTGGAGTCTGCTTGTCTCTCTCCCCCTATGCACGCACATGTTCTCACTCTCTCTCAAATAAATAAATAAATGAAATATTTAAAAAAAGAAAAAGAAAAGGAAGTCAGAAAGCTGTGGCAATATTCTCAGTCCTGACCTTAACTCCTTTCCTATCTCTCTGCTTTCCCAGGGTGACACTGTACGCTGAGTTCCTTCCCATGAAGGCCAGAGCTAAGTGCATTTTGCTGATTGAGGTAAGGAAGGTGGTCTGGGTTCCCCCAAGAGAGCTCAGTCTCTGAGCAAGAGATCCTCAGGCATCCTCAGCCTCAGGATAAGGAAATGGGATTTTGTCGGGTTTGTTAATTTGAACTTTGTTGTTGTTGTTTTGGGTTTGGGGGTTTTATTTGCTATATGGATAAATTCAACTGACCAAAAAAATCCAGTCTCTTAAACTGGTGGCAGGCAGGTGGTATGTCATTCTTGGACTGGACATGGCTTTTATCTGAGAGTTGCAGCCAAACAACAGAGACTAGGGGACCAAAACTCCTGCTTCTTGTCCATAGCATCCCGCTCCACCCCTATGTGTATCTGGACTCACCTGCGTCTTGTGTGAGTGGCCACCTCTGTAGCTGCCTTAAAAGCCCCTTGGTCCACCTAGCCCCTCTCAAGCCCTCTTTCTGCCAGGGTCTTATGACCCATTTTCCAATCATGATCTTGGAATCTCACGGGGCAAGTATGTAACTGCCCCCTTGACACCATGCAGTAGCAGTAGTGTTTACTTGTCCTTTCCGGACACCACTGTCCACAGTGATGACTATGATGCCACTCTCTAGTCACCATGACCACACTGACAATATTCATTACATTAACCCCACAGCCCAATTTACCACCCTGATTGCATCTCCCTTGACCAGTAAGGATGGTAGTCAGCTGGTCCACACTGGCATGGATGAACCAACTGTTTAAATATTGAGATTGTATCTGTGCCAGCAGAGCCTGGTCGCTGATTACCCCTCATCACCTGACACACCCTCAGAGGACCCCCTAGAACTTCAATGATCTAGCAACTAAAGAGTTAACTCCTGGCACAGTCATGGAGTGTGTGTGTGTGTGTGTGTGTTGGGAGCAGGGTGTGTATGACCAGTGCCTGGTATCCATTCTGGTTGGTCTGTACTGTATCAGTTTGTTAGACATCTTAGCCATCATCCCTGGTTGTAAGCAACAGAAATAGACTGTGGTTAATTTAAGCAAAAGGGGATTTAGGAAGGCTCTTACAGGCTCCCAGAACTGATGGGCAAGTTGAAGGACCAGGTTTGTCCATGGTCAATGGTTGTAGGGTCCCAGCAGGAACCAGCATACTCAAACTGAGTAATCTGAAGAGGGTTTGGTAAAGGGACTACTTCTAAGTAGCCCCAGGCTAGAAGTTCTGGTTGCCAGGCAAAGGCAGGAAGTAGTTAGCAGTTCAGAGAGAGAGTTATATGTCAAGGGCTGTTGGACAGGAGCTGTGCCCTTCTGCTGAGAGATGCAGCAAGCCCATGAGCATCCTGCAGAGAGGGAGCCAGAGTCCCACCTCTCTTACCTTCCTCCCTCCCCTTTCCTGTAGGGCTCCCCATTGGCTGTGCCCAATGGGAAGCCAGAAGACAGAGAGCCTATGGCAGCAGTGCACACAAAGAGCAAGGTGGGGAAAGATGGGGAGTGACTGAAAGAGGCACAGAAGATACTCAGCTCTGCAGGGAAGAAGCAATTGTGACAAGAATACTAGGGCCCTTGTGGACAAGAGAGGTGGATGTCAGTAGATAAAAACCAATGTGTCCATCACCATATTGACCTCACACAAGGTGGTATTGGTCTCCTTAACTGGAGCTGCCACACTGTACACTCCAGTGGGTACTATGCCAATATTAGACCATGTGCATGGCACCATCGGGAGATGGACAACATAGTGGCCCTGGCCCAACCATATGGACCACAGAAAAGTGGTGGTCATTCCAACTTTGCAGACCCCAAGGACCTCTTACCCATATTGAGAGTGTCGTCTGTCATGATGCTGACATTGCTCATGCGTTGACCATGCTGCTCCCATCACTGATCCTGTTTTCCCATCCCAGGTCTTCTGGGCCATCGGGACAGTGTTCGAGGTCATCCTGGCTGTGTTTGTGATGCCCAGCCTGGGCTGGCGCTGGCTACTCATCCTCTCGGCTGTCCCGCTGCTCCTCTTTGCAGTCTTGTGTTTTGTAGGTATCCTTTAAGACATCTCAACCTTTGCCCTCTTGGCCTCCTGCTGTTCACTGTATTTCGGTGGGGAGGGGGTGGAGGAGGACACCATCCCATAAGGAGTATTTTTAAGATTTTTTTTGGGGGGGGAGGACTTTGACAGCAACACCAATTAATAATAATTATAACAACAGCAGCAATCATAACTACAAGAACCCATCCCATTCCATTCCTCTGGGTCCAGAGACCCCACCCTTAAAGACTCCACATCTAGATGAGAGTATGTGGCTGGGACCCAGTGTTCTGTGCCACCGTAACCTATCACTCCTGTCCCCACAGTGGCTGCCAGAGAGCGCAAGGTACGATGTGTTGTCCGGGAATCAGGAGAAGGCCATCGCCACCTTAAAGAGGATAGCAACTGAAAATGGAGCCCCCATGCCACTGGGGAAACTGATCATCTCCAGACAGGTCCGTGCCTGGCCCACTGTCTGTGGCGTGTGTGTTTGTGCACCTGCATGGGAGTGTGTACGTGGGTGGAATGGGGTAACTCCTGAGACACACAAAAAGAGCAGAAGCAGAAAGCAGACCAATTCTCCAAAAGCCTATTTTCCTGAATTTACTTGGGAATGTATCTTTTTACCAAAAACATGTTTCAGGGATCCTTCTTTTTGAATATATGTAGTAAATAGGAATGTATTTTTCCTAATATATATTAATATATTTATTTCCTCAATATGTTCTCTTTATAAATATATTGATGAGCCTATTTTAAAATATATTCAACAAAAACAAACATTCTCAAATATATTCAATTAACATTTGAAGAGTGTTATCTTTTTATTCAAGAATATACTAAAAAATACATTTTTATTCATGAAAGCAATATTCACAGGTAGACTAAACCACCTACAGTCCATAATCTGTTTTTATATGTTTAGATTAGCAAGCATTTCTCAAACTAAGAAAAATATATTTGTTAAATATATCTAAGGAGAATATAATCACAGTCAAAGAATACACTTAAAAAAAAGAATATACTTTTTTTAAGATTTTATTTATTTATTTATTTATTTATCAGAGAGAGAGAGAGAGAGAGAGAGAGCGGGAGCAACAGGCAGAGGGAGAAGCAGGTTCCCCGCTGAGCAGGAAACCCGAAGTGGGACTCAACCCCAGAACCCTGGGATTAAGACTGGAGCCAAAGACAGATGCTTAACCAATAAGCCACCCAGGCTCTATGTGGCATCCCCCATAGAATATACTCTTAAAAAGAATATTGTAGCATAGCTCAGTCTGCTAAGTGTCTGCTTTCAGCTCAACTCAGTGGGGAGCCTACCTCACCCTCTTCCTCTCTCCCATTGTCCCTCCCCCTGTTCAGGCTCTCTCTCTGTCTCTCAAATAAATAAATAAAATCTTAAAAAAAATTATAGAGCAAAAATTTGATAAATTAGCAAATTATATGAAATTGGCAAGTGGGTCATTCAACTAATCAATCTTTCGGCACATTGGCTTCTGGTGAATTGATTTTCAAGACATGAGTGTTTGCGATCTTAACCTAGAGCTGGCTTCGGCAGGGCATGAAATGGTTAGACACAGCTTGGACAGACTGTCTGCTCCCCAGGTCCATGGGACTACCTGAGAGTCCTCAGGGCAGGGAGTCTGCTTCCTGGATCCAGGATTTCAGGCTGGGGTTGGGGGTTGCAGGATGTCTCCATCCTTGGGGAATCAAGCCTGCAGACGTTGCTGGGTCCTGGCTAGAGGGCCTCACCGGGCTGGGGGACTTTGTGTTATGGGATTGAGTGCTGGGTTCTCGGATCCTGAGCGTGCAGCCCACCAGCAGCCTCCCTCCCAGCCATGGGTGTTCACCAGTCCCAGCCCAAGGTCAGCGCTGCTGGAGGAGACGAGAGCAAACAGCATGTCCTTGTCTTGAAACAGGAAGACCGAGGAAGAATGAGGGACCTTTTCACGCCCCATTTTAGATGGACAACCTTGTTGCTGTGGTTTATATGGTAAGAGCTGCTTCTTGACCTCTTGACACTTTGATCCCCTTCACCCAGCCCTGTTTTGGGTTCTGTTTTTATGTAATGCACGGAGAACTCTTTGAACTTAGGCAACATTTACCAAATTCGGTGGTTTGAACATCCCTTTCCTGATCTCTGCCTTATCCAGGTATAACCTGTACTATTATTTTCTTAGTCTTTTTCTTTAATTGGACTCACTTCCAACTCAGATAACTGTCTTATTTTTAATTAAGTTATTAATTTTATTTCCAATATAGATCACATACAATGTTATGTTAGTTTCAGGTATACAATACAGTGATTCAGCAAGTTTATACATTACTCGGTGCTCATCATGATCAGTGTATCCTTAATCCCCATCACCTGTTTAATCCGTACCCCCCCCCCCAGCTCCCTTCTGGTAACCATCAGTTTGTTCTAATAGTTAAGGGCCTGTTTTTTGGTTTGTCCCTTTTTCTTTCCCTTTGTTTTGTTCCTTAAATTCCACATATGAGTGAAATCATATGGTATTTGTCTTTCTCTGACTGACTTATTTCACTTAGCATAATATACTCTAGCTCCATCCACATCATTACAAATGGCAAGATTTCATTCTTTTTATGGCAGAATAATATTCCATTGTGTGTCTATGTGTGTATATAAATGTGTGTGTGTGTCACATCTTCTTTTTCATTCATCTATCAGTGGACATGGGCTGCTTCCATAATTTGGCTATTATAAATAATGCTGTAATAAACATAGGGGCACATATATCCTTTTGAATTAGTGTTTTTGTACCCTTTGGGTAAATACCCAGTAATGCACTTACTGGATCATAGGGTAGTTGTATTTTTAATTTTTTGAGGACCCTCCATACTGTTTTCCAGAGTGGCTGTACCAATCTGCATTCCTACCATTAGTGCACAAGGGTTCAGATAAATATCTTTCAAGAGGCAATTTTATATATCTGCTTTAAAGGGAAAAAACCTTAACCGCAGGCCATATATTTTTAAGTGATATACAGTAAAACGTAGCTAGATTGATGATCTGCCGAGGGAGGAGACAAGATGACGGAGAAGTAGGAGGTGCTGTTTCAACCTGTCTCCTAAAGTGAGCTGATTACCTACCAAAGAACTCTGATCACCCATGAAATCAGCCTGAGATTAGAATTATAGATTGATGATCTGCCAAGGCACTGAGCTGCTGTATTTAATAGAGAGATGCAGAGAGAGGGTAGGTGTCAATGACACATTCATTAGCAAGTAAGTGAGAGGAAACCATCAAAATACAGTTGACCTTGAACAGTGCAGAAAGGGGGTTAAAAGCACAGACCCCTGAGCAGTCAAAAATCTTTTGAATCCCCCAAAACTTAACTAATAGCCTCCTATTGACTAGAAGCCTTGCTGGCAACGTAAACAGTCAACGAACACATATTTTGTATGCGATATGTATTATGTATTATATATTATATCTTAAAGTAGGCTAGAGAAAAAGAAAATGTTATTAAAATCACCTGGAAGAGAAAATGCACTTGTAGTGGTGTACTGTATTTGTTGGAAAAAATCCCTTTATAAGTGGCCTGTGTTGTTCAAACCCATGCTGTCCCAGAGTTGACTGTGATTGAAAGGAAATGTAAAATGAGATTTTTGTCACAATTGAGATTTAATATTGCCATATTGCCTTGGATATCAGCAGTGGCATGGGGCCTGCCATATTTGGGGAACCATTAATTTGGTCAACACAGGCATCCTTAGAACTTTCAGTCCTGATCCTGGTCCGTCTTCCTTAAATAACAGCCATTGGCGATGTGTGGATGTGGGCAGGATGGAAGGAAAGGATTTGTACTGAGTAATCCCCTGAAAATCCACAACTAGTTAAATCTCAGCTATTCTTTGAACCTTTTTCTACCAAATCATGTACACACCATGAACAGTGTGCAGAAGGGGCCTGGCTAACACTCTGCATTCTGGTTTAACCAGTGCTCACTTTTCCCATGCACCTTTGAGTAGAGGGGCTAATTAGCAGGGGATTGTCCTGAAAAGTGGTCAGTTGTAGGAAGTGGAAGGGAAAGTTTTGAAAATATATAGAACTGGGCTTTAGCTCTGTCCCTGCATTCCTAAGAGCTGAACCAGGCATTTATTAAACACCTGCTGTGTGCCCAACACAAGCGTAGAGTCTATAGGGTTTTTTTTTTTTTAAGATAGTGGAGATGAGAGTTGAGGGTCTGTCTTTGCAGGCAGGTGATTCAGTTGGGCCAACACTACCCAAATACTGAAGTGATTAATTGGAGACTAATTTTTGCACACTATAGAAATTGCTAAACTTGCTAGCACATATTGTAATGCAAGGAAATTAATCTCTGCTGTCTGGTTATGACAGTTCCCACATAACTGTACTACAGGATAAGAATGTTCTGGTCCTACACACTTGAGTGTTCTAGTTCCTAGGACAATTGGGAATTAATCAACTGTTTCATTCTGATCTGAAATTTTAGGGAAGTCTGCAGAACCTGCACTTGTACGGGCCACACAGCAGGTGTTTAATAAATGCTTGGTGAGTTGATTCAGCTCTCAGGAGTTCAAGGGAAGAGCTGGAGCCCACTTCTTGATATTATCAAAGATTTCCCCTCTTCTTCTCTCTTCATGTTGACCAAATTGGCCCAGAAGTCCTGATTGATGTCATTCATGACTGTGTTCTTCCAAATATTGGTATCCCAAAGTTGTTCTCCCTATTGCCAGTTGAATAAACAGCCTTGGGTGTTTTCTGTGATACAATACAGTTCTTAGTCTTTCAAAGGACACAAGATCATGTCCCTTCATCACATCGCTATGCTTTGTACCTGCCATTTTCCTTCTCAAGGGCCCCAAGAAAGCCCCCAAAGGTCCACTGTCACCCATGCCCAAAGACTGGTCCTCACTGCTATAGAAGAGGGGTTGGGGAAAGGGGACTTGCATGTCTCCCATCATTTCTTGATATCTTCTTGCTTCCTTCCTGGCAGGTTTTCCAATGCGTTTTCTTACTACGGATTAGTTCTGCTCACCACTGAGCTCTTTCAGGCAGGAGATGTCTGCAGCAGTGAGTATCAGACCACCCCCCTCCCCCCTACACAGTCAGATACGCATGCCCACCCCATATTCCACCGCTCCTGAGCTTGGCCATGCACAGATGCCCGTGACTCTACCCTGCTGACCCCCTGGAGAAATTCTCTGCCAAATCTGAGCATAGAAGACCTGGACTGTGGTCCCCAAGAAACTCTGTGGAAAACCAAATAATCCTGAAGTGACATTGCAGCAGAGTCATATCTTATGTCACCTAAAGGGTGAGGTGAAGTACAGCACTGTGTTTGATGGCCACGACCCTATGCAGCTGTTCTCACGTGCATATGAAGTCTGAAAACCAGGTTGGATCTCAACTCTAGCCGCACAACAGGATCACCTGGAGGAGCTTTTATTTTTTTATTTTTTAAAGATTTTATTTATTTATTTGAAAGCATGAGCATGCATGTAAGGGAGCACATGAGCAAGGGAAGAGGGGGGCAGAGAGCGAGGAAGAAGCAGACTCCCTGCTGAGCAGGGAACCCCATTTGGGGCTGAATCCCAGGAATCCGGGATCATGACCTGAGCTGAAGGCAGATTCTCTTGTACAGCTAGAGGTGGGAACCGCTGGACAAAAGGAACAAAACAGAAAGCAAAGTCTCTATGTGGATGTCTGGGCTTTCAAACCATTCTATCTCCAAGAACAGGTTCTTAGCATTGAACCTGGGGTGGAGGATAAAAGGATCAAGTTCTTACTTGTGTGAAGGATTTGCCCAGTTATCTTTTTCATAAGCCTCTGTAATCTTAGTTAATAGTTTGGTTTATTGGTATAAAGATTTAATGAGCTGGTGACTCAGCTGCAGATTTGGGGTTTGGTATTGAGAGAGTATAAATCGCATGTCCCTAACAGGGGACCCACTGAAGCAAAGCAGAGGATCCAGGAGAATGTTACAAAGCAGGGATTGGCAAACTTTTTCTATAAAGGGCCGGATAGTTAATATTTTAGGCTTTGGGAGCCATACACCTCTGCCATTGGAGCAGGAAAGTAGCTGTGGATAGCAGGTTAGTGAACACCACATTGCTGGTGTTCTGACAAAACCTTTTTTGTGAATACAAATTTGGATGGCATATCATTTCTGTGTCATGAAGTGCTATTCCTCTTTGATTTTTTTTTTTTTTAGTTTTTTAAATTTATTTGACAGAAAGACACAGCGAGAGAGGGAACACAAGCAGACAAGCAGGGAGAGTGGGAGGGGGAGAAGCAGGCTATCTGCTGAGCAGCGAGCCCAAAGCAGGGCTCGTTCCCAGGACCCTGGGATCTTGACCTGAGCCGAAGGCAGACACTTAGTGGCTGAGCCACCCAGGCGCCCCTCCTCTTTGATTTTGAAAAATCATTTTAGAATGTAAAACCCATTCTTAGCATGCAGGCCAGGAAGAAACAGGCAGAAGACCAGATGTCAAATCTGCAGGTGATAGTTTACCAACTCCTGTTTAAAGCTATCTCTTATACCTGAGTAAGAAAATGAATGAGCTCATAGCTGAAAATCAGAGAGCCTAGGTTCTAGCACCAAGTAGTTATGAGACCTTGGACAAGTCATTCATTTGATATTTTCTGTATGCCAGGTACTGATCTAGGTGTTAGGCTATATCAGTGAACACAAAGGACACATATCCCTACCGTGTAAGCTCATGTTTTGGTGGGGAGACAGAAAAAGAGGGGAAGTAACATAATAAGTAAGTAAATAACATAGTGTATTGGAAGGTGATAGGTGCATCAAAGAAAAAAATTAAGAAAAGGTAAACTCCTGCCTCTCCTTCAAATATGCAATGAACAGATGTCAAAGATGTTATTTTATTTAACTCCTCAATTACTGAATGAACCAGTTAAGAACTGTGAAAAGTCCGAGGATTTATCTCTTTATAAGCTAACAAGTTAGCCTTCCATAGCTTCCACAGGTGCCTTCAAAAGACACAACACTCCTGGGTCAGAGACAAAGGACTTTATTACTCATAATAATAGCAGTGGCTGAAGTAACAGTACTTCCTTACACCAGCAAGGAGCTCCCGTTCCCACAGGGTGATGTGAAGAGGGGAGACCACCTAGAGTCTGTCTGCCACAAAAACACCTGGTATGTGCCAATTCTGGGCTAAGTACATTCATATGCACAGGCTGAGTTCAGGCTCCCAACTACCTTGCCCAGTGGTTTTATTAGCTCCAGGTTTATGAAGAAACTGAGACTCAGAGAGATTAAAGCTGAGCTCTGGGACACCTGGGTGGCTCAATTGGTTGAGCAACTGCCTTTGGCTCGGGTCATGAACCCAGACTTCCAGGATCGAGTCCCGCATCGGGCTCCCAGCTCCATGGGGAGTCTGCTTCTCCCTCCAACCTTCTCCCTTCTCATGCTCTCTCTCTCTCACTGTCTCTCTCTCTCAAATAAATAAATTAAAAAAAAAAAAAAAAAGCTGAGCTCTGCTGTTTGGGGTTCGGACCTGAATCTGTCTGACTCCAGAGCCTGGGATCTTTCCACGGTATCCCAGCTGAAACATACCCAGGGAAGGAGGTGTAGGAGCAGGAGGGTGTGATTCAAGGTTCTGTACATGGCTCTTCTTTCTCCCGTCTCCCACCTCCCAGTCTCCAGCCAGAAGAAGGCAGTGGAAGCAAAATGCAGCCTGGCCTGTGAGTACCTGAGTGAGGAGGATTACATGGACCTGCTGTGGACGACCCTCTCTGAGTTCCCAGGTGAGGAACCTGTGCGAGGTGGGGCCGGGGCAGCCAAGCCTGTGAACGTGGCAGCTGGTCCTGTGGTGGTTCCAGCTGGTGTTGTCTGGAAGCAAATCCCCTTTCCAGGGAAGCTGGAGATTCTTTTTTTTTTTCAACCCTTAGCTGCAAGTTGACAAGAACCGTGAAGGCTCCTCTCCTTGAAGGCTAGCAAATTAAGCCGTCCCTTGTCACATTCACTGGCAGAAGACACGAGACTCCTGGGTCACAAACAAAGACTACTATGCATGGCACAGCAAGCAATAGGAATAGTATATTAGTGTCAGCTCCCCTTGCTCCCAAATCTCACAGGGATGATGACGAAGGGTCCAGGTGGATGCTGCACATGCAATGATGTAATGGGTACAACTGTTGGGCTCTAACTCTTGTCCTATGACAAGAACTAGCTCACCCAAATGCATGCAAATGCTGATAATGGATGATGGTCGCTCCCTGAGGAATTACCTGAGTGTTCCCTTCCAGGTACCCGATTGATCTACTACGCCCTATATTCTTGACCGTGTATTCCAGTTTTCCTTGCCTTCCCATATCTTCCTCAGTCCCTTTTTCACTTTGCTTCCCTGAGGAATCCCAGGCTTAGGGAAATCAAATCTTCTGTAGTGGGTTCCCAGAAATCTGCCCAGCTTTTGTCCAGAGAGAGACATCATCTTTATTATATTGGGCAGTAAACAGACCTGCCCTTTGCTCTGGAAGGAGACAGTATCTCTCTCTTCCGAGGTTGTTGAGTATCCAAATGAAAGGACAGCCTGGAACAAAGGCTTCCTGGAACAAATTGCTTCTGCATGCAAGAAATACAAGAGACCCATGGAGAATTGTCTCCCATCAGCACTCACATTGGAAGGATCAGTGGGGCATCAAAAAATCCAAAGTTGCACATAAAGTGAAGGTGATCTTTTTCCTTTAAAAAACTGAATAATTATTATAACAATAGTAGTATTTAGTATTTATTGAGTGCTTACTCAATAAATGAGTATATATTTGATTCTATGCTCTATACAATGAGTGTATATTTGGTTCTATGCTCAGTGTTTTATAGATATATCTCATTTCGTCCTGTGAAGTACATAATTATCCCCCATTTTACAACTGAAAAAACTAAGGCATAGAAAGGGGTAGCAAAAACTGTTCCTAAACTTTCACGTGCCAGTCTCTGTATCTTTGTGCCTGAGGGCTAACTCAAGAGGAATGGAAATCCTCAGGATCTAAAAGCACCCCAGGTTGCTGAGAGTGCCAAGGAGTTAAAACCTGGGAGCTGCCTTTGAACAATAAATGCAGGAGTTGGTGGTGTACAAATACCCCAGCTTCCTCACTCCTTAGGCAGCAGAATGCTAAGATGCATTTTCCACACTGGCTCCCAGAACTCCCCAGCTGAATCTGAGAGTAACTGCCCACAGTGGTAACTGTCTGACAGGCTCTCTTGCCTTCCCTTCCCTATCTTGCTTTCCCACCCTCCCACTGGTGCTTCTTTGGGTTACCTCTCAAGTAAACACTTGTACTTGGACCCTTGTCCCAGGGTCTGCTTCTGGGAGAGCTCAGCTAAAACACTCAGTGTCCTACACCTGGCAGAGCTAAGAGTTGGGTTCCCACCCCAGAGCCCACAGTCTTCATTCCTGTATGATCCTGTCTATCTTTTTCTTAAAACCCTTCCCCTATATGGCTCAGTGGGTAAGACTAGGGACATGTAATTAGACACCACATCGCCAATAACCATTTCCATGACTTTGGGCACTCACTATGATTTTCCAACAATTTCCATGATGTTGTCTTTCTGAAACTCAGATAATTCTTATTTATTACATTTATGATTTGTTGTGTCTGTTCCCTGACAGCCTCGCGATGCCGAGGCTCCTAGAATAGTTCCTTTTTATTAAAAAGCTTAATTTAAAAATTAGTTTTTTAAATTTATTTATTTAATTTATTAAAAAGTTTAATTTAATTTAAAAATTAGTTCCACTTAATTTTTTGACTGAAGAAGTGTGGGAAATTGACAGCATTTATTTTAGGGGGTTGTTTTTGATGATTAAGCAAGATAATAGATGCAAAAGTGTTGAGCCCAGAGTTAATTATTATTAATAAAAACCACCATGCTATACTGCCTCTACTGAAGTAGGGAGTCTTATTTTATTGAGCCCCATTTTACCAGTGAAGTAACTAAGGCTCTGAAAAGGCAAGGGACAAATCCAAGACCACAGGACAAGTCAGAGACAGGTCTGACTCCCATCCCTGGTGTCCATTGCCTGGATCCAGTGAACCCCACATCCCTTGGTGCCTATTTCGTTATCCATTGCTGTGCAACAAATTATCCCATATTTTAGTGGCTTCAAATAACATATTTATTACTCACAGTTTCTGTGGGTCAGGAAGCTGGGTGTGGCCTACCTGGGTCCTCTGCTTTGGCATAACCGACAAGATGACAATGGCGGTGTTGGCCTAACATCCATAGTCACATCTGGAAGTTCAGCGGGAGCAGGGTCTGTTTCCACACTCGCTCACGTGCTTGCTGGCAAGATTCAATGCCTCCAAGGGCTGTTGGCCTGAGGACCTCAGTTCCTCACTGGCTGTTGGCCAGAGACCACTTATAGGCCACTGCCTAAGAAGAGTCAGGGGGACAGAGAATGCTAAGAAAACAGAAGACACATTCTTTTATAACTTCATCTCAGAAGTGACCTCTAGTGTTTTTTTGTATTCTAGTCTTTAGAAGAGACTCCCTAGGTCCAGCCTGCTCTCAGGGGCAGGGAATTCTTTTTTTTTTTTTTTTTTTTTAAGGATTTTATTTATTTATTTTATGGAGAGAGATCACAAGTAGGCAGAGAGGCAGGCAGAGAGGGGGTGGGAAGCAGGCTCCCTGCTGAGCTAGAGAGCCCAATGCAGGGCTCGATCCCAGGACCCTGAGATCATGACCTGAGCCAAAGGCAGAGGCTTCACCAAAACTGAGCCAGCCAGGAGCCCCAGGGGCAGGGAACTCTATGGGGTGTGAATACCAGGAGGTGGGGGGTGCTGGGAGCCATATTGGAAGCTGTTTGCTATGGTGTCCCTGCTCTCTCCCAGGTGTCCTTGTGACTCTGTGGATCATCGATCGCCTGGGCCGCAAGAAGACCATGGCCCTGTGCTTCGTCATTTTCTCCCTCTGCAGCCTCCTGCTGTTCATCTGTGTTGGAAGGTGGGTCAAGAGACCGGCTCTCTCCGACCAGCAGGCTCACGTCTCAGGTCACGGTCAGTGGCTCTTTGGGCCTGTAAGCTGTGGGCTGCACTCCTGTCGGTGATCTGAGAGCTCACCGCCTGCCCCAGCCCCTCACTGGGACTGAGACTCTTGACCACAAGATCAGACTCAATTTGGGACCTCTGATGGGGGTAGGGCTGGGAGGTTTTGCTCCAACACTGTCACATTTAGACTGTTGACTTTGTCTCCCAGTGAGATCATGTGTGCAACTGTTTATGTATGGCTTAAAAGCATTCCTCTGTTCAATGGAAATACTTCAAGGTCCTGTTGTATAATCCCTTTTCTGGCATTTCTCCATTTTTCCATCTATCAAGGACCTCAAAATATAGAAGGGGCTTGTGTCTCTCTTGACCTTAGAGAGGCCCCAGACCAATGCTGGTGAGGACTGTGTGGAAGGTCTGGAGAGGTAGCTTAGACCCTGATGTGTTGGTGTTCTTAGGCATTTTGGGGAACCATGGAACAGGGGGTCGGGGACAGGATTATCCTAAAAATACTGCATAGAAGTTTACTGTCCCTGGCTCAGCTGGCTCCTGACTCTATCAGGTCCCATCTGGGTTTTCAATGATTTGTATCACTTCTCTCTGACCTTGCGACCAACCTGGGCACCACAGATGTTTGCAGCTCTTAGCCCAGAACTTTGGAGAACAATAAACTTATAAAGGCAGGCCTTTCGAGAAGGCACCAGGATTGTGTGCCTGTGTGGATGTGTTGGGTGGGGGCGGGCTGTGCCAATTTCTAGGTTCTAAATTCTGCCTGGGCAGATAGGACTTTGCTGGAACAAGCTGAGAGAAGAAAAAAAAAAAAAAAGTGCTCATCTTCTTTTTTTATTTCTCTCCCTAGAAACATGCTCACTCTGTTACTCTTCATTGCAAGAGCGTTTATTTCTGGAGGCTTCCAGGCAGCCTATGTTTACACACCTGAGGTAAGAGGGGTGCCTGGGAACAGCTGGGAAGGGGAAGGAGTGAGCTCTGCCTCCAGAAACACCCAGCCTGGGCTCCTCAGAATGGGATTTGTCCAGGGGCCTGTCTGAGTAGTGACTGTGAAGCTCTTCATTCCTGCAGGCTATCTTCCAATTGTTTTGTTTTTTGTTTTTTTCATTTTTTTGCTTCTTATGAAAGCTGATGTTCAGTGTAAAAGTTCCAAATGGTATCGAACTGCATAAAACCAAAAATTAAAGGGCCCCACGGTCCCCCTTCCTAGACACCACCTTTCTGAATAGTGTTTTCTAGGCACGTACTGATTTATGTTAGTGCAGGTACCGAACTGGGGAAGTGAACGGCTATTTCTTAATAAAGAAACTAATTATAATTGTGTGGGACAAGACTTAGGGAAACAAGAAAACAATAAAGCAGTGCCCCAGAGCTTGCAATGGGGTTGGAGGTTGCTGGGGACACAGCTGTCACCGGAGGCCAGTGGGATGAGGAGAGGGGAGTGTTCCAGAGTCCCAGGAGAGAGATGTAGAGAGAAGTTGTGGCCCTTAGTTGAGGGACACATGTGGCCTGAGGCAACCTGGAAGGGAAGGAGCAGGAGAATAAATACTCAGACCTCTCTCTCTTCTACCTCCTTCCCATCTCCCACTGGGGCTCCCATCTTCCCAACCAGAAGCCAGAGGGCCAGGAGCCCTTAATGGTCCACATAGGCCAGGCCCAGGGCAGGGAATGAGGTGGGGAATTTTGGAGGAGAAGATTGAAGACAGTGAGTACAAGACACGTGGATCTTCTTTGGTGTTTCCAACCTTTGCTCTACTATGCTATGTAGTAAACAGTATATACTATATATAGTATATCCTACATATAATATACTAATGTATACTATATACTATACAGTACATTATATAGTATATATATATATATTATATATATTATATGCTATCCCTTTACTCCTATATAATATATAAGTGTATATTATATACTCTATTTTATTATGCTATATTTTATATATACTATGTTTATATACTTCACTATATATGTATATATATGTATATATGTTACACATAGTATATACTCATAGTATATACTATGGGTATATACTTTATATGTATTATGTATATGGACTTCACTAAACAGTATATATACTTTATATTGTATACTATATTATACTATATGGCACATATATGCATATATATTATATATTTTACTATACTATATAGTATAGTGTGGGCAAATCATAATTTCATAATAATTCTCCTACTAACAGATATTTGGATTTTTTACAAATTTTCACTATCACAAACAATACCAAGGTGAACAGCTTTATATAGTCATGTGCGTGTGTGTGCTTCCCTTAGAATAAATGTCAAGATGTGGAGTTGCTGAGTTTAAAGCCTATAAACATTGAGTGGAATTGAAAGCTCACCCCCTAAAATGTGGCACGAATTTACACTCCACACAGCAGAGCCTGAGCAGTTCTAATTTCCCACAGTCAGGGATTATGGGTTAATTTTTTTATACCTATTATATTTTATTTCACCTTATTTTAGATAGGAGCAAAAGAAGGAGGAGAATATTATGTAACAGATGCTGTGCCAGGGGAAGGACGGTGTCTAGATTATCCCTCATTCCCACAACACTCCAGAGCCCTCACTGAGTCATCATCCTGAAGCCTGCTCCCTCCACCCCACCTCAGGCCTATCACCAATCCTGCCTCCTCCAAGGAGGCCTCCCAGATCTCCCCCTCCCCTGACTTGTTTTTGCTGGTCAGTGCCTGTGTCCCTCATTTAATCCAACGTCTATCAATCTGTATTAAATTGTAAACTATGGAATATCCATCATGGAATACAATTGCAGCAGTGAAAGAGAATGAGGTAATGTCTATAAACTGCTGTCCGTAGGATTTTAAGACATAATGCTGAATGGATAAAGCAAGTTGGACTGGTGAGTATGATATGACACCATTTATATTTTGAAAATAATGCTGTATTTTGTATACACATATGTTTAATGCATCTGGATGGATACCTTCCAAACTTCATGACAGTCGGGACCTCTGAGGAATATAGGAAAACCTGGGACAGGTTCTGGGTCAAAGGCAGTTCAGGTGTCTTGATTTCTGTTAAGGAGAAATTATTTATGTATTGCTGTATCATTGGGTGAATTAAAATATCATATGGTATGCACTCAAAAGTATTTGTTGAGTGAATAAATAAATGAATGAATGTCAATGTATCTACAGTCATAGAAAAATCTAAAAGGATATACAGGGAAATGTGACAATGGTTACTTCTGAGTGTTGGGTTCCTGCCCGAGCTTTGCTTTTCCCTGTATATTCATCCTTCCTGAGCTTCAACACCGAGCACTGTACTTGTTAGAGGTGTGCTAGCTGCTGTAACAGAAGATTCCTCAAGTACAATGTATTGACACAGCGAAGTTTCTCACTAATGAAACAGGCCGATATGGATGTGCTTTCACTTCCGCAGTGTGATTCAGGGACCCAAGCTCTTTGCATCTTGCCAATTCCTCATCCAGTAATTGTTAATCAAGGGTGATTTTGCCCCTCCCCCAGGGGACATTTACAATGCCTGTGGGTATTTTGGGTTGTCACAACTCGGGAGAGCAGTGCAGAAGGTGCTACAGGCATCTAGTGGGTAGAGGTCAGGGGTGTTGCCAAACATCCTACAATGCACAGGACAGCCCCCAGCATGAAGAAGGACCCATCCCCAAATGTCCCTTGTGCTAAGGTTGAGAAATCTTGCCACAGGGCCTCGGAGGCCTTGAGTCCTCTTTCAAGCTAGCAGACTGGGAAAGGGAGTAGAGAAGACGTGCCTACTTTTTAATTCTCTTGGCCTGGAAGATGTGACATCTCACTTTGCCCAAGGGAGAGCTAGGCATGGGGCCCCCTCGTTTACAAACTGAGACACCATGTAAACATTTCTACCTCTCTCTTTATGAAATGCAGGTCACAACCCTTCAAGGTGAATGAATGAAAAGAGGCAGGTGGGGTAGGGTCTGGATTCTGAATTGCACCAGTTCTGGTAGAGCTTTGGGGGACCTCCCAGGGCAGGGAGGACCCCCTCACTGGGTTCCCACCCACAGCTTGGTCTCTTGCCTTCTTTCTCAGTTGAACTTCCTATCCCCCTTGAGATGAGACTCCCCACCTGGTCTCCCACCCCTTGAAGTGGTTACCAACACCTGTGTGATTCACACTAACTTCAAGCCTGCCCACGGGTGGCAGTCCCATCACTCCTGAGCTAGAGAGGAAGGAGGATCCTACATTTTCTCAACCCTACACGAATGCCTGTGTTTCAGGTCTATCCCACGGCGACTCGAGCGCTGGGCCTGGGCACCTGCAGCGGCATGGCAAGAGTGGGTGCTCTCATTACTCCATTCATTGCTCAGGTGGGTGTCACCCTCAAATACCGGGGGGTGGGGGGGCATGACAAAAGCCAAAGCATGGCGAGCAGCTCCTCCACGCTGAGCCTTCTGCAGAGCCCGCGGTGGTGTGCATCACCTTCTCTTACCCTAACAACCATCCTATGAAAGGAGTCATATCTCTTGCAAATGAGAAAACAGGCTCAAAAAGGTAAAGAGACTCATCCAAGGTCACACAGCTGGGAAGCAGAGAAGCTGGGACTTAGACCCGAGACCCCAGAAGACCCTGGGGGTGCCATATGATTTGGCCAAAAATTAATTGGATGAGAACAAGTAAGATGAAAACAAACTGCTGAAAACAACATGATTTGATGGGAAACATGTCTCAGGCCCTGGTTTCTGAGTTGCATGATTAGGTGTATTTGCAGAATTTTGTAGCCCCTGGTAGGTCTTGGAACATTTCTCTCTACTTCCAGGGACCTTATTTTGAAGTCATTTTGCTTTTTTGATAGCCAATTCATTTTTTTTCCTGTCTTTATCATTTTTTTTTACCAAGGTAAAAGTCACAGAATGTAAAATTAACCATGTTAAAGTGAACAATCCAGTGGCATTTAGCACATTTCATAGTCTAGTTTCCAAACATTCCCATCAAATAAAACTTCATGTCCATGAGGCAGCCACTCCCCATGTCTCCTCTCCCCCAGACCACCAATGTGAGTTTTTTTTTTTTTTTCAAATAAGCTGTACACCCAACGTGGGGCTTGAACTCACAACCCTGAGATCCAGAGTCCCGTGCCATACTGACCAAGCCAGGCGGGCGCCCCCGGTGCATTCCGTTTGCATGAATTTACCTATTCTGGATATTTCACATAAACAGAATTCCGCCACAAGTTTTAGCCAAGTGTCTCTGTTCTGGGCCGCTGTGTGTAGCCGTTGTGAGACACTATTACCCGCTGCAGAGGGTCAGCCACGTGCCTGCATGGTGCCAAGTCCTCTTGGGTATCCTATCCTCAGGAGGTAGATACTGCCCTACCCATTTGGCAGGTGAGAAAACAGGGTTTAGCTCTGCTGTTAAGCTAGAAAGTAAACAGAGGTACTGCTCTGAGAGAGTGTAGTTGAAGGAATACAGACCCTTGAGCCTGATGGGGTGTGAGCTCAAACCCCAGGCCCATCCTTCGTGTCTGTGTGAGCTGGATTATGCTACTTGGCCCTCTCTGAGGCTCAGTTTTTCCGTCTGGAAAATGGGGCCAATTCCCTTGCTCTTAGTCGACGGGAATGAACTGAATGGGATAATCCCACAGAGGGCTTACAAGACGGCCTGGCATTATCCATATTTCCTGAATATCCCCTCTCACGGGTCCATGTCTCCCTCCCCAGGTCATGCTGGAATCTTCCGTGTACCTGACCCTGGCAGTGTACAGCGGCTGCTGCCTCCTGGCTGCCCTGGCCTCCTGCTTCTTGCCCATCGAGACCAAAGGCCGCGGACTACAGGAGTCCAGCCACCGGGAGTGGGGCCAGGAGATGGTCGGCCGAGGGACGCATGGCACAGGCGTCACCAGGTCGAACTCTGGCTCTCAGGAGTAGTGACCAATGCGGGGCTGAGCTGGTCTTTGAGGCCGTAGAACGCAGGTTGCTGGTGAAGCCCAGCTGGGGCTCCGACCCTCACAGCCCACGTCAAGAACTCACCCCGAAGGACAACCTGGACCAACAGGGTTTTGTGTCTTGACTCCGTTTGCTCATATTCACTGAGATCCCCCTGGGGCTGGGGAAGCATTTGCTCCGGGGGGGGGGGGGTTCTCTGGGGGGGGGGGGGGAGGTTTGTTAATAACCTGTGGACCTGCATGGGGAAAACTGCCACATTAGGAGTGGCTGGTGTCACCGGTCACCAACCAGATGCCGCCCAGAGTCAGCCAGTCACACCCTTGGTGAACAACCCCCACACATCTCTGTAGATACAGTCCAGGCCCAGGGCCTGGTAGAGACCCGCCTCGAGGGACTCAACACCTGCCACCGGGACCTGTTCAGGAGGTTTCTTCTCCATCCCTGGCCCCGGAGTCGTCTTCTTTGAAATTGCAGGTGACCCGGCTGTGGCCTGGACAGCTTCTTCCTGGGTCTGAGAGATGCTGTCTCCAAAGGGGTCCCTTGGTCTGCCTCCCCAGGGCCTGACTACTGGCGACTCTGGCATATGGACATGTGTTTGAACTTGAGCCACGTGTCCCCTCCTGGTCCCCTCTGGAGTTGCTCTCTCTGGATCCAGCGGATCTATGGGTCTGTGGGGACGTCTGGGCTTCTACCAGATGACCACCTCAGAGAGCTGTCGTCCTCCCCCTCCCCCAGGAATTGGGGACTGAGGCCAGAGGAGGTGAGGATAAAGTCCAAAGCCAAAGCTGGGGCCTCCCGTTTGGAAACAACGAAGGCCAATGCCAGGGGCTTCTTTTCTGACCTCCTCGTTGGTCAGGCTGGTTGGTGACTCTTGGAGAAAGAAAATAGTTAACTCAGGTTTCAGTGCTGTGGATGTTGGGGGTGGGTAACTGGCTACTTGGGCAGAGAAATGGAAAAGATTCTACACCAACCACCCCCTCCCATCAGGGTCAGGGAACCAGGAATCCTTGCCCGCCCCTTGGTTTCTTGTTTCCCCTTGCCGTCAAGGGCCGGCTTGGTCTTTGCATAGAGGCAGCTCCTGGGGGTCCAGCAATAGTTCTCTGCCATCAGTGGGGAGGACCGGGAGGGCCCACATGTGTGACATGCGTACATTTGCAAAGGAAGAAAGGGCAGTGAGTTGGGTTTTGGGTTGGCCTCGGGAGGAAGGGCTGATGCCATTGTCTCAGCAGACAACATGCACCTCCAGGATCTGGTTTCCATGAGCCCTTTCCCCATCCTGAAGGCAGGGAACCTAGAACAGGAGGGTGGAAGCTGCTGGATCCCATCAAAGGCCAGAGAAGACTGACCTTCTGCGTGGAGACGCCTGCTTGAAGTCAACATTTTGAGGAAGCCAAATGTGTACGTTCATCTCTTATTAAAACATGTTGGTGATGGACATTGTAAGGTTTGAAGTTTGTCCATGTGTCATGATGTCTTAGTGATGGTTCAACCTCCCAACTTTGTCTATTCAAGGTAATCTCAATGCCTTAATGTGATACTCTTTCCAATAAGGTGGGCAAGTCGCACCATTGGCTATCAATGTTGTGACCTTGAGCCTGTCTGAGATACTTTCTTCCAATGGCGTGGGTGGGTAACTATTGCAGGTTCAGGTCCTGGGTCAATGGCAAACAATCCCACATTCCCAAAATATAGACTATAGCCCCCTCAGCCCAGGCAGCCAGAGAGGAAGCAGCTTAGCAGATCTACCTCTCCCCAACACCCCCATTTCCTTGAGCCATGGTGGCTATGGTTCTAATTCTTTCTGGCCTGTTGAGCTCTTCTGGGTAATAGAAACTTAGCTTGCCTTCCTTCCTTCCTTCTTTCACCTTCTAGCTAGTCAGACAACGCCGGATGAGTATGTCCACTCCCATCCCCATCAAATAACCTGGCAGAGCTGGGGGCTGTAGTGGAACAGAAATGCTTGGTGGGAAGGAATGTTTTCCAGGCCCCAGGGTAAAGAGGCTTGCAGTTGAGGGCGTTCTCTTCTTGAGAAAATGAAAGTTTAAATCTCTTTGCCCTCTAGATTGCCTACCCTTAGAAAAAAATTAGTATTATTGAATGATACAAGAGCTGCCACCAAAACTGTCCAAGCTCTGCATTACACAAGGTCTTTAGCTGAAGACATTCATATCTAATTTCGAACTTTCCAAATGCTTCTGTTTCCATTAATGGAAATGTCAGCGGTTTCTCTCAGTGTTAAGAAAGATTTCAGAAAATGTAAAAGATGGTTAATGTAGCGAAGACTATGTGGTTTCTTTCTTTCCCTTGTTGCGAGTATTCTTACAACACAGAAGTGAGATATGTTGGCAATGACATTAGAGTACCTTAGGTACGGACTTTGAAATAAATATAGATATTCATTACTTTGGGCGAATGTTAAGTAACAGAGAGCCTTGAAGGGTGAGATCGAGAGTCTCCCTTGGTTGCTACTAGTAAATTAGTCTGGGATAACAGGGAGATGCAAACGACAATAAAAGCAGTCAATAATAATAGTTTACCCATTTGAATATTAATTTCTCATTTAACAACAAGCACTGGGTCAGGCCGTTCTAAGGAAGGTTCAGCAGCTCAAGAATGTCATCAAGAACCCACCTTCTTTTTGTTTTTCTTCTCCGCCCTCCTCTGCCTGTTGGCCATTTGACCCTATGCAGGAAACCTCATGACTCCAAGATGGCTGCCAAGGTACCAGGTATCTGATTTTTCAAAGGAGGCAGAAAGGGAAAGGAACAGTCACAAAAAGTTTTCTTGCTAAAAGATCTGAGTCTAAAAGCATGAGTCTTCCCCCAGAGCTGGAGAAGGAAGGACCTACTTCCCGCAGGATCAAAGGATACCCACAACTTCTTGACCACGAAATTGGGATTCTGTTAGCATGAAGAAGGATGGTGATGGGGCATGGTTGAGAGGAGCCTTGCTACAGAGCTCTCATCAAGGCTGCTTTAATTGCAAGGAATCAAAATTGGACTCGTGTTCATTCAAGTGAAGAAGTACAGCTTTATTATAAGACTGGGATCAATAGTGAATTTCCTCCAGGGGACAGCCAGGGAACATAAGTGAGTGGAACAGATGTAAGGAACAACAGGGAGAGGGAAGAATTGTGGCAGAGTGAGAAGCACAGACCCCCTCCAAAGGGGACATCTATTGCTCACCTCTACCTGATTTTGTTGCATGGTGGGAGCTCCCAATTTTCCAAGACTGGAATCTGGCTTTTTATATGAACTCTCCCAATTTTAATATGTTGGATCAAAAACATTTATGTGATGTGTGAGCCCATACAATTCACCTGCGGGCCAAGTTTCACTGATGGGTTGCCAGTTTGCACCTCTGAGAGATTAGAAAAATCTCAGAAATAAAGTGCAGCCTGGCTTCACAAATGAAACTAGAACCAGGGAACCACCAGAGCCCAAGGAAGCCCCCGCTCTGGAGCTGTGGCCTGGTTCCACCCTCCTCTACAGACTGGCTTCCTTCTGCCTCCTCATGGCTGCTGTACATGCGTAATCATGCGTATGGTTTCCCTTCACCCTGACTCAGCTCTGCAAACATATCCGACTCAGTTGTTCAGGGCACCACTTCCAAATTCGCAAGAGAGGCAGCTGATGGGACCAGATGAATGTTGGTTCCAGTCTTGGTCCAACGAAGTTGAGTCAGGAAGGGGTGGATTCAAGAAGTGGCTTTGGCCGGCCCTTTCTGGAACCCACAGCAACATGTACGTCAACTCTTGTGTCTGTTCATTATAACTCCATCATGGATCAGGGTATGTGGTCATGGCATGTGGTCAGTGTGCATGGAGCATCTACCACATGTGTATCAGGCATGCTACTCAATCCTGAGGATCCAGAAAAAGAAGACGTGGTCCTTATCTTCATGCACTCATGGTGCAGTGGGGAGAACAGGCATAAACAGATCACTGCGATACAGGACAATGTGAGCCCTAACGGAAGTATACAGAGAGTTGTGGGAGGTGTACAGAACGCCAATTTGAAAGCCCTTTCTCACTCTTCAAAGATTCAGTGGTTTCAATCAGACTTTAGTCATTGGTGGTACGATGTCGTATTCTGCTTCCGTGACATTTAAACATACAGACATGTCACATACTCACGATTAATCAAGAATACTCGATGATGAACCACTTCAAATCCCCCTCCCCCTACCATGCCAGAGAACAGAACACTTTCTAAATTCATCAGAAAGCAATTCCACTCACAATACTGTCCGAAAGAATAAAATTCTTAGGGATAAGTTTAACAAAGGGAGGGCAAGCCTTTTACAAACTGCGAAACATTGCTTAAAGGAATCGAAGATTTGAATAAATGGAGAAATAGTCCATATTCATGGATCAGAAGACTTACTATTGTTGAGGTGTCCATCAATACACCCCCCCCAAATTGATCTAGAATTCATACGGAGCTACAAAGGATGCAGAAGAGTAAAAAAAAAAAAAAAAAAAGCCCACTTGAGAAAGAGGAATAAACGTGGAAGACTCACACTTCCTAATTGTAAGACTTTTTACAAAGCTACAGTAATCAAGATAGTGCGGTACTAGCACAAGGATAAACATAGATCAATGGAGTAGAATTGAAATTCCAAAAAATACACCCATATAGTTATGGTCAATTGATTCTTGACAAAAGCGCTGAGGCATTTCCACAAGGAACGATAATACTCCCTAAATTCATCAAGCTGCCAAGAATTCATCGAAAAATGTGGTCATAGATCACCTTCAGGGAGAGAGCAGGAATGGCAGGTGAAGGGAAGGTGGAGAAATCAAGCCTTGCTAAACCTCCTCCAATGTCACATGGGTTGGGGAATGTTCCCCATGCTCCTTCTGCTCTGAATTTCAGGCAGAATGGAGTGGAAACCACATTGCAAAGAGGTTCTTAACCATTTACAAAGAAAACAGGAAGGGTGTAGGGTGGACTTCCGGGCCCCTGTATTTTTTTTGTCGGTTCTCTGTCTTCTAAGTTCGATGGGGTTCCTGCTTGACCACCTAGCCTTGACCGGTAGGGGTTTCTCTCCCTCGGGAATTTTAGATTGGGGAAAGTCATCACTTTGGCCAGATACTGAATGCTGTGTTCCACTCCGGGCACTGGGAGATGCCCCCAACCAATCTTGGGCGAGTCCCTAGACTTGACCCAATGAGGTTCTGAGGAGGAGGGAGCTAGTTCCTTCTAAAGGAGTCAAGGGAATACTCAGCAGCTTCCTCCATAGCTGGATCTTCACGTCCCAGCACAGGATTCAGTGTTGTGCACTGGTTGGAAGTGGGGCACTTGAATCACCCAATGCCTGGCTCTCCATCTCCTTCCTACTCCTTCCTAGCCGTTGGCCAGAACTGCCTCTCTGTACCTTGTTCACCAGTGAAATGGGAATGGGAGCTACTTTGTGGGCAGGTGTGTGTGTGTGACTGCACATTACACGAGTAATGTGTGCAAGAGTTGAGTACCGATGCCCAGTGAGAAGGCAATATGTTTTAGGTATAATAATAATAATAATTAATAATTTATTCTTATTCTTATGATTAGGATGGGAACTCTAACAGATCTCGGTTCCCTCACTCTACTTAGCTCAGCGTCAGTCAAAATCATGGCAGATGCTTCATGGAGACCCCGCCAGGTGATACAGTGTGGGAAACATCAGATAGTGATGGCGTGGATGTAGATGGCATGACGTGGGCCAATCAAGACCTCGTCACAGCACATAGGGTGCCACGGGTCCCAGGTGCTTGAAGGCTTCCTCCAGGTTCTGGTCTTTCTCAAAAACCCAGACAGATGCAAATTCCACCCCAGAGCCTGATACAGCTAATTAGAGATAAAGATGCTAAGGTGCCCTCTAGGTTCACTTAAAGCTTTCGAAACATCTGGAAGTCTGTTTATCATCTCAGAGGGTACCAGTCAGAACAGAAGAGAGACATTAAATCTGCCCCCAGACAAGGATTATGTTTGGTGAGTTCAGTTCCTTGTGGGATGAAACCTCTGGCGGCCCCTCCTTAGGGGTTACCATGGGACCATTCAGCAGGTCACTGATGCTGTTGGGAATCCCGGATGTCGAATGGGTATCATGTTGTTAGTTCAACTCCTTCCCTCTTCTGCCTCCCTGCACTCCAGCTCTGCATATGACTTCCTACAATGAGATCTATCACAGTCTTCCCTCAAGTGCACTCTGTGGCATCAGTGCTCTGGGCAAAAAGGGTTCCATAGCTAAATAAGTTTAGGTCCAGATGAAAGAACATAAGTTAGATGTCTTTGTTGCAGGACTTTTCAGAACCTTTTTGATATGTTAATGTAATTTGTCCTCAAGTTACCTAACCTCAACTGTCCTCAATTTTCTGCTGGCCCCTTTGATTTTCTGAGCTTTCCTTTCTTCTGAGGAATTAGAATGTAACAGCCCCCAGCTGTTCTTTATTCTGTGCAGCCCAGAGTGGGTAGAGACCCCAGTGATCAGAGTGAGTCCCAAGTAGGGCCCAACTTGCCTCCGTCTCATCTTGTTTCTTGCAGAAAGGAACCAGGGTAGAAGTGAAGGGTAAGTGACAGCTGGGGAGGGGGGTAACATTGATTGGTTGGCTGAGGGGCATGGGGAGTCCTTGGGGCGGCAGTGTTTTCAGAGGTGTGGTGGTGGCATCCTGAGCAACTTCCTTTCTTCTAGGATCTTCCCAAAGAGCTTGGCGGCCTCCATGGCACAGCCCCAGTGGATGGTGAGCCCGTAGCCTCCATGACCATAGTTGTGGATGACCTGGGAAAGGCAAGAAAGAAGGTAGCCAGGAGGGCCCTGGAAGACTCGGGAGCTCCCTGAAGAGTTCTGAGGAATGCCAGAGAGCACCAGAGGGCCTTTGAGTTCCCCGGCAGGATGGTGGGGCCCCAAGAACTCCAGTAAGGGGACTGTTCGGGGAGCTAGAGATCAACACCCTAGGCTCTCTTTTGCTTAGAAGATGGACCTGTTTTATACACTCAGCATGGGAAAAGCACAGTCATCTAGAACTTGAGGTCAGGGATTCCCTCCCCCAATCAAATTTTTTGAAGTTCCCTAAATCACCTTTCTTGTTTCCATCCTGCTCCGGAATGCCAAACGTCTTGTGTTAATAGATAAACTCTTCTACCCACCTCGGGAGGAAAGAAAAGCCAGGGCATCCTACCGGGGGTACTCTGGCTAGCATGCTAATTTGTCCCAGGGACAGAGGCAAGACCCCTGGGGCCTTTTTTAAAGCTAAAACCATCAGCAAGGAGTCTGACTCCATATGTGACCCTTTGCTCTGTATGTGTGTACACAGGCATGCAAGCACATACACATCCCATATACACATATCACATACACAAAATTTTCCTACACACACAGACACACACACAAACACACACACACACACACACACACACACACACACACACCCCACATGCCCGGCATAAGGGAGGAAGGAGGACCTACAAAAGGAGGATGGCATTCCTGTGGCAACCCCAGCTACCACTTGGTCAGGTCAGTTCCTTAAACCAGGGCATCCTCTGCCATCTCAATAAGCTCCCTTCTTACCCCAGAAGAAGGAACATGAAAGAGGAACTCCAGAGAGCTGATGGAGCAGCCACAAAATGGACATCTGCAAAATGGCTCTGGAGTCAAGTTCAAACCACCTCCCAGCCATGCCCTTCACCAGTTGTCTGATTCAGCCAAATGATTTCGGGTCTTAGATCCCCATTATCCTCACCTGAAGCGTGGGGAAGCAGTCCTTGCCCCAAAGAGCTGGAGGAAAGATTCAGTGAGGTCATTGGACCACAGGCTTTGACAAACCGAGGTGCACTGTCCTCTCTGTAACCTTGAACAAGTCCCTTACCATCACTGAACCTCAGTTTCTTTACAGAGGAGGGGAGGTTAGCCAGCATTGTCCTGGTCTGCCAGTAGGCTATGTGAAGCCGGATGTCAGGCAAGACTGGAAATGCCAGAGCCTATCAGGTGTAGGAAAGGACTTTGTTTTCCTTGCCAAGAGAGCATACCTCTGTGTTTAAAGATCCGAAGTGAAGCCGTTCTCTTTCTAGCCGAATTTGGGGGCGTACTGGCCGGAGGCCAGTAAATTCAGCAACAATTTTGGCATCCTGGAAAAAAAGGTGTTAAGAATTCATCTCTGGATTTTTATTTTTATTTTATTTATTTATTTTTTTTTTTGCTGCTGCCATTTTTGGGTGATAGAGTTAGCTTTGGAGTCTCATTATCATCACCAACAAGAACACCATCACTTTCATTAACCATCACTACCATTACCACCTTTATCAGCCACCAACATCATTATTGTCACTCTTACCACACCACTACCGGTTCTATCAATGACCCCATCTCCATCAACCACCACTACTAGCCACCACCATGATGTCAACAGTCCTGCCTGAATGAGCATGTTCATCACCATCAACACCACCATGGTCATTGTCACCAACAGGCAAAGGAAAAAACTGAGATTTCAAAACACACAAACAGCTAATACTGAGATTTCTAGGACAAATGTATCTGCTCCTTGTGCAGACAGACTAAAAGTGTTTTTAGGGATGTCACCTCAAAAGACAGCAACTCTTAGTCAAGGATCGATAGGGGTCACCAGCTCACAGTAGGACTTCCTTGTGCATTATCAAATTCTAGTGAATTTCACAGTCCCTTGCTGGAATAAATCTGCCCAGTTATCCCGGGGGCAGTGTCTTCCCATCCTCAAGGGGCCTCATGATCAAGCTGCCAAGACCCTGGTCTAGGGTACTGATACCCCTCCCCGCCTTACCTTCAGTGTGGGCTCCAGTCTGCAGCAGCCTTCCCAGATGGTGTTGTGGTCCTGGATATTGTTTACCTCACTCCAATTCCCCAGCTGGAAGATGCCTCCCAGGGTCACTGTCTGCATCCTAGGTAAAAGTGACGAGGGTCAATGACGAAGGGACATGTAGCCTTTGAGGTGAATGGGGGCCATTGCTATGTTCACCCTTCCAGCCATCTCTACCTAAATCCCCATGACCATCTGCATTTTCATCCTTGCTAACACCACCATCAACACCATTGCAATTGCCACTGTCATCAGCACCCATCACCATCTCCACTGTCACCATTAATGTCACTGTTAACCTCATCATCTCTTCCAATGCACAGCATGGTGACTATAGTTAACAATACTGTATTACATACTTGAAAATTGCTAAGAGAGTGAATCTTTTTTTTTTAAGATTTTATTATTTACTTGACAGAGATCACAAGTAGGCAGAGAGGCAGGCAGAGGTGGGGGGGAATCAGGATCCCCGCTGAGCAGAGAACCTGATGCGGGTCTCGATTCCAGGACCCCGGACCATGACCTGAGCAGAAGGCAGAGGCTTTAACCCACTGAGCCACCCAAGCGCCCCAAGAGAGTGAATCTCAAATGTGCTCACTGCACACAAGGAAATCATAATTACGTGACATGATAGATGTCTTAGCTAATCTTATTGTGGTAATCATCCCCCAATATATACATATATCAAATTGTCACGTACATTGTAAATGTTCACCATTGTCAATTATATCTTAATGAAACTGGAAAAAAATGTCATCTATGTCAACAACATCATCTTCACAATTGCCTTCTTTGCTACCATGAATATGTCATCACCATCAACCCCATTCACCATTTCCATCACCAGCATTCATGTTGCCATTGATAATGTCATCTCTGCAACACCACTAACATTCCCATGAAGATAGCACAGCCCCACTTAACATTAATGTCCCAGTCAACATGAATTAACATTGCCTTTGAGTTTGTCATCTCCACTATACATCATCATTGATGGCATCTTCTCAGTCAGCACCAGATACTGTCTCCACTCCCAATCACTGCCATCGTCATCGACCTCCTCAACACCACCACGCCACCCCATTAATGTTAGCACTCTACCATCCTTGTCCCAATCACCACCCCTGTGAACTTTCCCAACAATGACAGTACTATCTCCACTATCACCACTATCTCGATGACATTGTCATCCCATCAACATGGCCATCATCTTCACTAACATCACCTCTCCCATTAATACCATCATCACCAACAACCCAGATCCCTATTCCCACCACACTCCTGTTATTTCTGTTCACATCTTCCAATGTCATTGCCCTCACACCCACTACCATTGTCTCCAGGATCACCACTCCTGTTGTCCAAAAGCGTATTCAAGATGGAGTCCAGTTAAGGCTGAGTCCTGCCTTTCCAGGGATTTAATGGCTCAACCTCACTTAGAAAACATTGGAAGAAAAAAACCTGAAGGGACTAAGCAAAGGGCCTGGGGTGGGCAGCATGAAGAGGGCATGAAGTTATCCCTTCTTCAGCCCTAAGATGTCAGATTCTTACCCTGGGATGATGTATGGGGACTGGTAGATGCCTTTCTCTGGGTCATGGGTGAGAATAAAGTGCTTCATCCAAGGGGCATCCACCTGTTGATTGAGGGCAGACAAGTTTCATTAGAGGAGTTGGATCACTGGGCTTCCCTGCCCTGCTTCCGTCTGCCTAGATGTTCTGACAAGTGTGGCAAAACCCATTCTTCAGCTCTCCACTGACCCCTGTGCTCCAAGTCTGCACTGACTGCTTGCCCTTGCAGGAAAAGCCATCCCTGGTCCCTGAAATATCACACATTCTCACTTACATAACCACAGAAAAGCCCAGCACACATGAACAATATGCATACACATCAGCCCACATCAGGAACACACCAACACTCACACAGGCACACATATACACACATGTCCACAAATGGGCATCCTTCACACACAGGCACACATACACAGTGAAGGGCATTGTGGGATGATGTTTATAAGACACAGGCTCTTAAACCAGGTTGCCAGGGTATCAATCCCAATTCCACAACCCACTACCATGAGAACTTGTGCATGTTACTTAATTCCTCTGTACCTCAGTTTTCCCATCTGTAAAATAGCAATGGCTATATGATAGACCTCATCTCAAAGGGTTCTGGTAAGGATGAAATTAATAACACAATAAAGTGCTCACACCTGTACCTGGCACTTAATAAACACTCCAAAATTGTTTGCTCTTTTTATTGTAATACAGGAATATGCAACTCCTACATAGATACAAACACATACATGCATGCTTTGCTATATTATGAAGAAAAAAAAACCCAAAAGAGAATGTTTGGAGGGGTTATGTTGGTCCTTCTTATTTCTTTAATATGTGAATTGCCCTAAATCTGTGAGGCTCCTCTAACAGATGTCCCCAACACATCCTCTATTTTCAGAGAGAAAATAAACAGGCAGTTACAGTCTCTCTGTCAAGAAAATCAGCAGGTTCCATCCTTCACCTTCACACTCACCTTAATAATTTGTCCCCGGCCTGGCTTCAGTAGAGGGTCTGGCTGTAATGCCCCAGCACACACCCCGGTACAGTTGACAATCACATCAGCACCATCTCCTGCCACCTGGCAGCAATGAACAGAGCAGGTGGCATGGGAGGGGGGAGGGCCCTGGTATCCCCTGCCCCCTCCTTCCCTCCACCCTTCACCCTGCAGCTCTCTGCCCCCTATGGAACAGCAGGGAGGGGACTCAATGAGGAATACAAGGAACAGACTCCAGATCTCCACTCCACCCACTTACCTGCTATGTGACCTCAGAAATGTCCCATCACCTCCTCAAGGCTCATCTACCTTCCCTATTAAGTAGGGCTGGTAATATCTGTTCTTAGGCTGTGTGTGGATCCAGTGTGACCCTGGATGTGAAAGTGTTCAGGAAGGAGGACTGTGGAGTGGGGGAAAGCTTCTTGGGACTTCCCAGAAGAAGTCAGATGCAGAGATAGTTCTCTTCTTTCTTCTGACTCCTTTTTATTTCATTCTCTTGCCTTCTGCTCTGGTGAGGCATTTTCAGAAGGCATGTGGGAACCCCAGGCTCTGTGCAGGTGTGGGATACTTGACAGTTCAAGGGTATAGCATGATGGGCACCCAACACCCCAGACCAGTGCCCCCCCCAAGTCACAGGGCAGTCATGGGACATACACATTGCAAGGCACTATTGTCATTCGAGAGACAATAGTTGCTACAATGGACTATGAGCTTCTTGGAATAAGGGCTGTGTCTGAGTCAACCATGTATCCCAAGTGCCCATTAGGACTCAACCTGGAATAGGTACTCATATATAATGTTAGTAGCTGTATTTACCAACACCTTCACATGCCAAGCACATTCTAGGTGCTAGGATTGAGTGAAGTCTTGCAACAAAGCTCCTGGTGTTGAGCCAGTGCCTGATGGTGATAGCTGCTACTATCATTGTTATTGATGATGGTGTCACTCTGGAACCAAGTCAGCTAAGAGCCTTGACTTTGCAGAAACATTAACTCTGATTTATGTAGGAGGCAACCAAGTATCTGGAACTCAAGAGTGGAGTGCAGCTGATACTGGTAAGAGGCAGCTAGCTCTCTAGCACTAAAACCCATGGAGGCTCAGAGGTAGATTAGCCCCTAATGTCCACCACTATCTTACCATCCCTTTGTTCTAGCCACCAACATCAAGACAGAATGCTTGAGTCTCTGTGAGTTGAAGAAAGGCCTGGAGATAAGAACAGGCCTCAAGGGGACCCTGGGAGTCTGACCAGGGGGCCCCCAACCCAGCAACAGGAAGCAGAGGCCTCCCCTCTTCACCTTTCTCCCACATCCAGCCCCTTCCAGCCCTTCAACTCACCTTCTCAAAAGACTCTACCTTCCGGTGGAAGAATTTCACTCCCCTCTCAGTTAACCTGGGGGGATCAGATACATCAAAAAGCCCAGTATTCAGTTCTTTGCCCCATCTCTCCAAGAAGATGGCATGGTGGGTGTTCCCTCAAAGAACGTTCTGTGGATGTTAGTCCCACAGGATGCTCCTTGAGAAAATGGCTGTGTAGTCAGATCAGATCAATTCATAAGCACCTTGATGGACTAGTGGTCCATGAAATGTCCCTTGAGATGGCCCAAGCCCCTTGTCAAGCAGATGGAGATGGGAGAAGAGCTTTGGTGAAGGTCGTACAGTGAGTTAATGATGGGATTGGGACTTAGACCCAGACCGCTTAGTTCAAAACTCTTCTTACTACCACCACATTGCTTTTTTGTACCATCAAAGAGAATGAGATGCAGGGTGGAGGAGGGGCAGAGTTGGACCAATGCTAAAAACCCTTTTGTCAGAAGCAAGGCATGAGGAGGAAGGTGGGCTGGGGACATCCACCCCTCCCTCAAAATGTCCCAGAGGAAAAATAACTGTCATTTTTAGAAATGTAGGAGAAACATGAAAAGAACAGGAAGTAAATCCTATGAAAGGTGAAGCATAACTCCAGGACTATTTCCTAAAGATAGAAAAAGTGAGGTTTTTAGTTTAGTTAGAGGCTAGATAGGAGTCACAAGTACCCTAATGTTAGGAGAAATAACTATGATTTAGTGCAATGATTCCCATACCTGGCTGATAATTAGAATCACTAAGGGAACTTCTTAAAACACAATTTTCTAAGCCCCACCCCAGAGGATCTGATTCAGTAGATATACAGTGGGGTCCTGAAATCTGCATTTCTAAAACTCTCCTCAGGTCATTTGACAAAAGCTGCAATCCACTCTAGATTTTTTTTAAAATCTTAATAAAATAGTAAAACATAGGAAATATATGGAATCTTCCTTAATACTAATATAAATATAAATATGTCTCTCAAGATAGTGTTTGCTAATTTAAAACACTGCAGGATTTCTATTAACATCATGAACCAGACAGAGACAACCACTATCCCCTGTATTAGTTAACATTGTTCTGGAGGTAGTGGCCACAGCAGTTAGATAAGAAAAAAAAAATGAGGTATAAAAATAAAAGATAACTTATGTCTTGCAAATTATTTAAATATGTCTGGAAAACTTAAGGGAATCCATTTAAAACAATTACACAAACACTATGGATTTTGGTGAGGTCAATAATAAATATTACACATCAAGAGCTGCCCAGGTGGTTTTGATGCCCAATCAGATATGGAAACCATGGTTTAGTACACAGAGGTGATCAGAACCAATGACAGCTCCCACCAAGACTGAGCTTTCCTTTAACATTTGGGGTTTGTAAATATAAGAACAAAAACAAATCCCATGAACAATTGTCCATAGACACCCTGGTCCTTGGGAGGTGCTTTCCTTAAACCAAAGTTGAAATTCTCACCTTTCAGTCAGCCATGGTAGATACCTCCTCCCCTCCACAATCAAGCTTGTGTTGAACCAGCCATAGCTAGAGTCAAAACCAGGCAAGAGAGGTGATAAAGAATCAGAATCAGAACAATATTCAGACTTTCAAAGGGAGGTGGGAGGAGTCTCACTTTGGGGGACCCCCAAGTGTAGAGCCAGGACCACTGAGTGAAGTTCAAATGAGGACTGGTTTTCAGTGCAAAGAAATTTTTTTTTTATCAGAAAACCCATCTCTGACATTGGGGTGTGCACATGGAGACTGGATGTGCATTCTTAGAGGGGATTCAGGTATGGGGTGGGGTGAGGGGAGGGCCAAAGAGACATCAGGCTGCAAGAGAAAGAATAGAGGTGCTTGGAGTCACACAGACTGGGTTGGAATCCCATTTTGGTTGCTTGGTTGTGTGACCTTGGGATGTCAGCTTCTCTGTAGCTCAGTTTCTTCATCTACAAAAGAGGGTAGTGACATGGAGCTTCTGGGCTTCAGATCTGTGACTCCATATCCCCCACCATCTTAGCCCAGGGCCCCGTTGGGTGGGTGGCTTCTCCAAAGGAGCTGGACAGAGCAGCAGGAGTCTAATATACCAGTGGCTTTTGGCTTCGGATGGGACAGAAAACTTGGTGCCTCCATCTTCTGCTGCTTTCTTGGCAGATCTGTCTGAATCATGGGACCACATCCCCTTTGCCCCTGACAACAACCTCACCTATAATCAGGGAACATGTCTAACTCTCTGCCGGTCAGCTTCCGAAATCCCAGAACTGTGTCCTTCCAGGAAGGATCCTGCCAAGGGAAGAGAGAGGGAGGCACAGGGATGAGTGGAAGTGAATTGAAAGTTGTCCAATGTGTACCATGTGTAAGGTGCCTTTCCAAGTATGTTACTTATACCTATCCATTTAATATCCCCAACAATTCATTGAGATACATACTATTCTTATCTCCATTTTCACAGATGGGCCAGCTGAGACTTAAAGAGGTTAAGCAACTTGTCTAAAGTCACACCACTAATAAACAATGGAGCTGAACCAACACAGCCTGGCTTCAGAGTCCATGGTCTTAACCATGATCCTATATGAAGGAAGGGTAAGGTGAGAATAAGGCTGAGGGCAAGTGATAGGGTAAGAGTCAGAAATAGGACAGAAACCACTGACAGTGAGGGTTATACCAAGGGTGAGGGTGGGAGGCAGCAGAGCATAGAATCAGACAACCTGGTGGAGTTTTGGGCCTCCCCACAGACCACCTTGAATTCTCTGAGACTTCCATTTTTCTTGTCTGTATCATGGAGTTAATAATCACTCTTGGTCCCATGGAAGAGAACAGATAATATGGGTGATGCCCGTCACCCAGTGCTAAACATTGACTCAGCCTTAGAGAGCTGGCCTGGGTTTCTGGACGCCCAGCCAAAACCATCTCCTCCAAGCAACTTGAGAACATCCCCCAAGGCTGTGTCCTTCTTAGCGCATTGGGCACCATGGGGTCCCAGACAACCTGGGTTCAAATCCCAGGTCTATCATGTAAGAGATTTGTGACTTGAGGAAGTTACTCCATTTCTCTGAGCTTCTATTTCCTCATTGTACAAAGAGGCTAATGATAACACTTTTGATTAATTATGAGAATTAAACAAGTCACTAGTTGAAAAGTAGTTAGCACAGCGCCTGGTACAAAGTAAGGCTCCTGTGCCACGATGAGTGTTTTAGTCTCTCTTGGTGGAAAGTCCTGGCATCTCCAGGGGCCCAGGCAACCTTGTGACTTCAGCATGAAATCACCACCAGTACACGACGTGTCTGGATTTGCCTCGACCAAAGACTAGTTCCCCTGGTTCATCAGAAAATTCTTTGGTCTCTGCCAATTTAAGGACAAAATCAGAACCAAAAATAATTTTAAAGCAGAAATAGAATTTAAAGGAAACCTGATTTGAATGTAAGAGGCTGTCATCTACAAGGCTCAAAGTACTCCCTAGATTTGGGCTTCCAGCTCTGGTCTGTGATCAAGGATGCCTCACTCACCGGAAAAGCTTCACGGAAGAGGTTGTAGCCTGAGATTAGGGCCAGGCCCATGTTTGCAGCGTTGGGAGAATGGATGTGGCTCAGGAGATAGTCGAATGTTTGCCGGTTCCAATGCCTGGAAGGATCCCGCAGATTCTCGGTCACCTAATACCCCGAGCTGGATGAGAAATCTCTTAGGGTTGGCTTGCATTGGGATTGTGACCAGGCTGGTGGGGATAGGTCAAAATTCAGAAACCCACCACGTTCCCTTCTGCAATATCTCAAATGCTTATGGGGCTTCCCTATCCCCAGACTTTCTAGTAGTTTTCCCCATTGATAGGAAAGAGAAAGTAGGAAGCAAGGGATGGCCCAGCACAACCATTTGGAGCCCACCTCAGCCTTGGGATTATGTAGCTGCAAGTTTAAATGATGGCTTGGGCCCGCTTTGAGATCTGCCCCATAATTCAGGCTCACTCCAAGCACTCCCCTCTCCATATAAATGCCAGCAGGAGACCTTAGCTTGCTGCTCCCGAACACTTTCCTCCTCCTCTTCCTGGGCACAGAACCTGGCTATGTCTCCTCGGCTCCCAGGCAGCCGGGTGTGGTCACATGACTGCACTCTGCCCAATGGACCCTAAGACTGCACACGTCATCTTCATGCTGTATTCCTTCCAAAACCAAAGCCTAGTGACATCAGAAGGTATGATGACACAGGTACTGTGGCCACATGAGAAGCCACAGAGGAGGACAGCAGAGCTGTGAGATGCAAGGAACCAGGGCCCCTGAATTGCCACCCACTGGTCAGGAACATCAGTTCTAGAATTTGTGGGAGAATGTAACTTCTGTTTGAGTCTTTACACACTTGGGGATTCTTTCCTGAAGCAGTCAGCAGTTTGCAGTTTCTAAACAGACAAAATAACCTTTGCTACACCTGGTCATCCGCCTACCCAAACATCCACCTGGAGGATCCTCAGAAAGTTAAAACTAACATTACCCTATGATCCGGCAATCACACTACTGGGTATTTACCCAAAGAATACAAAAACACTAATTCAAACGGATACATGAATCCCGTTCATAGCAGCATTATTGGCAATAGCCAAGATACGGAAGCAGCCCAAGCATCCGTCAATTGATGAATGGATAAAGATGTGGTCTATATATACAATGGACTACTGCTCAGCCATAAAAGAGAATGAAATCTTGCCATGTGCAATGACATGGACAGAGCTAGAGAGGACAATGCTAAGCGAAATAAGGGAAAGACAAATGCCCTATGATCTCACTCCTCTGTGGAATTAAAGAAACAAAAGAACTGAGCAAAGGGGAAAAGAGAAAAAGAGAGACTCTCAACTGTAGAGAACAAAGTGATGGTTCCCAGAGAGGAGGTGGGTGGGGGGTGCAGGGAAATAGGTGATGGGGATGAAGGAAAACACTCATGGCAAGCACCAGGCATTCAATCCATGTAGTACACACCTGAAACTAATGTAACACTGTATGTTACCTAACTGGAGCTAAAGTAAACACATTTAAAAATTGTTAAATAAAAATTGTCACGGGCGTCTGGGTGGCTTAGTGGGTTAAGCCTCTGCCTCCAGCTCAGGTCATGATCTCAGAGTCCTGGGATCGAGCCCCGCATCGGGCTCTCTGCTCAGCAGGGAGCCTGCTTCCCCCACCCCTTTTCCTGCCTCTCTGTCTACTTGTGATCTCTCTCTCTGTTAAATAAAGAAATAAAAAATCTTAAAAAAAAATGATTGTCGCAATGGGCAAATTCAGGGGAGATACATTTCTAAGCTGTTAAATACAGCCGAGAGACTGTTAGAAATGGCAATTGGAATGAATTCAAATAAACCGAAAGATCTTTTTACGAATTCATATATGGAAAAAAAATTACATCTCCAAGGGCAAAATTGCCCCCTACTGTACCCAGTATCAAGGACTTTAGTGCATTTTGTCCTTCTTTGTAATTATTGCTGGGATTCGAAGGGCTCTGTCTCCTTTTTTTCTTTTTTTTTAGATTTTTTTTTTTAATTTGAGAGAGAAATGAGAGAGAGAGAGAATAAGGAGGGGCAGTGGCAGAGGGAGAGGGAGAAGCAGACCCCCCACTGAGCAGAGAGCCCAGGACCCTGAGCTGAAGGCAGCCGCCTAAATGACTGAGCCACCCATGTGCCCCCAAAGGGCTCTGTTTCCTATTAGCCCCTGGGGAAATCAGATGAAAATGACCTTTAAATAAATAAACTAGGAAAAAATATCCCAGTATTCCTGACCCATCCATGCACATGGCATCCACAGCCACCCAGTTTATGCGAGGCATGGAGGAAAGCCTCCATTCATCTAGCACATAGTAGGGCTTACTATTTAGTAGCATTTTCTTCTAAGCCTTGACAAGGCACTTTTTCTTTTTTTTTTTTATGTTATTTTTTCAGTGTTCCAAGATTCATTGTTTATGCACCACACCGAGTGCTCCATGCAATACGTGCCCTCCTTAATACCCACCACCAGGCTCACCCAACCTCCCACCCACCTTCCCTCCAAAACCCTCAGTTTATTTCTCGGAGTCCACTGTCTTTCTTGGTTCATCTCCCCCTCCGATTTCTCCCAAATCACTTCTCCTCTCCTTCACCCAATGTCCTCTGTGTTATTCCTTATGCTCTACAAATAAACAAAACCATATGATAATTGACGCTCTCTGCTTGACTTATTTCACTCAGCAGAATCTCCTCCAGTCCGGTCCACGTTGACAAAAACGTTGGGCATTCATCCTTTCTGATGGAGCCATAATACTCCATAGTGTATATGGACCACATCTTCCTTATCCATTCATCCGTTGAAGGGCATCTTGGCTCTTTCCACAGTTTGGCGACTGTGGCCATTGCTGCTATGCACATTGGGGTACAGATGGCCCTTCTTTCCACTACATCTGTATCTTTGTATCTAAATACCCAGTAGTGCAATGGCAGGGTCATAGGGAAGCTCGATTTTTAATTTCTCAAGGAATGTCCACACTGTTTTCCAAAGTGGCTGCACCAACTTGCATTCCCAACAAAGAGCTTGTTCTTGCTGATGGGAACCCTGAGAGGGAGCGTCCCCTCTTCGAATTCAGCCCCTCCACTTCCCCGGGCCGCCCTCTGGGACCCTCACTCACACTTCCTGTGGGTTGCTGGGGTCCGAGAGGTAGGCCTGACAGAGGCCAGCAGCCACGTCGCTGTTGGTGAACGGGGTGAAGCGGTCCGCATAGACCCTCACATCCAGTGACGGCAGGACCGAATGGTAACGCTCGTGGATGCACAGGGCAGTGGAGAGCCCAACGACACCTGCTCCAATCACCACCACGCGCATCGTGCCAGCCTGCAGGGAGGAAAGTTTGCAGTGTGCCATCACCACCATCGCCGCTGTCCCTTGAAAGCTTAGAAAGTGCTAGACACTGCCAAGCGCTTCTACACCTGATCCTCCTACTGACCCTCAGAAACAGAAAAATGGAATCACAGAGAGGCAAAGCAACTTGCCCAAAGTCACACAGTGGGTAAGTGAAGCAGCTGTGGTTGGGGAGCCTTGCCCAAAGACCTTGCCCCAAGCCAGGAATGTAACTAGGACCGGAGAGAGTTTTCTGGCCAGCCGCTGACAGGGAGGTAGCAGCGAGGACCATGAGCTCCAGCTTCAACGCTGCCTCAACTCTGCCACCTACTGGCCATTGGCTTTGGGCGGGATGCTCATGAGCCTTCACCTTCTGGGAAACGGTGGGAAAAAGGACTCATGCCTTGGAGAAGAGATGGGACTTTTAACTAGATGGCCAGTGTGGAAACCTCAGCATAGTGTCAAGTGCAAAAGAAGATGTTTACTGACATTTGTGGAGCACCTACTGCGTGCAGCCCCAGTGCTGAGTGCTTCTCCCCACGTCCTTAGGAGGCTGGGGCTGGTGTTATTGGCCCCATTGTTCAGATGAGGAAAAAGAGGCTCAGAGAGGTGAAGTAAGTTACCTGAGGTCACACAGCCAGTAAGTGATGCTGCTGGGATTTCATTTCAATTCAAGAAAACTCAATGTCCACGTAGGGCACACCTACTATGTGCCAAGCTTGGAGCGAGTAGGTGCAGGTCTGACTTATAGAACTCAGGTCTTCCAGCACACCCACTCAGGGAATGCCTCGGTGGCTGGGCTGGCTGGGTCCTCAGAAGTTGAAAAGGCCTAGCAGCTTTTGACCTTGAAGCTGCTTGGGCCCTGCACAGCAGGGAAATACCCTGTGGGCTCCTGCTGAGGCAGAACAAGAGGACTTTTTATGCCCGGAAGGGCCAAATTCAACTTTCCCTCCTCTACACTCACAGCCCTCTTCCCACAGACCGAGCCTCCTGGCAACCCAGTGGCCCTGAACGGCAGGACATTCTCAATATGGCCTAGTTTTATAAAAGGGGAAAACGGCTCCAGCCCACAAAAACTGGACTCCGTTGGGGTTTCAGCAGCCAAGTTGGAGATAAAACCAGGAAACGGAAAGGCATTGCTCATTGTCCTTCCAGCTGCGAGGCTTGGTTGCAGGGGCAGACCCTCTCAAGGACCCCTAGGCTCCTGCCATCCCTCCTCCCCACTACTTTGACTTAAGAGATTCAATATCCTCTTCTGTAAACTAAGAGTGACCTTGACCTCACAAGGTCACCCTGAAAATGAATCCACTAGCCTGGCGGAAGTTTCTGGTGTGGCCCTTGGCACAGAGTAGGCCCTCAGTATGTAGTGACCTCCTTCTGTCCCACGGCCTCTTGAAGATAACAAGGGAAAGAACACCGAGGGAAGGAGAAGAGGAAGAAGGGAGAATCAAACCCGGCTTCACTTCTTACTCTCTGTGTGGCCTTGACCAAGTTACTTCCCCTCTCTGGGCCTTCTGACTCTCTCCATGAAACTCCGGAGAGTTGACCACTTTTGTGCATTAACAGTAAGAAGGCAAGAATAGAGGGCTTTCCTGTAATTTCCAAATACCCCGAATGAATCCCAGAGGCGGTAGTAACAGCCCAGGCTGGGGGTCAGACATATGCAGGTTCATAGCCTGGCATCTGGTCCACACCAGCTGTGTGTCCCTAGGCAAGTCACTTAACTCAACTGAGTGAGGGTGACCAATCTCCTCCATGTCTCAGGACTGAGGATGTTCCCAGGACGTGGACTCTGAGAGAGAAAACCAGGGGAGTCCTGGGGCAAACAGGGCTGAGTTGGTCATCCTCACTGAGGACTTTTAAGGCTTAACAAAGCTTCCTGCCCATTGTCTCCCTACCAGAGTATCAGCTCCAGGAGGACAGGGCATTTCTTTTTTAAGGTTTATTTATTTATTTGAGAGAGAGAGAGAGTGAGTGCACAAGTTCGTGGGGGCAGGGGGAGTACAGAGGGAGAGAAGCTCAAGCAGATGCCCTGCTGAGCCCAGGGCCTGGCACGGGGCTCGATCTCACAACCCATGAGGTCATGATCTGAGCTGAAACCAAGAGTCAGACGCTTAACCAACTGGACCCTGGGCAGGGTTTTTTATGTACTGCCCTATCCCCAGGGCCTAGAATAGTGCCAGGGATGAATGAATGAATGAATGATTCAAGTTTTTATGAGGCTCAAAAGAGAAAATACTGGTGAAGCGCTGGGAAGCTCATAAATTACCACAGTTGATTTTCACCATCCCAGTTCACAGGTGAGGGAGCCAAGGGCAGAGAGAGGAAGCTAAGTTATTTGAGGTCATAACAAGGGTTGGATGAAAAGTGGGGTGTGAACCCCACTCTGCCTTTTCCAGGGCCCGAGTTTTTGTTGTTGTTGTTGTTGTTGTTTTCCATTCTCATGTCACCTAGAAAACCAGCAAAGGATGGGAGAAAAAGAAGCTGCTTCTATAGGGGAGGTTGTGAGGGATGAGGAAAGCGTGAAAACCCTCCAGAGGTTTCTGGGCAGGGAGAAAGAGGCCTCGGACCGAGGCAAAGCAGGCACACCGCCTGTCTTTCAATAACCAGGCTGGTCAGGTGTGTCAAAGCCTCTGGTTAGGAGCAGGAGCACGTGCCGAAGAGAAGAGCTTGGGGGACGCCCAGAACAACATCTGGAACCAAATGGCCAATAGGAACAGGGACAAGTCACAGCGTGGGACTCAGTTTCTCCAGCGCATAAAGTTCTAAAGATGAGTTAGACATTGTCATGCAGACGGTGAAACTGAGGTCTGGAAAAGCGGAGGGACTCAACCAAAATGATGCATTTGTGATAAAAGGGTTTGTGTGGTCTTGGGATGAAAAAGTCTCCATAGGTTGAATCAGGAAAAGAACGGGCCATACAGAGACAGCAGTAAGCCTGCTAGCATGTTCCAGTCACTGCACTAAGAACTTTACGTGCTTTTATCTGCTTTCATCCTCTGACAGCCCTCGGGGTTATCATTATGCCCATTTTCCAGATGAAGCAAGTGAGGCTCAGACACCCATGAGCAGCAGAGCCCGTGTCCCTAAACACCACCGAGAGAAGCTGGCGAATCACACTATTTGAAAAAACATCCGAGAGCTAAGCAGCTGAACATAAAGAGACAGTATTTCAGGGTCCTGCGTTGAAAGAACCCATACCATACAACGTGCGTGTGAATTCTTAGCGTGTTGATAGTAGGCACAGACTCGAGAAGGAGGAATGTGTTTCCTAAAGCCAATCATCTTCAGCTGCGTGAATCTAATCTGATGCTGATTAGAGCAAATTGTGTGTATGCATTAAAGCACACTATAAACGCATGACGTTCTTCCACGAAGCAGAAGCCGAGCTGTAGGATCGGACAGATCCAGCCTCCGGTTAAAATCATTCATGCATGTGGATCATGAACTTGGGGACTGGCATACACACGGCTCGACTGCTAGGTCCGCCATTTCTCGCTGTTGTTGGCGTTCCTGTTAGTGTGGCTTCTCCCATGTCTTATGCCGTTACTTCAACCAAGCATGCTCAGGGTGGGGAGGGGGTACGTCCAGGAAGATGCAGAGGTTCCCACATTTATCTGCATGTGTGTGTCATTATAATGTCTCCGTCAGCGTGGGGCGGGAGGGGAATTTTGGGCGTCTGCCCCTCGCCAGGCACATGTAGGTTCAGTACAGATGGTCCTCTTGCTTCCTCCTCTCAACTGCTCTGGGAGGTTTTACAGACGTGGGGCTAAGATTCGGGGAGAGGAAGTCACTCTGCCAAAGTCACACAGCCAGTGTGGGACAGCACTGGGACCTGGACCCTGCTCTGGGCTTTCCACACCGTGCTAGGTAACTATTAGCCAACAGGCGGTAAGTGGGCACCTGACGCTTTCTGCTTGCTTTTTGCTTGCTCTGGCGTTTGTTTGCTTATAACCTCCCTTGTCCCTCAAAAAGAATTTAGGGCAGCTTGTGCCTTTGATTGCTATTTGCATGTAGCAAAAAAAAAAAAAAAAAAAGGAGACTTGTTACAAAAAAATCGGGCGAGGTATTTGACTGAACTAAATCAGGTTGTCCCATACGGCTACTTCTTCTGCCGCTGATATTTTCACAATTTACCTTTAAAAGGAACAGATTCAATAAATGCTTGACAAGCAGGCTACCAGCCCCCTGTCCCCAAATAATAATGACCATTTACTGAGTACTTGCTACATGCCCAGTTCTGTGCTAAGCTCTTTCTGTTCATCACCTCTTTTGATATTCAGACTAGCCCTATAAGAGGTGATTATGATCCCTGTCTTCCAGAGGAGAAGGAGATCTGGAGAGGTGAAGGCACCTGCCTAGCCACAGAGCTGTCGCCTGCCTTGGGCTCTGATATGGAGCCTTCTCCTTGGTGCTGGGAGGACTTTGAGTCCCGGGGCACCGACACCCCCACTCACCTGGACTTCCAGACTTCTGAAGAGACAGCTGCTGTAGACGCAGGATCTTATCTCCTGAGGGGAGCCTCCTGATTCTGGGGCGTCCTGTCCTCAGCCCTCTGCCCACCAACTGGGACTGGAGCTCAGGGTCAAAATCTGGAGTTATGGACAGGGCACAGCAAGGGGCGGGGCTTGGCACTGTGCTGCTCACAGGCTGGGAGACCTCCCCTCCCCTCCCTTCCTTCTGGTCCCTGAAAAGTTGCCTGACTTTTCTGGCTGATCCCAAGCCCCTGGGGACAGCCCTCGGGGGAAGGAGGGCGGGAGGGCTGATGGGGACAAGGAGGTCTGTCTCTCGGGCCAGCTGGAGACGATCCTTTCTTCCCTCTTCCTGCTGCCACGCTGGGGGAAGGGAGGGTTGTTCCCCCGGCCACTGTGGGCCTGGCAGCCTGGCAGCACTGTGGGGAGGCCACAGATACAGGACAGGGCCTCCAGCGGCCAGCCTAATGCCATTCTTGGATGCTGGATGCCTGAGGCCAAGGAGAGACTCAAGGCAACGCCTGTTTGGGCCATAAGGATGCGTGGCTCTTTTCTGCCGTATCCCAGAGACACAGGCGGCAGAACTCCAGGTCCCTCCTCTGCCAGGGCTAGACGTGGAGTTGTGATTATTGGAGCCAAAGGATTACCAGGCGCCTACTGTGTCGATGGGGAGACTGAGGCCCGGAGACAGGGACTAACCAGCCCCAAGTCAGGCATCCTTTGGGTCAGCTTTGAAGATCCAGCTTCCACTTCCCTGTCTTCAGCATCATCAAATAAACAAGTGAGGATAAAATAAGAAAATGCATAGAAAAAAACTTAGTGCATGGTATTTTTCAATAATAACTTTAATTTTTAAATTTTAGATTTTTTCTTTGTTTGACAGAGATAGAGAAAGAGCAAGCACAAGCAGTGGGAGCAGGGGAGGGAGAAGCAGGCTCCCCACTGAGCAGGGAGTCTGATGCGGGGCTCAATCCCAGGACCCCAGGACCATGACCTGAGCCGAAGGCAGACACCCAACCAACGGAGCCACCCAGGTGTCCTTTTTTTAATAATAATTTTTTAAAAGATGGAGTGAACTTTACATTTTACTCTATATATTTCTATTTCATTTGAATTTTTAAAATAGTAGTCATATCACATGACCTTGTGTCCCTAATGCCTTGTGCCCCTAGTTCATCATGGGAATATTTAAAATTAACAGTTAATTTAAAGTTAACAGAAATTCACCAGATAGCTTCATGTGCCCCCCAACTCTTATCCCAGCAACGATGTATATCTTAGAAATTTCAGTATGCCAGTTTTATGTATTATTTTTTTTAAGGGTTTCTTTTTAAGTGATCTCTACACAGGGCTCGAACTCCTAACCCTGAGATCTAGAGACCTGTTCTCCGCCAACTGAGCCGGCCAGGAACCCCATGATGTGACAGTTTAAATACTTTGCCTGGATTATATCATTAAAAAAAAAGTTTATTTATGTATTTATTTGAGAGAGAGTGTTCACAAGCAAGAGCACGAGCTAGGGGTCGGGAGCAGAGGAAGAGGAAGACAGAGAGGCAGACTCCTCGCTGAGTAGGGAGCCTGATACTGGGCTCGATCCCAGGACCCCGGGACCATGACCCAAGCCAAAAGCAAACACTTAATGGACTGAGCCAACCCAGGTGTTCTGGATTATCTCATTTAATCTCACAACAGCCCTATACACTAGGGGTTATTATGATCAGCCCTCCCTTCAGTTAAAAAACTTGTTCCCCATGTCCACTCATGCTAGATACACAATTATCCCCATACCCAGGAACCCCGAATCTTACACACATCCCCAAAAGAAATTAAAACATGCCTCAACCAAAAAGCTTGTACAAGAACATTCTCAGCCCAAAAGTGGAAACAACTCAAATTATCTATCAGCTGGAGAATGAATGAAACCAGTGGTGGAGTTTTTGCACAATTCCCACCATGGAATATTACACAGCGATGAAAAAGTCAAATGTTGCCACATGCAACAGCCCAGAGGAATGCCATAGTTGCTCTGTTGAGCGGAAGAAGCCATACAGCGGAGGAAACCCATACAGCATGCTTCCGTGTTTGTGAAATACAAGAAAAAGGCAAAACAAATTAATGGTCATAGAGGATATGGGAAGATCGATTGCCTCTGGGGGAGGCACTGAGGAGAACGGGGCACAAAGACATCTTCTGAGAGGCTGGAAATGTGCTCCTTAATAAGTTGGTGGTTACGGGAATATGTACACATAAAAATTCATACGGTTGCGAATTTAAAATTAAGATCAATTAGAAGAGGGGGGTGGGACACCTGGGTGGCTCAATGGGTTGGTCCGCTGTCTTTGGCTCCGGTCATAGTCCCAGGGTCCTGGGATCGAGTCCCACATTGGGCTCCTTGCTCGGCAGGAAGCCTGCTTCTCTCTCTGCCTCTGCCTGACACTCTGCCTGCTTGTGCGCTCTCTCTCTGACAAATAAATAAATAAAATCCTTAGAAGTGGGGGGGAGGGAGAGAGGGAAAGAAAGAAGGAAAGAAGTCCCACAGACTGGGTATAGGGCTCACGTGGTCTCAGTGATCATTAAGGCCCTTAAGAATCTACTCTAAATCCCCAAAGCTCGCTGCTTGTGCTGGTAGAAGCTTCCCAAAGAGGCCCCCAAAAGGACCTCTGGAAGCAATTTCTGTACATTTGGGTGGAGCTCGGGGAGTCAAAGATCCTTCTGTTCCAGTGGCTGGTTGACAAACAGCGTGACCTCGTAGCAGCTCTGAACCACTCTTGGTTAAGGCGAAAGAATCATTCACCGAGAGAATTCCCTGCAGGAGGCAGAATTCGGCGTCCCGCAGGGAATTTGAGGTGGAGCAGGTGAAGCTCTAGAACAAGTTAGCTGCTCTCCCTCAGAGAACCTGAAGTTTTACTTTAACTTTTCTAAGTATGAAGATCATCAGAACCTCTGTAAACGTGTATAACACTGGAGGGGTAAAGAAGAAAGGGCTCATCACCTGCCACCAATCCCACCACTAGCAAATAGGGGCTGTTAATGTCTGATGAATAAGGGCGCCTGGGTGGCTCAGTGGGTTAAAGCCTCTGCCTTCCGCTCGGGTCATAACCCTGGGGTCCTGGGATCGAGCCCCATATCGGGCTCTCTTCTCAGTGGGGAGCCTGCTTCCTCCTCTCTGCCTATTTGTGATCTCTGTCAAATGAATAAATAAAATCTTTAAAAAAAAAAAAAAATAAGGGCACCTGCGTGGCTCAGTCATTAAGCATCTGCCTTACTCAGGTCATGATCCCAGGGTCCTGGGATCAAACCCCACTTTGGGTTTCCCACTCAGTGGGAAAGCCTGCTTCTCCCTGTCCCTCTCCCTCTCCCCATGTCTCTCTCTGTCAAATAAATAAACAAATAAAATCTTTAAAAAAATATGTCGGATGAACATCTGAATGAAAAAATGGGATTGTGTTATATGTTGCCTTGTCTCCTGTTCTGTTTACTTATCAGTGTGGTAGGTCCTGGAATATATCTCTCTGAGCAACTAGGGAACAACAGCATCCATCTCGCACAGGGTACAAGTGTCTACGGATGTAACAGTTTTTCAAGTCAGTCCCTATGGGGGGCTGTCCCTATACGTTTTTGGTGGTTTTTTTTTTTTTGATGTTACAAAGAAATATCCTGAACATGTTTCTTGGCACACTCGTCTAATTATTTCCTTAGACTCAATTCCAAAAATGTTGCCATTGTGCCAAAGAGTTTGCATGTTTAGAATGTTGCTCCAGGGACGCCTGGGTGACTCAGTCGGTTAAAGCCTCTGCCTTCGGCTCAGGTCATGATCTCAGGGTCCTGGGATTGAGCCCTGCATCGGGCTCTCAGTTCAGCAGGGAGCCTGCTTCCTCCTCTCTCTCTCTCTCTCTCTGCCTCCCTCTCTGCCTACTTGTGATCTCTGTCTGTCAAATAAATAAATAAAATCTTTAAAAAAAATTACTTGCACAGACTTTTAAGAATCTCTGGGGGCTTTTTTTCACATTTATTTATTTACTTTTAAAGATTTTATTTATTTATTTGAGAGAGAGAGAGAGAATGGCAGTGGGAGAGTGAGAGGGAGAAGCAGGCTCCCCACTGAGCAGGGAGCCTGATGTGGGGCTCAATTCTAGGACCCTGGGATCATGACCTCTGGCAGAGGCAGGCACTTAACCAACTGAGCCACGCAGGTGCCCTTTTTGGTTTTTTTACACTTAGGTATTTGATTTATTTGAAATTAATTTTGGAGACAAGAAGCGGGGTATGGATCTTGCTGTACTGGCTAGCTAATGGCACAAAAACCATTGGGTAAGTCACTTAGATTTTCTCTACAGATACCTACCTGATTTTATCATTCACTAAACTCCTCATATGTCTGGGTCTATTCCTGAACTCTCCATCGATCTATCTGTGGCTTTCTAACCCAGTGTCCATTCTGTTTCAATTTCTGCAGCTTCATCATGTGTTTTAATATCTGGTAGAACAGACCCCTTCTCTTTACTTTTCCTTCTCGGAGTTTATCCCTCTCTCTTCTCCCACAGTTACCTTTCCGGGGATGGGGGGAGGTGTGGGGAGTGGTTAAGGTCATGGACTCTGGAGTGCAACAAGCAGACTCAATTGGCAGCCCAGCTTTGCCCTCTCTACCTGTGTAGTCTTGCACTGATGTTTAAGGAAACCAGAGCACCATAGAGCATGGGACTCTCAATCTTAGGGCCATGAGTTCAAGCCCCACGTTGGGCCTAGAGCTTCCTTTAAAGAAAAAAAAAATCATCATCATAAATGCCAACTATGAAATTATTCAAGAGAAGGCAAAAAGGAAATCAGAGCACAATTGGGAGACACATGGCAGGAGGTCCAAGAGCACACGCTTTGATATCAGACAGTCAACCCCCAGCTCCACACCTCATGGTCCTCTGGATCTCCAGCCAGTGCCCCCCTCCCCCGCCATGTTTCGTGTGGAATAGGGGAGGGGCCTGGGAACTGCTCCTTATTATTGGAAAAATTACATAACTAGGGCCTTTCTCCTGTGGAATTAAGATGAAATAGTGATTGTCAGAGGACACGGTACACAGTATGTGTCCAACAAACATTCGCTTGTTCTGTTATCTCTCGTCAGGACCCCTTACACCCCCAAAAAATCAGGCTGAGATTTTCACTGGAATTGCATTTGATTTAATAGAGAGAGAGATATGGATAATCCTACTATAATAAGTCTTTTCAACAAAAACAGGCAACTTTTTCCAGGGCGCCTGACTGGCTCAGTCAGTGGAGCACGTGACTCCTAATCTCGGGGTTGTGTGTTTAAGCCCCACACTGGCATAGAGATTACTTTAAAAATTATTATTTTGGGGGGTGCCTGGGTGGCTCAGTGGGTTAAGCCTCTGCCTTCGGCTCAGGTCATGATCTCAGGGTCTTGGGATCGAGTCCCGCATCGGGCTCTCTGCTCTGCAGGGAGCCTGCTTCTCCCATCTCCCTGCCTGCCTCTCTGCCTACTTGTGATCTCTCTCCCTCTGTCAAATAAGTAAATAAAATCTTTTTTACAAATTATTTTTTTTTAAAGAAAATGTTTCCATCTCTCCATGTATGTCTCCTTTTTTGTTCTTTGGTAGCTTTCTAACTCCTCATACTTTTCTTCCAAAACTGGGATTTTGTCTTATACTATACGGTGACCTACTTCCTCTCCCCCACTGCCGACTTCATATTTTATGAAAATCTGTCTGCAGTAGTGCATTGTTTTATGACATATTTTTCTTTTTTTTTTTAAGATTTATTTATTTATTTATTTATTTGACCGATAGAGATGACAAGTAGGCAGAGAGGCAGGCAGAGAGAGAGAGAGAGAGAGAGGAGGAAGCAGGCTCCCCACTGAGCAGAGAGCCCGAAGCAGGACTCAATCCCAGGACCCTGGGATCACGACCTGAGCAGAAGGCAGCAGCTTAACCCACTGCGCCACCCAGGTGCCCCATGACATATTTTTCTATGGCTGCTATATTCATTTTCTGTGGCTGTATAACAAATGACCTCGTAATTTAGCAGCTTAAAACAATAAACATGTATTATCGTATCTTTTCAGTGGGTCTGGAATCTGGAGCAGCTCTGCCAGATGGTTCTGGCTGCGTCTCTCTCTCAAGTCCCATCCGGGATGTTGGCCACAGCTCTAGTCTTACTGAGGGCTTGAATGGGGCCTGAGGGTCCACTTTCAAGGTGGTTCAGTCATGTGGGTGGTAGGTTGGTGTTGGTGGTTGACCTCAGTTCCCTGCCCTGGAGGACCTCTCTCCAGAGGGCTGCTGGAGTGTGTCCTCATGACGTGAGCTCGCTTCCCTGAGAGGGAGTGATCCAAGGGACAGCAAGATGAAAGCCACGGTATTTTGTATGACCTCGCCTCAGAAATCATGCACTGTCACAGCTGTGATGACACAGGTCAGCCCTATTCATTATGGACAATGTTCCACGGGGGGGGGGGGTACCAGGAGATGGGGATATGGAGGGCCTTCTAGGAGGGCCATCATATGCAGATACCCCCATTGGGAGCATTCCCCTCCTGAGAACATTTAATCCCTCTGTCTCACAAGCTGAGGTTCCAAGGCCCAGGAAGGGTCAGCATGGACATAGAGGGTGTTGCCTGTGAATGACACACTGAGGAGCCTTGGGGATGCCTGGAGGCAGGCAGGGCCTCCCCACCTAGCAGAGAAAACCCATAGGTTGAAGCAGGAAGTAGGTAGAGGAAGGGAGCCTCTAGCTAACATCCAGGAACACTGGACTCTGAGGCTGCCTGGCTGCCGGTGCCCATCAACCCGCCCAGCGAGACACCTTGACCAGAAGTGCTGGATACCACCCATTGCCAGATCCATCCCTGGACACCACCCCGTGACTGAGGCTTTGGGTCTCAGAACACCTGCACAGGGGAGCACATCCAAACTATTACCTCTTGGGCTAAAAGGGCTGACAACCTGTACGTGGCGCCTGGGGGCTGGTTGGCCTGGGTTCGAAGACCAGCTCTGCTTGGAGTTTCAGTTTCTGCACCAGGGAAATGACAATATTAGTTGTATTCATTTCCTTGAGCTGCTGCCACAAAGAACCACAGGCCACGTGGTTTACGTAACAGAAATCTGTTGCCTCGTGGCTTTGGCTGCCAGAAGTCTGCAATCAGGCTGTTGCCAGGCTTGGCTCCTTCTCAGGACCGTGGGAATCTGTTCCATGCTCCTCTCCTAGTTTCTGGTGGTTTGCTGGGGACCTCGGGGTTTCCCTGGCTTGTGGCAGCATACCTCCAACATGGCAATTTCCCTGTGTATCTCCGTCTGTGTCCGGATTTCCCATTTCCATAAGGACACAGTCACATCGGATGAGGGCCCACCCCAAGGACCTCATCATCATTCGATCATCAGCAGAGACCCTGTTTCCAAATCAGGCCACATACGCAGGTCCTGACGGGGAGGACTTCGATGTCTCCCTGGAGAGGACAGAGTTCAACCCGCTACATGAGGTAACATGAACAAACCGAACAGCTCCCTATTCTTTTGACACACCTGGTGGGGTTCAGTCCTCACAACCAACCCGTGAAATAAATGAGTGCTGTCATTCTTATCCCCATGTTACAGAGGAGGAGGGTGAGCCTCCAATGATGGACGCGTCTGATCGGGAGATCTGTAGCTCCTAAGTCAGGACGCTGGGTTGAACCCAGCAGATCCCAACGTCTCTCTACCTCCCTGGTGGGCTTGTCATGTGTTCCTTCTGCCCAAATGTCACCTTGTCCAGAGCTTTCCCTGATCACTCGCCTAAACAACCATCCTCATCACCCTTCTCCCCTTGGTCTGCTTTCTTTTTCTTTCAAACCCTTTTCACTACTTGACATCCTATTTCATTAATCTGACCTTTATCTGTACCTGCCTTAGGCTAAGAAATTTGCCGATATTTATTTAAGCAAGAGATATTTCCCATGTATCATAGCAAATATATTTGTTTATATGTTGTTTGGCTCTATCCCCCTCCCCAGCTTGACTGAACACCCTCAATACAGAGTGACTGTTCCATTCACTTGTGAACCCCAAATTCCTATGGACAGCAGAGACACTCCATACACACCTGTTGAATGAACTGAGTAAATGAGAAAGTGATACAATATCCAGAAAGTGTCTGGTATATACTGCATTATGACATTATAATGATTTTTTTTTCTTACAGTATATATGCAGGTAGGTTTTCATATTCATTGTCTATGACTGCTATCCCTGATTACCAGAAACATAGTGGCTTAAAACTACAGGAGATTTTTTTCTCTTGTAGTTCTAGAGGCTAGAATTCTGAAATCAGGTAGGGCTGAGTTCTTCCGGAGACAGTGAGTAGAGAATCCATTTGCTTGCCTTTTTCTGCTTCTAGAGGCCTTGGCTCAGGGTCTTACTTACATCCCTCCAACCTCTTCCTTTTGTTGTTAGGTCTCTTTCAGCTCACTCTGATCCTGCTACCTCTTTTTTTTGTTTGTTTGTTTTAAAGATTTTTTATTTATTTTGACAGACAGAGATCACAAGTAGGCAGAGAGGCAGTCAGAGAGAGAGAGAAAGAAGGAAGCAGGCTCCCAGCAGAGCAGAGCCCGATGCCTGGGATCATGACCTGAGCCGAAGGCAAAGGCTTTAAACCACTGAGCCACCCAGGAGCTCCCTGCCACCTCCTTCTTATAAAGACGTTTGGGATTATATCAGGGCCACTTGGATAAACCTGGATACTCTCCCCATCTCAATAGCCTTAATTTAATCGCACCTGCAATATCCCTCTTACCAGGGTCAGGTAACATATTCACAAGTTCTGAGGATTGGGATACAGACATTTTTTTTTTTGAAGGGTCATTATTTAGCCTACCGAAGCTTCATTACCTCTGAATTTCAATTCCCAATAATTAAAGAGGAATTGCAAATTAGTTTGCCCTAAGGGGCACCTGGAAGGGTCAGTGGGTTAAGCTTTAGCCTTTGGCTCAGGTCATGATCTCAAGATCCTGGGATGAGCCCCTCCACCACCTCCCGGCTTCCTGCTCAGCAAGGGAGGCTGCTTCTCCTTCTCCCTCTGCTCCTTCCCCACACCCCCAAGCCTGTGTTCTCTCATTCTCTCCCTCTAGCAAATAAATAAATAAAATCATTAAAAATAAAAAAAATAATAATAAACTAAAAAGGGAATGGTCCATAGAGTTCTGGAAAGACCTCTGTCTTGCACTCGAAAGCAGAAAACACGATCTTGGATACCAGCTTCTGCTCCCTAGCTATGTGACCTTGGGTGTGTGACTTGACAACTCTGTGCATCAATTTCCTCAGCCATGAAATAAGGATCACAACAGTAGTGACAAGAAATAAAGAAAGCAGCCCAACCCAGAAAGAATACTGAGGCCATAGCAGCACAAAGAAGGGGCACCTAATCCAGCCTCCTTCAGGGAAGGCTTCCTGGAGGACGTGAGCCTGCAGCCTGAGTGGGGGCAGTCACGTGTTAATAAACTGTGTCCCCAGCACACACACAAAGCATTTTGCATAGCACCTAGCAGACAGCAAATAACTCAACAAAGTATTGTTTTTAATAGCGGAAAATAGCTTTCACTTCTTCTTTCCCCTATCACCCCTCTTAGCGCCAAGGTTGAGTCAAGCCCCCAGACCGTTTGCACAGGAGGTTAGAGTGACCAGAATTTGAAAGACAGAATCAAAGCAGGCTCTCTCTTTCTGTGTGTCCAATAAATAAAAGTCTTTAAAAAAAAAAAAATCAAAGCATAAAAGTTTCCCTCTGTGCCTTACTGTGGTCTGGAGGCAAAAGGAAAAATCAGTAATACAGTACTGACCCTGTCTTTATTTAAAATGTTGATATTTTGTTCATCATGGATTTTGGCATCAAGTTTGATTCCCGAATATGTTGCATGAAAATATTTTTCAGGTTACTTACTGAGGTGGGTTTTTATTTGTTTGTTTTTTGGTGCCCCCTTAAATTTTGTGTCCTCATCTTGGTCCCAGCCCTGCCCCTGAGGTTTTTTTTAGGGACCATGTGACAAGACAGGGATACTTATGACAATGCCCAGTGACACTTGCTCTGTCTTCAGGGATAGAATGGGGGTTATGGGATCCTGGAAAGGACCCTGAACTTGCACCAGAGGCTGTCTTTATGATAAACTGGGTGGAAGAGAGTAGAAGGAAGAGTGGAGGGACGACTTGACTTTTGTGTAGGTAGTGGTTCTCAAACTGCAATCTCCAGACTGGGATCTTTAGCTTCCTCAGGGAATTGTTTAAAAATGCAAGATTTCCAGCCTCCCATGAAAACAGTGCACCAGAAACTCTAGAGGTTGGGGCCTAGAAGTCTGTGTTTTCTCCAGGGAATTTTCAAACACTTGACTTTAAAAAAATGCTAGTGTTGGGGCACCTGGGTGGCTCAGTGGGTTAAGCTTCTGCCTTCGGCTCAGGTTGTGATCTCAGGCTGCTGGGTCAGGTCCTGATCTCAGGCTCCTGGGGCTCTCTGCTCGGTGGGGAGTCTGCTCTTCCCTTCCACCCCCGCCTGCCTCTCTGCCTACTTGAGATCTCTCTCTCTATGTCAAGTAAATAAATAAAATCTTAAAAACAAAACAAAACAAAACAAAAAAACACGACACGTTGGCAAAAGTCTCTGAACCCTAATGCCCCACATCGCTTTTGATTTTGGCTCAGGTCATGATCCCAGGGTCCTGGGGTCTAGTCCTGTATTGGGCTCTCTGCTCAGCGGGGAGTCTGCGTCTCCCTCTCCGGCTTGTGCTGTCTCTGTCTCTCTCTCAAATAAATAAAATAAAAATAAAAAAATACCCCCCCAAATCCATAATCCACTAACTGTAATGTTGACATAAAAGAAAAATAAATCATAGCAAAACTCATATTTCAGTATGTAAATACTTGGGTACAACTTCCCAGAACACAGGAAAGTCTCAGAAGCTTGCGTCTTTTTTTTTTTTTTAAGATTTTATTTATTTATTTGACAAACAGAGATCACAAGTAGGCAGAGAGGCAGGCAGAGAGAGAGAGGAGGAAGCAGGTTCCCCGCTGAAAAGAGAGCTGGATGCGGGGTTCGATCCCAGGACCCCAGGATCACAACCTGAGCCAAAGGCAGAGGCTTTAACCCACTGAGCCACCCAGGCACTGCTAAGTGCATCTGTTTTTAATGAATATGTTTGGATTGGGAAGTAAGATATTCATCATTCAACTGACTTTTGTCCCTAACTTTGTGTTATAATTGATATTTTATAATAAACCCTAAAAAGTATGACCATTGGTCAGCCAAGATCACAGCGACAAAATCAAACGTGCTGGGTCAACTACTCTAATATTAGGAGTAGTGCTGGCATCCATAAATTTTTCCCAGATGGTAAAAAACTCCAGACAAAGCTCTCCAAGTATACTTTTCCCTCTATTTAAACATAGTTGCATTTCTGAAAATTCAATGAAAGAGACTTTGTGTTGGTATCTAAAGGAGTTAGGTTCTAGCTCCACAGAATTATGAATGGGTTTCTCACCGACACAAGGTCAAGGTCGGTGGGAATGGAGCAATTATCTGGGTGTACTCTCCAGTGCATTGCAGGACATTTAGTATTCCTGCCTCCCACCCTCTAAATGTCTGTGGCCTTCCAGTCCCCATCAGCAAGACAACCAAAAATATCCTATGATTTAAAAAAAAAAAAAAAAGTTTCTTAGGGGCTGAAATGCCCCCACCGAGAACCACCTTTAATATGAATGTTGCTGAGCCGGATCCCAGGAATCAGCAGGGGGTTGCAGCCCCTGGATCTGGGGGAGGGGTCCAGGGGGCTGCCCGGGTTTGTGGTTGGGCTGTGAGCTGGCTGGTGGAGCGCTTTGCTACAATGCAGGATTGGACCATGCTATTTGTGGGTGCTAGTGCAGTGTGCATGTAGAGACAGAAGAGGAGGGCTTTTCGGAAACCAAAGAGAAGCTTCCTATCACTGAATGGAACCAGTACCACTAGACTGCTACGGTACTCCACCTCTTCATCCCCATACTGGTCACATCCCCCCAAGAGGGCCGCCCAGCCCCTTCCCTGGTCTCCATTAAACCCTCTGCCACACAGTCCATTCTCTGCCCGGGAGCCTAGAGCTTCCTAGAGCGCACCTCGATGTGCCAATCTTTTCTTGCTTCCTTCACTAGGCCCTGGCCTCTGATCGACAAACAGCCTCCTTCCAGTTTCCGGGCTTTTGTGCAGGCGGTGTTCCCCCTCAAGCCCCAGGGCTCCCTGCCCTCCCGTCACCCGTTAATCCTGCTCTTCCGTCAGGCCTCGGAGCAAATACTCTTTTCTCAGAAAAGCCTTCTCTGATTTCCCAAGGAGTTGGCTGGGTTTATGGCCACATAAGATTCATACAAAAAATAGTAGCAAGATAACTTTTAAACGTGCCTAGCAATTGGATTCACTCCTGTAAAATCCCTGAAGACGGGCCCATTCTCTCTGGCACACTGTTGACTCTTCCGTGCCTGACACTTAGAAGGTGCTCAGCATTTCACAAATGAATGAATTTCTGCAGACTGCCGGTCTGCGAGTTTATTTCCTGGACCCTGCGTCACCCTGCCTGCGCAGTAGCGGGACCTCGGTTTCCCCGTCTGCGCCGCGGGAGGGTGTCCCGGGGAGACGTGCCCGCGGGGGCGCGCGGCCCCGGTCCCCAGGATCTAGGGTCCAGGGGCGCGGGCGGGGGCGTGCTTGCTGAGCGTGCGGGGTGGGACGTGACGGCCCGCCCGGGGCCTTCCGCGGTCCACCGCCGCCGCAGCAGCTTCGGGCTCCCGCGCCGCGCACGCGCGCCACCCGGAGCCCCGCCTCCCCGCTCCCCCCGACCCAGGGGGCCCGGCGCGCGCCGGCGCGGGAGGCAGGGGGCGGGGGTGGCGGACGCCGAGGGGGAGGGGCGGGCCCGGCCCGGCTCGGCCCGGCCGCCCGAGCGCGGCTGCTGGAGCGCCCCGGGCCCGGCCCGGGCGGCGGCGGCGGCGGAGGCTCTAGCCCGAGGCCTCGGCGGCGCCCTTGCGCTGCACTGCAGCCATGGCCCTGGTGACCCTGCAGCGCTCGCCCACGCCCAGCGCCGCCTCCTCCTCGGCCAGCAACAGCGAGGTGAGCCCCGGGCCCACGGCCCCGGCTCGGCCGAGCAGCTGCAGCTCCAGGCCTGGGCCCCGAGTGCGGGGCGGGGGGCGTCCGGGCCTGCGGGGGAGGGGCCCCGCGCTGCGACCCTGCCTTGGGCAGTCGGCCTGGGTTACTGTGCGGGGGACGGAGAGTGTCACCCCGTCTGGGGGTGGCTGTGTGTGCAGCTGTGACCTTTGTGTGGGGGGTGACTTTCCGCGAGACTGTACTGCGGCTGTGACCTCTGTCTGGGGGTGACTGTGTGTAGCTGTGTGTGTGATCCCCGTCTGGGGGTGACGGTGTGGGAGACTGGCTGTGCCCCTGGGACTCCTAACGGGTGACTGGGAGATGCTGGTTGTGAGATCTGTGGTCCTGGGGTTGGTCTAGGCCCTCTCCCCCTGTGCCTGACTGTGTATGTGAGTTTGTGTGTGACTGTGGCCTGTCTCCTGGGAACCGTGCCTGCCTGATGCTGTGACAGAGGCCCCCCGGGGGTGCCCCTGTGAATGTTTGAGATTGTTTCCCTCGACTGCATTCCCCTGGAGGTCTGCCTCTTGGTGTGAGTGGCTGGCCTGTCGGGTGCCCTTGTCACTGTGTGACAGTGACTGAGTGAGCTCAGGGCGCCCTGTGACTGGGTGTCTTGTCTTTGTGTGAGTCTGGATCTTCCTTTTTGTGATATCCTTTGAGACTGCATGTTTGTGTTTATCTGGCTGTGTGGCTGGGGGCGATTCTGGGTTTTACTGTGGTTGCAGGGGTGCATTCTGGTGACTGAGAACACATCGCTGCACCCTGACGGTTTCTGTGCCTATCTCTGCCATCAGGCCTCTGTGGGCCGGCTCCTCGCTCCGGGGTAGACTGGGGAATGGGTCTTCTGAGTGGGCAGTTGGCCTGGGCTGCACTTGGGGCCTCAGGGTACTGTAGGGCTGACTCTCTCGTCCCCCTTCTCTTGGAGAACTGTTTATGGCCTCTGGTCTCAACTCCTATCCATGGCAAGGCCGAGAGTTGGCCTGAAGACAGAGAAGCTGGAGGAGGAGATTGGGAAGTGTTTAGAGAAGGGAGAGAAGGCTGGAGGAGGGGCCTGCAGTCCCAGGAAGTGGCCTGGCAGCTCTAAGCCCTCCAAGCCCCTTCTCTGTGGGGGAGGTTGACAGATAACACGGAAAGGTTTGTGTGAGAGAAGAGGAACTGGTTTTGGTGCAGGCCTATTTGTCCTGCAGGCCCCGGGTGGCTCTTCTGCCTGATTTTGCTAGGAGCCTCTGGAACATTTTCAGAGTGGCAGTAAGGGTGGACACCCCCCCCCCGACAGCCCCCTCCTTTCCTGGAGAGGCCATTCATGAGTTACCTTGTCTGCAGACAGGATTCTCCTCATCCTTCCTCTGCGAGTCAAGTGCAGGGAAAAGGACACTGGTGGCCAGTTGCCTACAGCTGAGACTTGAGGCTACAGTGGCTTTTTTCCTCACCACACAGATACCTGTTCTCCTCCATCATTGTGATTACCACTAGCTTGCAGTTTACAGAGAGTTTCCTTGCACTTGACCTCAGACTGCCTTCTCAACAGTGAAGTGAGGCAAGGGTTGGACTTCAGTAAGGGCTTGTACACAGGGCCCCTCAGCCTCGGTTTCGGATTCTAAACTCCATGTTCCCTGCGTAGCTCACACCTGATCTATTCCTGTCGGAGACACATTTTTTAAAATTTCATGTTATCTTTCAGCTGAGATATAATCCACATATCATCCGTTCACCATTCCTTGGTATATGATTCAGTGACTTGGTACCTTCACAAGGTTGTGCAGCTGTCCCCACGACCGGGTGCTAGAAGTCTTCATCACTTTGAAAAAGAAGCCACGTGCCCCTTAGCCACCACCTGCAGCCCCCTTCTCAGCACCCCCACCCTGCTCTCACCAAACTCTAGGTTCCCACTGATCTACTTGCTGTTCCCATAGATGTGCCCGTTCTGGGCATTTCGTATGAACACAATCCTACAATATGTGACCCTTTGTGTCTGGCTTTTGCCACTTAGCATGATGTCTACAGAGTTCATCTATGTCGTAGCACAGATCAATACTTCATTGCTTTTTATTGCCAAATAATGTTCCATTCGGTGGATGTATCACATGTTTTTTGGACATTTGGGTTATCTCTATGAGACACATTTCAAATTATTATATAGAGCATTACTTTTACCAAGTGCCAGTGACCCAGTAAACATGAGAATAAAACTCAGCCACCTTTTTTTTTCCCCCAAAGATTTTATTTATTTATTTGAGGAAGAGAACACAAGCAGGGTTGGGGTGGGAGAAGCAGACTGAGCAGAGTCCGACATGGGACTTGATCCCAAGACCCCAGGATCATGACCCGAGCTGAAGGCAGAGGCTCAACCCACTGAGCCTCCCAGGCGCCTTGGCCTCATTTCATTGGCTGTTAATAGAGCAGCAGCATCAGTTGCCCAGTAAACTAGCCGAGGTTGGGATGTTCCCTAGAAGACGAGGCTTGCTTTCAAATGGGGTGAAGCAGGAAGAAGCAAGACAGTATGGAGAGAGCAGGCACGTGCATGTGAACTCAGGAGACCTGGGTCCAGGCCCGTCCGAGCCTCAGGTCTGACCTTCCCTGGACCTCAGCTCCTGCGAAAGGGCTGGCTTCCCTCCTATGTGAGTCCTTGGGCATGTATAGCTTTCTTCCTTAGGAAAACTGACTGCACGTTACCTCCATTTCATTTCCAGGAATCCCAGAGAATGACCAAGAATTAAATGTCTTTTTGAGGCCTGTACCCCTAAATCACTTCCTCTCTCCTCGAAATGCACCTCCTCCCCTGAGTCAGACTCAGCCCCGCTGACTCAGCTGACTCAGCTGGTTTAGCGTGGGAACAGAGAGGGAGATCAGCCTGCCCAGCAAAGCAGTTCTCCTCTCTTAGTTTTTTCTCCCTGCCCCCACCCCATCTTTAATTATCTCATTTATGTCGCTTTCCTGTTAATATTATCTCATTCCTTTGCGAGAACAAGCAGAAAGCCCCACAGCAAATAAATCAATAACTTTCAGGAATGGATTGGAACATTGTTATTTTTGACAAATGTTCAAGGTGACTCATTTTTATGGGCAGATCTCCAGAGTCTTTTTTTGGCCGAAGGGAGGGGGGACGCAGAGGAGGGGGTCGGGCGTGGTGTGTTGGGGTTAGATCAGGATCAGGGTTTCTCAGCCTTGCCACTGCTCATGTTGGGGCCAGAAAATTCACGGTCGTTGGTCGTTGGGGGTGGGGGGGTGTTGTCTTGGGCATTGTGGCGTATTTAATGTAACCCTGTCCTCCACCCCCAAGATGCCAGTAGCATCCTCTCGAAAAAGGCTCCAGACATTGCCCAGTATCCCCCTATTGAGAAAAATCATCCCCAGTTGAGGACCCCTGGGTTAGACCCAGCATTGTCTTCTAAGTGGTTGTGTGAGTTGTTTGTGCTGCGCTCAGGGACAGAAGCTCATGGTCCTGTGGTCAGCACAGCCTCACCTGATGGGTTCCGTTTCTCCTTTGCCCATGGGGTAGGGAGCGTGAGAAAACCAAGTGACTGGCCACCAGTGCCCGCCGCTGCACGATGCTGTACATAGAGTATCTTCATAACATTTAGGGACCCCGGGACTCTCCACTGTCCCCCTCTTTCTTCGTTGTGAGACTGCCCCCCCTGTTCTGTGCCCCTTGCTCCACAGGCCCCTTCCCACGTGAGCTCCTCACCCTTTTCCCATTACTGCGGACTCCTGCCTGGTCTCTGTCCTCATTCAGCCTTGCATCTCTCCCAGGGATCGCTGCTTTCCAGGTTTCTCTTTCCTCTTCAATGGGCTCCTCTGTGGAACATCAAAACATGCCAGGTCCCAGCGGTGCAGAGTTGTTGGGGGGCGGGGGTGTTTTCTTATTTCAGTTTTCTCATTGAAAGCGAAAAAGAAAAAAAAGAAAAATTGCAATCAGGGCTTAAGTCCCTGTTACTTGTAGATTCTAACCCTCTTGGCCTTTAAACTTTTAGAATATATTAAATGTCCGTTTCTTTTGCTTATACAAATAAACCAATAGCCTAGAAAGTTTTATGTTAAACATTTAAGCCTTTTGGGGAACCACCAAGAGCTTTTGAGACCCACAGACAGACGGGCTGCTCCTGGCCCCCTTCCATGGTGAAAGGCTTGCCCAGAATGATTTTTCTTTTTTCTTTTTTTTAAAACCCATGTGTTGGAGCTGAAAATGATATTGATCACTCAGTTATTACCTGGCTTGAAGGAGGAAATAGATTCCTCTTAAAACATCACGCCCTCCCCTCCCCCCCCACCGTTAAAAAAAACAGGGTGAGGGGGCGCCTTGGTAGCTGAGTGAGTTAAGCGTCTGCCTTAGGCTCAGGTCATGATCCCAGGGTCTTGGGATGGACCCCGCACTGGGCTCCCTGCTGAGCAGAGAGCCTGCTTCTCCCTCTGCCTGACGCTCCCCCTGCTTGCGTTCGCTGGCAAGCTCTCTCCGGCAAATAAATAAAATCTTTAAAAAGACAAAACAGGGTGAGATCGCAAACCACCGTGGAAAGTTGAGATGAGCGTGTGGGTGAGCAGGGCCAGGTAGGAGTGTCCAGTGAATAGGAATCAGCGCGGGACACTGTGGAAGGAATGTGGATAAATGCTGGGAAACCTGAAAAGTCCCTCCATGGAAAGTTCTCAGCGGGACGAGGGCGGGTGGAGCAGGGTTGCTGAGGAAAGGGTGCGACCCTGTGGATGGAGCCAGGTTTCCTGGACATCTGTGTCTCTGTCAGGCATCAGAGCAGAAAACGTGAGACTTGTGTCTGTGTGTGAGGCTCGTTGCTAGTGGCGTCTGTGGTGTGACACTGTCTTTCTTTCTCCGCAGTTGGAGGCTGGCAGCGATGAAGAGCGAAAGGTAAACCTCAGGTAAGCGGCCTCGATTTTCGTTCCTGAGTCTTTCTCCCAAGCAGGTTGAAAGACTCTTGTTCCTTTCTGGAAGGGAGAACCCTCGGAAGAGAGGATACACCGGTGCGTTCAGTGAGAGCTTTAAAAATCACACCGCAAGCATGTACAAAGGTAGCGCGTCCACGTTCATGAACATGTTTAACCATCAGGAGCTTTCATAACGTTGTATAAAATTTCGAAAAGAAGGAAGGTCGTTGCCAGGATTCCACCGCCCTCCTCGCTTCCCCACTTTGAACATCTTTAGAGACTTCCTTCCAGATTTTCCCTTTCTGAAAAAATACTCTTTGTCTCGTGCTCTTGCTTTTCCCTCCGGCTCTTGGTACGGTGTCCTGCGGTAAGCCCGTTGCTGATTTGAAACAGACGTCCCACCTCCTGGGTTCAAGGTGGGTTTTTTTTTTGTTTTGTATTTTTGGGGGTTTTTTTGTGTGTGCCTGTGCAAAATCTTGCGGGATGCTCCGTTAAAAATAATTCCTCAGGCTCTAGTCCTCAGTTGCTGTAGTCACTAGCAGACCCAAGGGCATTTTTATTTTTCTTTGCCAAAAACGAAGGCCTTCTTTTGGGTATTTTGTTTACAGAAGATTTAGTTCTCCATTACATAATATATTCTTATTATATAATATATTGTACCCTAAGGCACCAGTCTTAAATTCAGACTTTTATAGTCTAAAAAAGTAAATGGAGTTTCAAGGATATTGTTCTTTGCCGGGGGAAAAAATCTGTTTCATATTGTTAGGAAGAAGAACACCAATTGGGAAAGGGAATGTGTGTTCAGAAACTGGGGTCTGCCATTCATTACCTAGAGCAGGATGTTCTCTGGTTAAACTCACAGGTCTTTGAAGGTTCATGTCTTTGGGTGAAAGGAGGGAAGACATTCACTTTTATTGTGGCATACAGTATTTGTAAAGATTTTATGTATAGGGAAATAATGGCCCGGAAAAATCAGAGAGGTCTTATTTCAGGCGCTGGGTCCTCATTTTAATGATACCTTTGGGGATGATGATGGATTTTCCCTGTCCCTGGGGTGTTGGGTTGCTCGGGGTTTGGGTTAGGGCTTAAAGGCTGGAATCAGCCGGACTCCCAAGTGGGGGCAGTCACGGGCTGTATTTTATGTTTTCGAGCTTGGCTCTCTGGGTGGAGGCAAAGAGGGGAGGAAGTGGAAGTCCACTCTATGGAGGCTCTTTGGGGGAGGAAGTGCTGGAAGAAGGGCTTGCTGACCACCGTGGAGGCCACAAGGGGGGCTGTGTCTACAGGTGCATCTCCTACCCCAAGCCTCCCTCCAGTGCTCCCCTGGAGTGGGAGTTTCTTCCATCCCTGAGGCCTGCCCTTGGCAGGGCTTATGCCCAGGAGAAAGTATTTAGCTGTCTCACTTAGATTGTCTTTGGTGCAAAGAACTACTTTTTTTTTTTTTTTTTTACCAAACTGCCCTTACTTAGCGGACAGCATAGTGTTTGGAATTATTTCATTTCAGAACTCACAAGTAGCAGTGATGTGCAAATGTGAGTACCTGGCAGCCAATACAGGCCCTTTTTCTGCACAGTTGGGAACTGGAGAGGACCTCACAAGGGGGAGGGAAGTCACCTCTGCATATTGCCATATTCACTCCTCTCAGCTGTGCCAGGAGGGGTTTTTTCCCAGTTTACGGGGAGGAGCCTGAGGCCCAAGGTTGCGCGTGGCAGGTACTAAATTTGAAGCGAGGCCTTTGTTGCCTCCCACACCTGTATTTGTCATGGGATGCCCCGACCCTGGCATTCTGGAGACCGGTGCCAGGACCAGGACTGAGGAGCCCTGCTGACTTTGGGTGGTGTCCCCTGGATGTGTGCTGACCATGGGAATCCCTTGTCACTGCCCCCAGCAGGCCTCCCCCCATGCCCTTGTGAACGCTGGGAAACCCTGGCCTGGAACCGGGAATCTGGGCTCTGAGCTTATCCTCTTGGGTTCCCCTCTTAGTCCCTCTTCCCCCACCTTGACATTTTCCCCCCATTTTTAGGCAGACAACACCGTCCTGCTTTCTAAGTGTTGTAGCCACACAGGAGAAATTCTGGTGTTCTGGTTTAAGCTTTGACTGCATCTCATTCGTGGCTGTGTGTTGATTTGCATTTTCAAGCCTTTGTTTCCAGGCTTTTAGAAGAAGTACTAATGGAATAGTCCGTTGTGTTTGCTTGTCTGGGGAAGAGGGGATTTCTCCATGCTTCAGATTGGTTCTGAAGAGTTGCTGGCAGGCAGGAAGCCTGGGGTTAGCAGGATACTCCTTTCCCCACTCCCCTCTGTCCACCCTTCATTGAAAGCTTTCATCTTTCGGTAGTTCTCTTTGACTCAGCCATGGCCAGGAAATGGCTGAGTCACATGGGCGGGTCTTCTGGGCCTCAGCTGCTCCTCTTCCCCAGTTTCCCCTAGTGGCCCCATAGCTCAGGTCCTTATCCCTCCCCTGTCCTGTGTCAGTTGTTATCCAAGCCACCCTCCTTCCCACTCAGGTTTCCATCCCCACCGTCAGATGGACACGGTCTCAGAGCACTCCTGTGCCTCTTGCTCTGGTCCCATCTTGCCTGCTCTCCACCTTCCCCCTCCATGGCTGCCCCATCCTCTCCCCACTGCCGCCCCACTCTTGCATGGGTTGTGTTTATCCCACTCCCTGGCCAGGCTCTTTCTTGAAGCCAGTTCCATTTCCTGCCGGGCCAGCTCAGTGGTCCTGCCCCCAGACGTTTGTGACTTCCCTCTCTCTGGCGGGAAGCCCTTAGCTCACCTCTGTGGGCCACGTGGCTCCACCCTACGTGGCAGGTGCATGTGCTTTTGTCCCATCCCTCACCAGCGGCGGTGCTCCCCTTAGGGACGGGGCCTTAGTTCCCTGCTTGGGCATGACATTTCAGCTGCTGCAGTATGTTAGCTTTGTCCTGGCCCTGCAGTGCAGTGTGTCCCTGGATGAGAAAGAGCAAGGTGTGGAGGAGACAGCGGGGGTTTGGACACAAGGCAGGCGTACATTCACAGTCTGGCTCCTACCTGAGCCGCTGAGCTCCTTTGCCTCTGTGCCTTACTACACTTCCGTGGGTCTCTTTCGTTCCGTCTGTCAAACACATACAACTCGGACCTTCTAGGGTCGTGGAGGGGCTGAGTCGGGGCTCCCTGCATGGAGCCCGGCTCATGACAGGCTGAAAGAGCCATCACGACGTTTGGTCCTCGTGAGATGTTCGCATTCGTGTCAGTTCACAGCCCAGACTTAGCTGGACTTCCTGCAGGTGCAGTGTCCACTCTGTCACGCTGGGCCCCTGGGAGGGCCGCCACCGGGGACACTCTGTGACCTGGAGCAACCCCGTCCTTTTCCCAGCTGCAGCCCTGTGGGATGCAGACAGCTTCGGGCACACTCCGCAGGGTCAGCATTGTGATTCAGACAGTTTCTCGGAGGACCTTCCTGGGGACCTCGCAGGAGCTAATCACCTCGTGCCCAGAGCGAAGCCAACTAATGCAGAGCGAAGGAGGTCTAGTTCTCCACATTCTCCCCGCTGCCCTCCGCACGGACAGACGGCCGCCTGCCTCCCGCAGTCCCCTTCTGGAAGCTGTGCCGCCCAGCCTGTGGGAATCGGTGAGCAGACGGCTCTGCTGGCAGTGGCTCCTGGCTCCCTCGCCATCCTGGGAGCTGCCTCAGTCTGGCACGAGATGGATGCGTCTGTGCGCCAGGCAGGGCCCCGGGGAGAGAATCTGGCTATGGTTTCCAGAGGGTGGCTCGGGAGTGAATGTTTTTTATTGTTGTTGTTTCCATCCAGAGTTCCCAAGTCAAGCGTATGAAAATGCTCATTAGAGTTCTTTTAATTTTTTTTTGTGCCTCCCCCAAACAAACACGGGGCCAAGGCCGCAGGACTTTGTCTTCTGTTTTATGCGGTGTCCATGCTGAACAGTGACCTCCCTGCACCTCTCCTCTCCGTCCACGTTCCCTTCCCCTTCGGATCTTGACCTGGAATTCCCCAGAGGCCGCCGCTGTCCTGGAGTGTGGTTGTACCTTCCCTCCGTCCCCCACAGCAGCTCCCCATGTCCTCGCTTCCTCGTCTCCATTCAGCACCTTTTATGCCTGTCTGCCATGGGGGTTCCTATTTGCCTTTCTCAGTGGTTTCTTGGGCTGGACTTTCTGGTCCCTGTGGATGGTCCATCCAGTGAAGTCCTTCCAAGGGGCGTCAGGCATCCCCTGTGTCCCAGTTCTGCAGCAGGTCCCTGTATCCGTTAGCAGCCGCTGTGGAACAAGTTAGCCCAAACCTGACAGTCCAAAACAGTTCCCGGTCATGGCCTCGCAGTCGCCAGGGTTGGGAATCGGGACACGGTCCAGCTGGATTCTCCACTTGGGGTCTTCCGTGGCTGTAGTCAAGGCGTTGGCCAGGGCCGGGGTCACACCAGAGCTTCAAGTCCTCGTCCAAGCTTACGTGGTTCCTTTTCCTGCAGCTGTGGAGGTCCTGGTGGCTTGCTTCTTCAAGGCCAACTGGATTATCTGTTGCCACGGACTCTTTTTAACTCACTGAGCCACCCAGGCGCCCCTGCCACCGACTCTTGTAACGGAATGCCGTCGCAGGAGTGACCATCCCATCACCATCGCCTTCACTGTACAGTGTCACCTGCAGGGGACAACTGTCCCATCCCGTCAGGATAGAGGCTCACCCAGGGTGCCTGTGACAGGGGCTGGGATCTTGGGTCTTCTCCGAATTCCGCCCACTGGTCTCAGCCTGTGTGTACATTACATAAAGGTGACGGTGACTGAGAGATGCTCGCAGGGTCGTCAGGAGCACCAGCGAGCCTGCAGGCCTTGACCCGCACGCCAGTGAGTGGCACATTCTTTCTGGTAGGCGCCCACACGCTTGTTCTCACTTTCAGGCTTGGCATCTCTTGGATTCACCCCGACTTTGACTGCCTTGTCCTGTGTTGGCCCCTGCATCTCCCTCCTTGAGCTTCGGCTTTAGGGGATGGCCTGGGTTTGGCTTCCCCTGCCCCACCCGCCGTCCTCTGTCGCCTCACCAGGCAGTGGGCCAGACCTTACACAGCTTGTGGTGTCGTTGGCAGAATTAAATATCATAACTCCGTGAGCCTTTTCACTATTGTAAACTCTGAACAGATGCCCTTTGCCTGTACCTCTTTCGGGGGTCAGCTTCTATAGTGATTTCCTGGCTCTTCCTTTTCCTTCCTCCATGCGTTTTTCTCTTTTCGTATTTCCTTGGGACCAGCTTTGTTGTATATGTACTTAGGTACATAAAGGTTCCCCTGCTGCTAGCAGAGCCGGCTGCCTAATTTGCAGAGCCCGGTGCAGTAGGAAGATGGTAGGGGCCTTTGTTAAAGAATGGTTCAGAATCTCGAGATGGTGAGAGCAGAGCTAATCCTTGAGGCCCTCCTGAGCCTGGGCCCTTGAGTAGCAGGACAGGGCCTCCCTGGCCTCAGCCCTCCCAGCGCCTGGCACACACTGGATGGGCCACTGAGGTGTCACACAGGGACTTCCTCCCATAGAGGAACTCACGGTGCTCTTGGATGACCTACCGGATGCTGAGAACAGATAGCCTTCCTGCCATTTCCCCCTGTAGACACTCTTAGAGCATTCATGGCACCCCTCTGTCCTAACCTTTCTGCTTAGGTGCCACTCACCCAACATATATTTCCTGGCACCTACTCTGTGCCAACCACTATTTCCAGGAGCTGGGAATCGAGCAGTGGACGAGACAGATCTCCAGCCTCAGGGCTGACATTCTTCTGGGGGAGACCAGGCAGTAAGGAAGATAAACTAGAATATGAATAGCGCGTCAGTAAGTACTAGGGAAAGAAAGTGAAGCAGGGACAAGAGGCTCTGGAAGGGAGCCTCCAAACGTGCTCCACTCTGTGAGTCGCCAGATGAGAGTTATTTCCTCTAACATATGCAGACCTCCTGCAAGGAAGGTAGCCATTTTGATTCCCATCCTGTGGACTGGAAGAGTGAACCTTAGCTGGCCTGACTTCATGTGGTATGCAGTGACAGAGGCAAGACCCTCAGGCTCCGTGTCTCTCTGCCTTCAGAACCTGTCCTCGCCCCCCAAATTCAAGAGCCATCTCAGCTATCCCTCCTGCCAGTGGTTCAGAGCTCTCACCAGGAGGCGGAGAGGAAGGAGTCCATCCGGAAGAACTGCCATCTTTGCAGCCATCCTTCCTGCTTGGAGCCTAGCGGCCCTTCTGTGAACTGTGTGCTTGAGCAAGTTGTGGGGACCCCCCGCCGTGTCCCTGAGCCCCACTGAGAGCAAGAATTGTGACACGTCCCCCTTCTCGGACGGTCCCTGGGCAGTCACTGGGCAGAGCCCCTGGGGAATGACAGTACCACTGCCTGTTTCCTGCAGGTGCAGGTGTTGGGTTTGGAATCTTGCCCCATAGGTTATGTCATCACCATAAGCCTCAAGGTGGCTGCCAGCCCCAGCTTAGGAAGCTGCAGCTCGAAACAGCCGGTGGGACGCCAGGGCCAGGGTTTGAATGCAGGTCCCTGTGCTCAGAAACCCGTGTCCCCTCCTTTCTTCCCCGTCTGGTCCCTCACAGGAGAGGGACGCAGTTTTGTGTTGAGCAAATCCTTTCCTGTCCCCATGCCCTGGGCTTTATAGGTACTAGCTCCCCACCGACCCCCACTTTTCAACATTGGGGTACACAGACTTTTAAACTTCTGGAGTTTAACTCAGGTGCTCTCCCTGGTGTGTTGGGACATTTGATTTTCAAATCAGAATTTGCCTTTAGGGCAGGTTAAATTCTTTGTTAGAAAAACTGCCATCTACAGTGGGGACAAATGAGGAGAGAGGAAAAGAGTTCATATGAATCTTGATTCTGTAGGAACTTAATTAAACTTCTTACTAAGTTTAACTTGAAATGAATTTTGCTAGAGTCTAGTAGGTTTCATTAAGCTTTTGAAATACCAGTACTTAGACTTCAGAAGAATGCCACGGGGCCCTGGTCTCTTCCTTCCCAGGCATGGGTGCCCCAGGGGAGTGCATACGGTGTCAGAGTCCATGCTCCGGTGGTACCAGCAATCACGCTGGCACTGGCCGTGAGCAGAACAAAGCTGTGAGAGGGAGTCAGCAAAGCTAGGTTCTGTCCTGAGAGGTGATGTCTGCTGTGCACCCTTAGGCAAGTCACTAGACATCTCTGGGCCTCCACCTACTCCTTTGTAAAGTGAAGAGACGAGATTAGATTGCAGCCCCCAGATGGAGATGAAGAGTCCTCAGACCCATCCTTCTTGGCCTGTGTCCTCGTGTACTTGTCATAGTTCCCTGTAGATTGGTAACAGACTGCCCAGACTTTCCCCTTCATTCCAGGACAGAGGTCAAGGTCATACATTTGTGGGGATCCTAGCCAAGTCAGGGTTATGGTCTGACCCTGACTTGGAGGACACTAGCGTGGCATCTGAGACGAAGCGGACCCCTTGCTTGCACTCCTCAGTGGAGCCCTGGGCCAGCCACACTTTGCTCTCAGGAGGGGGCTTCAAGGGACTCACCTTTGGCGTACCTTGTCCTGTGGTCCGAGCTCAGGATTTGGAGCACTTACTAGAAAATTCCTAAGACTAGGAGAACATCCAAAACTAGTCCTTTTGCTTTGAGGAAGGCTGCAGTAAGAAAACAGGGTTAATCAAAATGGGATTAATCAGAGTCCAGACAGCCATTTTCAAGGCCTGTGAGTGATTGGGCTGGGCGGGGGGTGGGGGGTTGGGGGGCGTGATCTCGAGTCCCACTCTGGGGCGGGATCAGTACTGTGACACATGGGAGGTAGCGTGCCAGTGGGGAAGCCAGCTGGCCCGCCCAGCTGCCTCCCCGGAGTCCGGAGCTGGCAGACTGCCCTGTAAATTACGGAGGTCAAGCCGTCAGGCCTCGAGGTCCAGGTACAGCCCCTGCCCCCGCGCTGCCTGCGTGACTGTGACCTAGGGCCATCCACCTGCCCTCCCCAAAAAGTCCTTCTCCGTCTTGGGGCCCTTGGGAGCCTTAGGGAGAGCCTTTCACTGCCTGGGCATAGTGTGGATACTGCTGGACACATGGTAGCTGTTTGTTTGGTTGGGTTTTTTTCAGCTGTTACTTTCATTGATGGTAGTGCCTGCCAGCCCTGCCTGCTGCCCTTCCCGACCTCCTTCTCCTCCAGATTCCCAGTTTTACCGCAAAAGACCAAAAGGTCAACCCAGTGGAATCCGAAAGGAGAAACCGCCAACGCATGACCTGTTTCCCTCCCAAGTTCTACTGAACCTTGTACCAGACCTTTATCTGGGAACTAGCATGTCTTGTGGGCCTTTATTTTTACAGATTTTTTTTCTTAATGGCTACTTTCGGAGTTATTTTTAAAAGACTTTGTTTAAAAGAAAGCGGTTGCTGTTCGGTGTTAGGAAACGTCTGATGCTCTCGCTACTAGGTGCTGCCCTGCACCGGCGGACATAACTCCCAGTCAGGTCTCGGCACGTGGCTTGGCAAGAGTTCTCAAGGTGTGTTTCCCCAAATCTGGGCCCAGGCGAAATTCCCACAAGGGAGGGACATGGTTTGGAGAGAGCCGGGTGGCTACCCCTTCTGGGTATCACTTGTCATTTCCCACATGTCCAGGCCCGCCTGCTCTGTGCCTGGTCGGTAGCAGCTGGAGGTTTGGGAATGGTTTCTTTAGTCTGGGGTTGAGGCCACAGAACAAGCTCCCTAAAGCAAGAGGGCTCCCTAAAGGGCCTGTTCTCTGGGCCCTGGGCACCCCTGTGCTGACCCTACCATGTGGGGTGGGAGGGACAAGTGTCTCCTAGGAGGCAGCCTAGAAGTAGAGGCAGTTTTTGAGTTATTTGCTTTATTTAACAGTTCAGCCAGTATATATTTAGTGTGTATATACTGGGTTCTGTGCTGAATGCTGGGGTTCTTTGTTGAAGAAAGAGTCCTTACCTACCACAGGCAATGTGGGTATGCTGTGTCTACCACAGCTTTGTCCAAAAGGGATTTGAAATACCTTATAAAATTCAGAGAAAATTAACAAGAAAAGTGGGGCATAGGGAAAATAAGATGAAGCCAGGAGAAGATTTGTATGTGGAATGCATGGTGTAACATTGGTATAGTTACCAGAGAGTGGCTACAGATCTGACTTCAAGCTTCCTAGTGGTCAAAGCAAAGAGAGAAACAAGAGCAGTTGCTTGATTCATGATATTCCTGAAAATACCACCAGGTTAGTTCATTCCTCTGAAGAACACTTCCTGATGGACACCTGTGGGTGTTCCTAAGACAGCCCAGTGTGGTGGGCAGATAAGCAGGTTGTCTTAGGTTTAGCCCTGAGGCCCACAGAGGGAGCTGATGTTATGGGCCCGTCCCACCAATTAACCTGGGTGTTTGTGGTCTGGAGAGGTGAGGTCAGCAGCAGGACTTGGTGCCAAAGCTGCTGGCCGCCCCAAACGTTGCAAACAGGATGCTGAGTCACATCCTGCGGGCCTGTAACGTCCTGACTACATGTGCTCTTCACAATAGGAGACTCGCACGGGCAGGCTGGCCTCCCGTTGTTTCAGAAGTGTGGTCACAAGCCAGAAAATGCTCCAGTTAGGTTTTCGACAGGTCAGAGCTGGGGGTACCCAAGGCCCCCAAACTCTGGACACACAGACACCAGGAGGAAGTGGGAGAGTGGAACTTCCCATCATCCTTTGTGGCCTCTGTCCCGGAAAATGCGGAGAGGGAACAGGGTCTGAGGGCAGGTCGAGGTCTTCATCAATGAGGGTATGAAAGTCTCCAAAAGATGGAAGAGGAAGGCCGTGAAGTATGCCGGTGGCAACAACCCATAGTCTTAAAAGCTTTTATCACCTGCCAATAAAGGGAAATTACAAGCAGTGCTTTCCCAAAGCCCAATTAAGTGGAAATTTTCCAAATAGCTTTTTAGATTTTGAAACAATATAAAACTTACAGGAAAGTTCTCACAAAGAACTTTTTCTGAAACATTTGAGAGTAAAGTTGCTGGCCTGGTGCCCATCACCTTTTGCATACAGGCAGCAGCCTTCTCCTACAAAGTAGACCTTTGATCCTTGACCCTGACACATTACCACCCCCAGAGCCCCATCAGGGTCTGCCCTGCGACTCGACTCGGTAACCTTCTCTGTAATAGAAGGGTCTAGTTCAGGATTGTATGTGGCTTGTAGGCGTCCTGCCTGAGTCTCCGTCATTCCAGCCCATGTCCTCCATCTCCCTTAGACAATCTTATGAATAGGACACTTGTGCAGGGGACAGGCCTGTCGTTTTGTAGACTGTCCCCGAATTTAGGTTGGTATGGTATTCCCCGGAAATCAGATTTGGATGAGGTCTCTTTGGCAGGAATAGCCCAGGAGCAATGCTGTGCACTTTGCCTCCTGCCACACCAGGGGGCACACAATTTCATTTTGTCCCGTTCCTGGTGATGTTCACTTTGGGCACCTTTACTATATGGTTTTTCTTTCCCCCTTTATCCTTAAGAAGTATTTCGTGGGGGCCATACTTGGAAATTATGTTAATCCTATCCGTCTTCAACTTGTCTATTTATATCTGTACAGACTCATGTTTGTCTGTTCTATCCCACGGTTTCTAATCCAGTGGCTTGTATTATTGACTTCAGAGTCCCCTGCTTGGCCACTGGGGTCGTGTGCAAGCTGGCTTCCGTGACCCTTGAGGTCCTGTCCCTGCCATCCTTCAGCACTGCACGCTCTCCGATACCAGATGTTCCAGGCCTCATCTTGTCCTCTCTTTGCCCCGTATCTGGAGCCAGTCATTTGTCCGAGGAGCCCTGCTTCCATTTAGTGGAGAATGGAATTCACAAGGTGTACTTATCACTCTGGGGGTGTCACCCTCCTCAGGCCCTCTTGGGGCAGAAATAGGGAATTTGTATATGTAAGTGCACACACATACACACACACACACCCCTGCATCTCTGGTTCTCTAAGTAATTTTGGGAACCCTGAGTTCAGACCTTCCTCTCTGATCCAACATCTCACATTTCATTCTAGTTTTCTCTCTTCATCTTTGTGACTCCCTTCCCTGACCGTGAGAAACCTGGTTCCAGACTGTCTCTAAAACACTTGCTCGTTTGAACGGTCTCCCTGGCTATCACCAGCCTCGCATCTCTGCAGCCACCTCTCCTCTGCACAGACGCCTTCCTAGCCCTGCTTACCACATCCCTCCCCAGATGCCCGCCTGGCTCAATCCGCCAAATGGTCTTGGGTCTGAATTGTTGGAGAAGAGAAGTCCGCATTTCTGATGCTGTTTCCCTGAGGTGTCCGTTCAGCGGGAGAGCCAGGATGTCAGAGTCCTCCTCCTGGTTTCCCATCCTGGCTCTTCCACTTCTTGGCCCTGTGAACACAGGCCAGCAGCTCAGGCTCTCGGAGCTTCAGTTTCCCTCAAAGACAGACACTGGGGATTAGGATAGTCAATGTGTGTAAGTGGCTTAACATGACACTCAACAAAGATGTTCATTATTAGCATTATATTCATTGAGTGCACACTGCCTTTTGGGCCCTCGGAGATCCAGAGAAGGAGAAGTCATAGGCCTAGCCTTCGAGACACTCGAGGTGACATGGAAAACTTAGTTGTGTTGTCCGAGACCCTTGGTTGCCAAGAAGGCCTGACCACCAGGTGACTGTATGTCCACTTGGAGCCTTTGTGTGGCAAGTCTTAGGTGTCTGGTGCAGCGCACTAGTGGCGAACACCGCATGTTCAGCTGCTTGGAGAAGCCCAAGGTGATTTAGTCATGCACTGCTTTGAAACTGAAGAGGAGGCCAGCTCGGTGAGTGTGTTGCTGAGTATTTACTTAGAGCCTCCTGTATGCTAGGCAAGGACAGCGCTTTAGAAAATTACGTGTGTCTGGCCCTCGAGTCTGACGGTGAAGTTCAGATACACCAGTGTGAGGATAACTTCACTGTGCGTTTTAGTAAGTATGTCTGGGAACACAGTTTGGGGACCAGGGGCCTTAGGTTCCTATCATTTCCTAAGTATCTGACCTTGGAGAGGTGACTTAACGTCTAAGGCTCAGCTTTGTTACCTACAAGCAGAGGGAGCTGCTATGAGATGTTGAAAGGGTAGAGCCACGGCTGGCCTCTGGGGCAGCCAGGGAGGGCTTCCCGGAGAAGGTGTCAATTCTGGCAGGTGGGCAAGAGGTGGGGGGCAGACAGGAGAGAAAGAGAAGGCCATGAACCGAGGCCAGGGTGGAAGAGTCACAGAGAGAAAGCAGAGACTGTGTGGAGTACGGGAGGAACCGTGTACAAGGTCACATGAGGAAGGTTTTTATTATAAATCACTTTTTCTGATAGTTTTATGATCTCCTTGAGGTCAGAGCGTGTCAGACGAATGAAATTGAGGTCAGCGACATGGCTAATTGTAGCTAACACAGAAAGCTGGCAGAAGCGGTTGGACTGTACCGATAATGCGGCATCGTCGAAAGTTCTAGAGCTGGGAATGGCATAGCAAGAGCTGTGGTGAGGAGCTGTGCGGTGCGCGGGAGGCCAGAAGTCCCTGCCCTGGTTCTCCTTAGAGAGTTCATGAAGCCGAGCTGCCCCCCTCCGCCGTAGCTGCCAGCCACATGTGCCTCACTGAACTTGAATTTAATTAGAATTAATAAAACGACCAATTCAGTTGATCGGTCAGACTCACCACCCTGTCCCTGTTCGGGAGGTGCCTGAGGCTAGTGGCTCCCCCCCCGGGGGACGGTGCAGATAGAGAGCACGTCCGCTGTCCCGCAGGAATGCTCTGAGTCCTCAGCATAGGGCCAGGCGCACAGCGGGCTCCGGGGAATGTGGCGTGGCTCGTGGGGATGAGGGAGGCCAGAACTGGAGTGGTGACTGACCAGCTAGGGAGAAAGGGACCTTGGGAAAGATTAGGACTCAGCGGCCAGCAAATGTGGGACGGCGCCGCATACCAAAGAGAAAGGGCAAAGGACCTGGGGCAGTTGAGATCATCTGTCCTTGGAATTTTTGCGTTGTTTCAGAAACATTTCCTCCGTGTGTCTGTTATTTCTGGCTGGCTACGTTGTCTTTGCTGCCGCTGCATTCCCAACACAATGCGGCCTTTGTGTCTTCTGCCCTCCTCAGGGGGCTTAGATCCTGGTATCTTGGATGGGCAGAGGAAGATAGCAGTGGCTCGCGCTTCCACAGGCGGGGGACCTGAGGGCTCTCACGGGAGGCAGGCCACGAAGGGACCCATCGGAAGGTTTGGAGAGCCAACTCCGGGCACATCATTTGCTGTCTTTCTTCTATGGGGTGGGGGAAAAATCCTGCTGCTGCGAACTTGCTGGTATATTCCTGGTAGAAGCTGCTCGCTGCTACCCGTTGATATGAAGGAGAGCTGTGTAGCTGGCTTCAGAGAATGTCTCTTACTGTCTGAAATACTTCTGGACATTCCTTCTCTCTGAGAAAAGCCTACGCTTTCGAGCCAAACAATACATGCCCCGGCTGCAGAGACATTTGCGCTGAGCCCTGCCAGCATTTCTTGCCTGTGACCCCTGTTCCCTAAGTAGACGGCCCTGCCGAGCTGGCATTTCCCTGTCCTCAGCATTCCGCGTGTAGGGGAGCAGCTGGGGAGCTCTGGTGGGGAGACATGGCAGGTGAGCTGCTGGTTTTCTCCTGCTCCGAACGACAGCCTTCGGGATGAGGCCCTGGCGAGCTGCGCTGTGAAGCACGAAGCGAGACAGAGCAGGGCCTTGGCACACACTGGGGTCTTGGAGGCTCTTGACCAGGCCTTCAGAGTGAGGGAAGGACCTTCGGGAGAGCACACAGGGAGTCTCCGATCATTCCGTCCTCTCAGACTTTACTTCTCTGGGAATGGGGTCCGAATCCGTCCAGACCACCGTCTGTAGCTGTCCAGCTTTGCCTGCTGCTTCCAGGGCCCCGGGGCAGACAGGCAGGCCGACCACTGCGCCCTCCGACCCAGGCACCCAGCCACGCGGGCGCCCAGCATGGAGCTGCTCGGCGCAGCCCTGCCTTTTCGTGGACACGTGGCTGCAGATTAGTCTTTCCTCTTCTCTGTCTTGACCCCTTTCAGAAGCATGAAATTGGAAGAATTAAGTGAAAAAACAGAGGAGCAAGCTCTCTGAAAACTGCGCGGCACCATTCAGGCGGAAGGTAGCATCAACACGCGTTTATCTAAAACGACACTCTGAGTGTCCTCGGTGTACTGAGCTTCCGGGTGCTGAGAACTTACCTTGACAGGTTGATGGCTCAACTTAAGCCCAAGGTTTGGTTCTTTGCCCGTTCTGAAACTGGAATTTATTAGCACACCAGGGATGATCAAACTTCTGAGAAACTGACTTAGGCTGATCAGACTCCTAAGGAACTAACTCGTAAACCAGAACAGACATTTATGAATTCACAGTGGGGCTTTTCACAGCAGAGACCAGGGTCTTCCTTGGTTTGCTGTGGGGTATGTCTGACGGGATCCTCCCACTCTCCTGCTCCCCGCTCCCCTCTTCATGTTCACTGATCCTCTGAGGCCCAGCTTGGTGTCATTTCTTCCGGGGATTTCTCCTTGGTCCCCCCCGGGCTGTGCTGGGGGCCCCTCTTGTGGAAATGCACATGGGCAGCACGTATGGAATCTGTTGCATCACCTTGCAGTCACTGTCCTGCGTCCGTCCCGCCCCCTGGAGTGCGATGTCGCCCCAAGGCGGAAGCCAGGTCTGCTTTATTTCTGATTCCCAGGACTCAGCCCTGACCAGGCACGGCAAATCTTTGTTCGAAATAAACAGAAATTCTTCTTCAGAACATTCACTTGCCCTTTCTGTGGTGACCAACTTTACATTTGTTCCTTTTTTTTTTTTTTCCCCTAGAATTGTCATCACGCCTGCTGGACAGACCATGGTCCCCTCAGCCATCCCTATAGCAGGCCCAAGGGACTCGAGGGTTGATCTTGTAGACGCAGTTCGGTTCATTTCAGTCAGCCCCATCTGTTGATTCTCCCTCCGAGAGGGCCCTGCGTTTTTCGCGGTTATTTCTCACCAGCGGGAAACACTGACCGCGCACCTACTGTGTGAAGGCCGCGGCGGGCGCCCGTTTTCTCTGTGTCTTCTGTCACTTGAGGTTCAGGGATTCTCACTCTGCAGCAGGAGCACTTTCTTAAAACGCAGATGCCTGGACTTCCTGCAGACCTTTCGAGCTAGAATCAGCCGAGGCTGGACCTGGCCATGACCGTGTTCTAGAAGTTCTGCACGTTCTTGGGATGTATAGCTGGTGTGGGAATTAGGGGCAGGAGCGTTGTATTCCGGCGTGTGGTGTTTTACACCTTACATTTCCGTTTTCCAAGGAACTGTGCTGCTGAGTGGCACAGCACACGGCCAGTCCTCCCGAAATAGGCCCGTTCCTCAGAGAGGGTTATTGTCTTTACCGACATGTGGCCAGGCTTGGCTTCGCATCGAACGCCTCTGTCCGCAGGTGTTCGGCCGTTTGAATGAATGAACAGAACCCTGTGAGTATCGTGACGAACATAGAGTAGAACATAAAGTAGAGCCCAGAAATACGAGTTCCCATACCCCACTGCATTTTATTTTCTTAAAGCCCAGTGTGCCCCAGAACCCCCAGCTTAAAAAATGAGGTGGTCCCCGGAGGCGGCAGGAGATTGACCGGCTTTCTTCCCGTGTCCTTTGGAGAAGAACGCTGCCTAGCCCTCAGAGCTGTGGGAGCTGGACGCCACGGTGTAGCCTTGCACCCGGCCACAGTCTCTGCCACACGGTGGACCCTCAGCAAATGACAGTGCTGTTGATGAGAAGCCTGCCCTGAAGGTGGCTTCTCCACCAGCGTGGCCATGGCTGTGGTGCTGCCCACAGAACTCCACCCCCAGCTTCCCATTCTGTCCACAAGGACTGCCCCCCGTTGCAGAGGAGCCTGTGGCGGAGCGGGGATGGCGGTGGTCCCCTGAGGCCTCCTGCTTGCCCCCAGGGCTGGTGGGGGAGCTCTGATGCTGCCTCGTCTTCTCCCACTGAAGTCCTGTTTCCCTGAATCATGCCTGCTCTCCCCTTCCTCTGCACAATGCCTGCACTTGCTGGAAAGAGGGGCTGCCTACCTGACCGTGTTCTGACTTCCCAGTGACATGTGCTTTAGCGTAGCTGAAGTGGCCGCCCTGCACTTAGCTGGCAGGGGCAGAGGTGACATCAGGGTGACAGCTCTGAGTCTCACTCCAGGCTGGGGGGGACGTGGGAGCACTCCTGAGCTTAGGGAGATGGGCATGGGGCAGAGTGAGTTGGGTGTCGCCCCCACTTGTAAAGGTGTTACTGTGTTCCTGGGCAAGGTGCAGAATCACTCTAGTATGGGCCCCCACTTAATCCTCTTGTGAGGATTTATTTATCCTCTGGAAGCTGGGGGAAGCTTCCAGACAAGGCCTCCCCAGGATTCTCTGCCCTCCACTCCCTCCTTCAGCAAGGGTTCCAGAATCTACCAGTTAGACGCTCCCGCTTCCCTCTTCAGAACACCAGCGGGGCTCCTTTCTTTGGGTGCTTATCCCAGTCCACCCTGGGATGGTGGCTAGTCGTGTCCTTCATTTCACCGGCTCAGGGCGGTGCTGCAGACCGCAGCCTGGGGGCGCCTGCCCGGAGGGTTTGGGGGGTCTCATGCCAGGCCCTCAGGGTTACCTGGGCCTGCTTTACCTTTGCAGCCTGCCCTGCCCTTCCTGCTTGTGGTTCCAGAAGCTTCTCCCGTGTGTGTACATTCAGGTCCCTCTACCTGGGTTCCCCCCACCATCTTCCCCTCACTTTGCCTCCTAAGGCAGCGATTAGCATGACTGAAGAATTTTTGGAATGCAGAATGCTTTGACAACATGGGATAAATGCGGCAGCTGCCCACGGTCACCATTGGGTGAATGTGTGGCAATTTGACAGAATTAGGAGTCTTTCAGCCTGTCGATTTCAACCAGAAGGGGGTCCTCATCGCCCGGGATCTGTTCTTTGGCGGCCAGCTGTTTCCCCTCACAATGTAAGGCACACCCTGGTGCTTGCTCCTAAGGCCTCCCAAAACCCGTAGGAGTAAAGTGATTAGAGGAACTTCAGTTGTTTTGCTCCCTCTGAATGGCCCTCTTTCATCTGGATATGCAGGGACAAGAGCCTTTTTAAACCCAAATATCAGGGGAGGACAAGAGTCCCACAAGAGCCATTTGCGCTCTGGGTGGGAACACCATCGGGGACAGGGACTCCTGCCCAAGGAAGGACTCCGGCCCCTTCCTTCCCTTTCCTCTTTCTCCGGAGGGAGCGCAAGGCAGGAGCTCGGGGGCAGGCAGAGATGCGAAGCCGAAGACGGCTGTCGTGAACATGTTTTATTTCACTGACTTCTGCGTCTCCCTTCAGCCAGCTCACAACTTCCGTTCTTCAGAGGTTTCCGGCCCAGAATAGTACGTACCACTACCCCATCCCTCTGTTCCTACCGCGCATGGGTTTCTGGATGACGCCAGCCGTTTATTCGTCTGTCCTTAGTGCCTTGTAGGAAAAACCCTAATGCTGTGTGGTCTCCTGAACCGGGCAGTGGCCAGTGTCTGAGAACATATCTGTATGGCGGAGATAAAAGCTTTGTCGGGGGGAGGGTGGTGAGGGAGAAGGGAGGGCCGGGGCTGAACTTGTTTTTACTCTCCCATCAAGGTTTTTCTTAAAGCCGTGAAGGAAAACAGTTCAGTTGTATTAGTCTGGGTCTGACCTTTCTGGAACTTTAGTCACGTACTTTTTAGGACACCAGCATTTGCGGGGAGAACTCTGGTTTTTCTGTAGCTGGGAGGGGTGGTTTATGAGTCTATATTTCCTTACCCCAAGTAAAATGGGTGTGCCATCCCCAAAATGGTTGTTTGTTTGTTTTTTAAGATTTTATTTATTTGAGGGGCGCCTGGGTGGCTTAGTTGGTTAGGCGACTGCCTTCAGCGCAGGTCATGATCCTCGGAGTCCCGGGATCCAGTCACATCGGACTCCCTGCTCGGTGGGGAGTCTGCTTCTCCCTCTGACCCTCCCCCTTCTCATGCTCTCTCTCTCAGTCTCTCTCTCAAATAAATAAATAAAATCTTTTAAAATTTTGTATTTATTTGAGAGAGTGAACAGGGCAAGGAGGAGCAGAGGGAGAAGAAGCAGACTCCCCGCTGAGCAGGACCCCAACTTGGGACTCGATCCCAGGACCCTGGCATCACGACCTGAGCTGAAGGCAGCCACTTACCCCACTGGGCCACCTAGGCGCCCCCTCAAAATGGATTTCTTAAAGGACAGTCCCATTGCTGTGCCCTGAGACTTGCAAATCAGGGTTCCACGCTTCCCTGTATTACAAGCCCACCAGAGAGAACCCCATGGAGCCTGGCAGTGGGAAAGGGTGTTCTTGGCTACCCAGAGGGTGTGCGAAGCTCGGGGCCTGGAGTGAGCTCAGAGCAGAAGACAGGAAACGGGTCCACAAGGAAGATCTGCATTTTGTTTCTGTAAATGCTGTGGCTGCCCATGCTCTCCAGCCTCCTGGCCTCAAGAGTCATCGAATGCGGTCACCCTAAGGCTGTATCTGCTTACTGTCTCCCGAGCCGCAGGGCAGCCTCACAGGCCAGGATGGAGAATGTGCTTTGTGGGCTTCCCCGCAGCTTTAAATCTAGCTCTTTACTGGAAATGCTGGTGCCTCATTGCCCAGGGCAGAGGCAGCATTCCAGGGCCCCCTTCCACCCCGCCTCTGATTTCATATGTAGATGGGGACTCTGGTTCTTCTGCAGTCACAGGAACACTGAGACAACTGGCCTTGCACACCATCACGGGATAAAACCAGCCTATTCTTTTGCATTGTTCCCTTTTTTTCCCCCCCAAAGGAAATATAAGGGAAACCAAGGGGAATTTTTGCCCGTGATTTCCAAGGCAAAGGTCACTGTTAATGGCTGACTGTTTCCAGAGTGTTGGGACTTCTGATCAGTATGGATTTTTTTTTTCCTTTTCTCTTTTTCTTTTCTTTCTTTCTTCTTCTTCCTTTTTTTTTTTCCTTCTTTTTGGTGGGGGCAGAGAGAGACGAAGAGGGAGAGAATCTTAAGCAGGCTCCATGTCTAGCACAGAGCCAACCCAGGGCTTGATCTCATGACGCTGAGATCGTGACCTCAGCTGAAATCAAGAGTCAGACGCTTAACCAACTGAGCCACCCAGGAGGCCCCTCAATTTTTTTTTTTTTTAAGATTTTATTTATTTATTTGACAGAGAGAGATCACAAGTAGGCAGAGAGGCAGGCAGAGAGAGAAAGGAGGAAGCAGGCTCTCCGTGGAGCAGAGAGCCCGATGCGGGGCTTGATCCCAGGACCCTGGGATCACGACCTGAGCCGAAGGCAGAGGCTTTAACCCACTGAGCCACCCAGGCGCCCCCCCCCCTTTTTTTTAAAGATTTTATTTTTTAAAATAATCTCTATGCCCACCGTGGGGTTTGAACTCACAACCTGAAGATCAAGAGTCCCAGACTCTACTGGCTGAGCCAGCCAGGTGCCCCCTCTTCTGGTATTTATAATCCTGGGCTCCCTAGCTCTTGTAACTGGCAACACAAACATACAGCTGATAGAGTGGAAAAGATGGCTTGGCAGCAATAGTTGGGAATACTAAATGAAGAAAAGGTAAAAGCTGCACGGATGTAAAGGATTGGTAAATGAAATCTACAAAACCATCAATAACTCAACGGCCCAAGTAAGAGAGGCAGCTCTCGGCCTTATTCTTGGGTATTTGAGCAGAGTCACTATTTTTGGCATGCGAATTCAACCAGGAGAAGTCACAGATTTTATTGTGGACTTCATATTGTATAAAATCACTGGTTTTCTAATTCCAGGAGCCACTGAGTTCAATGTGGTGAGTCTTTTTAGCACCTAGAGTTGTGTATTAGGCTTAGCCGAGGTTTTCATTCCATGGTTTAGAACACTTAACTACTAACATTAGACGTCTGGGGAGAAGGTGATCTTGCCCTTTTTTTTGTATTTACAGAAATTGTCCTTGTATTTCTGTCAGGAATCGATTCACTTCCTGTTGAAACAAACACTCACAAAAAGTGCTGCTTTTTCTTAGAGATTTTCCCCTCAAATCATGTATATGTTAATTGGTTGCTCAATAGAGAGTTAATGATTTTTACAGTTCTCTTTGTTGTGAACTGTGATCTTTCACAAAATTAGTAGAAAGGGAATGTTTTTCCGTTATCACGTGTAGTACATGTTTTCCCTTATTCTGAAAATCAAAAAATAATCGCTTTAAAAAGTTAATATTTGCTCAGTATAGAAAATTTGGAAGATAGAGATTTGGAAATTTGGAAGAAGAGAAAGAAGATAATCATAGGTGGTCCATCCCCCACCAAAAAAATCCACTGTTAATAATTTTAGCGTACAGGTAATTTTCCGCATGACAGTGTTTCTGAATAATTGATAATAACTAGTAGCTAATACAATCTGTCGGTTTATAGTCTTAATTTCTGTGTAAACTAAAGATTCTTTTTTGATATACAAATCATGAAATGTTTAAAATTTAAATTATAACTACTTAAGTTGTATGTCGAATGTAAATGTTATTGCTGGTTTAAAACAACAAAAACCTAAGGTTCCTTCTGCTGAGAAATTCATTATGTCAACTGGAGGTTTTCTATCACAGCAGTGACACTGTAACCCTAAGTTAAATCACCGATCAAGAACTGTGGGCTTTTGCTAAGATGCAAACCAGTAGTGAAAGTGTAACTTCCTCTTCTTTATAGTCCCATCAAGGGAAGGCACCAAGATCAGTGAAGTTGTCCTAAGTCAGAGAGTACCAAAGATTCCACAGGGAGAGCATGGAAAATTCACCAAGTTCAGAGAGTTGCTCTGTATCTTTAGAAGACATGATATAGGGAGATCCTTTCACAGTATCCTGTAGGAGGGTGCTCTCGGCCTTGCAAGAACCTTGGACATCTTAGCCGAGGCCTGAGTTCATGACCCAGACTCTCCAGCAGCAAGCTTGTAGCCAAGATGTGAAAGAGTGTAGCGCAAAATGATCTTAATCGCTGTTTTGTCCTGTGTGCGTCGTATGTGCCGTTTGTCCGCACTAAAGCTTTTCCTCTGATGCATGTCTTTGCCCGTTTTCTTCTCTGAATTCCAGCCTGACTGTGCTCTGGTTTTATTCTTCCCAGCTTAAGTGAGAGCTTTTTCATGGTGAAAGGAGCAGCCCTCTTCTTACAGCAGGGAAACAGCCCTCAAAGCCAGCGAAGTCTCCAGCATCCCCACAAACATGCAGGTAAATTGAGGTTTTGACCTTGGAACTTATTTTCTGTGCAATGGGAGACCCTCCCATTACTGGTGGTGAGCAAGTTGCTGTTTTTCAAGGCCAGAGGAATAGTGGAACACAGGCTGGTCATGCCTGGTGCAAAGCAGGAGCTCTTCCCTTGGGCAGGTAAGCCATGCACGTTTTCCCGGTAGCCCCGAGAGCTAGCACCCTGTGGACTGCGCATGTCTGCGCTAGAAGTAAGGCAGTCGGCAGCGTTCTGTTTGGATGTAAAGGTTTCCCACCCACAGTTTATCAGTAAACTACAGATTTTGAGTTACAGTATGATTTTTTGTTTTTTTTTTTAAACAAATGCACCAGAACTTGTTATAGCCAAGACATTGTCCCCTTGATAGTTACTCCCTTGGGATGTCCTATACCTCCTCTGAGAACTCTGGTCGTTTCTCTGAGCTTCTGGGAAGCTCTCATTTGGGGAATTCCTTTACAGGTCTGTGGCCAGTGTTGGGGTAGGAAGTCTTTATGATTTAACAGTGGATTTGGTTTTGGGAAGTAGACCGAAGTGATAAAGTGGGGATCAAACCCAGTATTCATTTAGGTCCAATAGCACACAAGTAGGAAATTCCTTTCCATTCCTGTCTGAGGCACTGGTACTTGATGCCCATATAGTAACAGAGGCTGGTTTCCTCAGGTGCCTGGACTCTGACACCGAAGGCAGTTTGCAAAGAGGAACCAGCAAACATTGCATACAAGTGCATCTTTGTAATAGGCCTGTGGCCTCTGCAGGCAGTTCTGGGCAGGGCAGCGCATTTCGCAGTACAATCTGCCAAGCCCTCTGACCTCAGAACAACAGCAGGTGAAAGCAGCCAGGAGCCGGGGCCAGTTCCCTTGTCACCGGGATCATTTTGTCTCTCACCTCAAGTCATCTCGCCTCATTTTGGATCTGAATGCCTAGGTTAGAATTTCGTGTCTTACACTTTACAGAGAACACCAGGGGTCCGTCGGGATTTTCACATACTGTTACTTGGACTCAAGACCTAGCTCTGTTTGAAACTCAGTTGTCAGGAGGCAGTGTGGTTTGGGCAAGAATGTGTGATTCGGAGTCGGACAGACCTGGCTAGTGATCCCAGTCCTACAACTTACCGAGTCGTCACGGTCGACTTCAGAGCCTCAGTTGCCCGATCTTAACAATGGCCATCAAGTACCAGTACCTCAGACAGGAATGGAATTTAAACTGGATGCATGCAGGGGAGCCTGGGTGGCTCCGTCGATTCAGCACCCGACTCTGGATCCTGGCTCAGGCCTTGATCTCAGGGTCGTGAGTTTAAGCCCCCTCAGCGTGGAGCCTGCTTAAAAAACAAGTACGCATGTAGCATACTTACCTCCTCCTGGGTGCCCTGTGTATAGTAGCAATGACTGCGAGTACCGTAATACAACAAACAGAACCTTCCTTCTTGCATCTGCTAACGGTTCTGTCCCGTCAGGAATTCAACCGTTGTTCGTGTCTTAGCACATACAGCAAAGTGAATGCTCCAGCTTTGCTCACACGTAGCATACAGTGTCTCCGTCCTCTGACCCAAGCAGTGTTCCCACACTGTGTGCAGCTTGGGGAAGCAAGCACAAAGCCATGTAATTCGGGCTAGTTCGTGCATCTCTGGAATGTACTGGAGAGTAAGAAGAGAGCTATGGGCCTGATGGCTCTCCTGCCCCTGAGGTCTGGAATGGCCGATGGGCTCAGAAAAGCAAGACGGACGGTGACAGTCCCAGGACTCCCAGGAAATGTCCCGAGGGCAGACACAGGCTGGATTTGCTATCAATTCCTGTTTTTCTAGAATCCCTGAGAAGTGTCTCGGCTGGCCCCCAGTCCCATCCACAACCACGCAGGGCAGAGAAAGAGTGAGGGTTAGTTCTGCCCATGCAAAAGCCGTTCAGGTCACTGCCGCCAGTCCCCAGCCCGAGACTGTGGCGAGGGCCTCTGCCTCAGGCTTCCGGTCTCTGATCTTCCCTCAAGTGCTGAGTGAACACGTCCACACGTGGAGGCAGCGTGCGGAGGCCAGGCTGCGGTTGGGAGTTCTGCCGGTCAGCATTTCCCCGTCTCCACAAGCAGTCCCGCTGAAAGGAGCCTATCTGTGTGGAAAATGTCCCTTTCATCTGGGCACTCACTGACAAAGGGGCTTGTTTTTTCTTTCCTCTCTGTGCTTCTGTGACTCACGGTGAACGGTGGTGGCATGCAGACAAGCCCAGGACCAGCCTAGCCGGTGTGTGCCCTTGGGACGGTGGTGTCACCACAGGCGAGGGTGCTGGTGGATAGAGGAGGCAGAACGAGGAGTTCCGCGTCCTCCCTAAATGTGAACCGTTACCTGCCAATCATTCCTCATGGAAGGCAGCGCCGGTGTGGGGTGTCCTACACCGTGCTGTCCTGTCACACAGAGAACAGACGAGAGGAGTCAGCTCCCAAAGACCCAAGTCCTCTCTGAGGCAAAAAGGACAATTTGGACATCATCTGTCAACCTGCCCTGAAATTCCAAAGATGCCTTTGCCAAAGGAATAAATCCATTGTATTGATCCTTCTGGGATTCCGGTTGTGATCTCTAGGATAATGTTTGTTTTAAAGATAATTCTGTTCCTTCTTGGCATGGCACAAATCAGATCTCCTAGGAATTACTCCTTGTACTACTTGTAGACCAGTGTCTTTGCAGACAAACCTTTCCTTCAGAGAGAAACCATGAAATAGGGACACCTGGGTGGCTTAGTCGTTAAGTGTCTGCCTTTGGCTCAGTCATGATCCCGGGAGTTGTGGGATCGAGCCCCGCATCGGGCTCCCTGCTCAGCGGGAAGCTTGCTTCTCCCTCTCCCCCTGCTTCTCTTCCCTCTCTCGCTCTCTCCCTTTCTCTGTCAAATAAATAAAATCTTTAAAAAAAAAAAAAAAAAGGAAGAAGGAAACTGTAAAATGTATAAAGTGGGGAATAAGCCGTTTTGGAGTCCTGCTTGCTGCTCACTGATTATGAATCTTGGGTAGGGGCCCTGCCTGGAAAACACAGCCTGTTTCCCGTGTTGATCCTCCGTGTCCGTGTCCGTGGAGACTCACCAAATCGGAGAAACTCTCCTCCCTACACCTCAGCCCAGAGGCACCTCCTGGGCTCTGGCATTGCTCTAGGAGCTAGTTCTGCATGACTGCCTTTGGAAAGTAATCATGCTTTATCATGCTTTATTGAATCCGATTGTAGCCTGGCGTGCATATAAACTGCCGTGAAAAGGGGTACGAGCCTTAGGCCATGAGCAGCTGCTAGTAGCCTTCATAACATTTTATGACCTCTGGAATTGCTTGGGTAATCATCACTGAGCCAGTGGGCGAGAATAATGAACATAATGATCAGAAGGAGGCCCAAGACCAGGGCCCAGACGTGCAAGCACTTGGCGGTAGAGGCGTAGGCCTGTGTCCCAGTCATCGCACCTGCCACACTCCTGTCCCTAGACTCCACGGAGAAGGCGAGCGCCACAAAGCCCCGAGAGCAGAGGGACCAGACAGTGTGGTCGGGCACGTAGGTCTCACTGTGGATGTTCATCAAGCTCTGGGGCACACGAGCTGGGGGGATGGATCAGAGGGAGAGGAGAGAATCTCAGGCAGACTCCATGCTGGGCAGGGAGCCCCACATGGGGCTTGATCCCATGACCCTGAGATCATGACTCAAGCCAAAATCAAGAGTTTGATGCTCAACCGACTGAGCCACTCAGGCGCCCCACATTTCAGAACATAAGAGCAGCTTCTAAAAACGTGGGCATCGGCTAGATCTCCCCATCCTCACCAGGCAACATTCAGAAGTGGAGTAAGAGAAATTGAGCCTCCTAGTCTTTGTGACACTTCTCTTGGGGTAGAGGTGGGGTATTTTGACTCCGCCGTCTTCATCCAGACCCTTCGCATCAGCCTCTGGCAGGTTTCTGCCTAGAAGGTGGGTGGGTGGCCTTCTAAAACTTTCTTCGTTGGTCCAACAGGTGACTTGCCCCAACATCTTCAAGTAATGATCAACCTTCTGCGTTGTGAAGATCGGATCAAGCTGGTAAGAAGAGACGAGAGTGGCAATTTTAATTTTTAATTGTGCGATTCAGTACGGAATTATTCACGAGCGGTCAGAGGTGGGGAGTTCCTGTGTTCTAGCAAATTCTCCCAAATTGTTCACAAAAGCCAGAGCCAGGTTTGCTCTTCACCACCCGCAAAGTCCAGAGAAAGGATATGTTAGGCGTCCGTGTGGTTCTGAGGGTGGTGACCTTCATTCTCCGGATTTTAGCGGTTCACGCATTTATCCCAACTCCGGAGCAGTCTCCCAGAGCCAACCACTGTCCTTTGTGCATGGATATAAACTGGATGTGGCCACTGCTCTTAAGAATCTCATCTAAATTCCTGAACTCACAGGGGGAAAGGTAGAAAAAGTCCTTGATGTTGGTTGGGTGACGGAAGGGGCCACCACCTCGAAAGGCAGGTCCATGAGTGCGTCCTTGCCTGTCTAGGCCGTGCGTTTGGAGAGCGCCTGGGCGGAGCGGGCCCGGTACATGGTGGTGGTGGACAGCAGCGGGCGCCAGGACACGGAGGAGAGCATCTTGCTGGGAGTCGACTTTTCCAGTAAGGAAAGGTGAGTCTGGTGGGGTGGCGCTTCCCTTCAGCGGCAGGGATACGGGTTTCGTGGAGAAAGGTTTCCGTGGTGCCATATCCATGGGTGATGATGGTGGGTGTGTTGTGTGGTCTGCGGCATGGGTGAGCAGACATGCAGAACAATAGGATGCACCACTGCGGCTCGGAATTGCCTGGCGCTGTACTAGACTCCATCTCTGCTCTCAACTCTGGGTTTGCTGAGAGAATAGAGAAGTTTCACTGAGCCTAGAAGTTTACTACTGGGTTGCTCTTGGGGATGCCATGGAAGAGAGCACCTGAGCCAGGAGGGCTTCCTGAAGGAGGTGATGGCTGTGGTGGACACCCAGGGACAAGCAGGAGCCAGCCACCTGAAGCAGGGATGGGACCGTGCAGATGTATTTGACTGATAGGTGTCCTATCCAGTGCTTCCCCGTATCCCCATCCCAGGTGGATTCCCAAGTATTTGTTGACAGGTCCTTGGTCAGATGCTCGAAGAGAGGTTTGGAATTTCCCAGTGACTGGAGGCCAAGTTAGTTGTATCATGGGCCCTGTTGCATGTGTGAAATGAGGGCAAAGGGCTCTTCTATCTAGGATACGTGAGTATGCGTGAGATCATCGCAGAGCCTGGGTTTGTGAGAACTGGATTAAGATAGGCTCCCTGTAGTCATAGTCATCAGTCATCTACCCAGGCAGGTGTGCATTCTGTGTATGAGGCAGTGGGCCAGGTACATGGAGAAGCAGCTGAGGCAGTTGTCCCCTGCGGAGAACCTGCAAGCTTAGCAAGGAAGGAGCCATGACCAGATGGCGGGGTGATGGGGGGTTGCCTGGGGGCTTGTGGAAGCATGGGACAGGGGTGGGCTTGGAGGGGGCAAGCCAGGGGCCTTCTGCAGCGGGTGATGGCTCACTGAGTCTTAAAGGGCGGGTGGGCACCAGGGATGGGGCGGGAGTGGGGGTGCATTCGAAGGCATCATGAGCAGAATCAATGGCAGGACAGAAAAAGCCACAGACGCGGTGATTGGTGGTGGCTATGTGGTCTCCTCTCGTTCCTGCGAGAGGGCTGCTAATTCTGGCTGACAAGTCCACAAAGAAAGAGGGGAGGATATTTCTTTTATGACATTCCCAGTGTGGGATAGCATCCTTAGAAAGCTCTGTGCGGCACATGTAGGCAGAGTGAGCCGGTGTATGTGGCCTTGGGCAGGCTGGGAAGTCTGGATCTGGAAGTCTGCAGAGCCTGGCAGGTCGTAGGAGCTGAGCCATGGAGAGCGCCCCGGAAGGCAAGAGGGCCCAGCGCCTCGTGGCAGGGTAGCCCCAGGCCAGCGCTCTGGGACATGGTGGAGCTCCATGTTCTGTGGAGCGCCGGAGGGATTTAGTGTGGAACAGCGATGTGGTGATATTTGCTCTTCGATGATCACCCAGCCTTTCGGAGTTCCTCCCTCGCCACGTGTGGGCCATTCCTGTAACACTCTTTGGCCCGGAGCAGGATCCTGCCTCCCTGTGGGTTGTGGCCACGGTGGAGGTCTGCCCTCCCACCAGCCATCTCTGTCGCTTCTCTGGGAGAACACAGGGCGGGTGCCACAGTGTGTCATCAGCGTTTCACTGAGCCCTAAAGCCATCCCGTGGAGCAGGTGGCCCTGACCCATGTGTTACAGGTGAGGCATAACAGCTTGAGAGGTCAGGGTGGGTGTCCCAAGGCCACAAAAGGCTGGCAAAGCCGGGCCTCGGAAGCCAGCCTTTTGTGGCCGCCTTGTGATGTAGACCCCACACAGTGCTGCGCTGTAGCTCTGCCTGCACCCTGTCGTTTGTGAATTCGTCTGTACTTGCTAGCTCTTTCCTTGTGCCTGGCCTCTGCTCTCCGACCTCGTAGTCTGGAGGTCATGACCGTGGCATTAGACACATGCGTGGGCACCCCACGTCGTCCTACACAGCTGGGGTAGACAGGCCCGCTCGCAGGCACCAACCCCCAGGCCAGCGCGGGTGTCTGGTGGCCGGGGCTGCAGACACTGAGCAGGTGGTCAGAGGGGAATGGGAACCCAGTGGGCCTTCCTGTCGTTGGGCCTGAGGGGCGGCCCTGCAGGCCCAGGAATGCAGAGGTGGTGGCCTGGGCCCTCGGAGAGCCTCTGTGTGTGTCCCAGGGAGACTGGCGCTCTCATGCCCGGGTTCTGTCTTGCGTTTGTCTTTGGGAGGTGAGAGCCCCACGAGAGCCGTGAGTGGGCACCGTGCAGTCTGTGAAGGGCTTCCGTGGCGCACCTGGAGCCGGGCCTGGCCCCCACTTGGCCTGAGAGTCCCCACGCCGGCCCCGCGGGCTCCCCTGTTCCTGCTCTTCCGGTTTTCTCTGAAACTTTCTCCTCCCTCAGCTGCCCCTGCCCACTTCACCCTTTGAGGTCCTTCTCCTCTGGAAGACCCCATTTCCCCGGCCGGGCAGCCCTGCTCCCCTGTCTTCTAGCACGCAGGCCCTCCCTCCCCGGAGACGTTTTACGGTCAGTCACTCCAGGACGACTGCAAACTCACAGAGCGACAGATGAGGGGATGTTAGGGAATTTGCAGTTTTTACACTCGTGTCATGGCCCCTGGCTATGCTCTCGACTGCAGGTGGGGACTCTGAGCGGGGTCATCTGCGGACTTAGCCCCGGGCGCGGGGCTCTCTCTGGGCTCTTCCCCATCTCTGCAGGTGCGCGAGGCCAGTGTAGATGCTACCCTTGTGTCATCTGGACAGTTTCATCTCAGCCTGCCCTGGAACGTCCCCTCCGGCCCTGGGCCTGGGGCTTTGGTCCCCCCAGTCCGGTCCAGTCCAGTGTTCCTTGTAGCTCCGTCTTCTCTCTTCATTACCTGTCCCTGGCATGGGTCCTCAGTGCTGAAGGGGGGTGAGTCTTCCAGGCTTGGCCCCGTGTTCCCAGGTGCCCTCTGCCCTGGGCGCTCTTGGCGTGTCAGTTTGGGGCTACGAGGGCCCCCTGCTCGGCTTGCCCCTCCAGGTCTCAGCATACATTGTGTTTTGCAGCTCTACAAAGGAAGTAGGGTCAGCCCGTAGAGATTGGGTAGGAGTGCAGGGGAGGGGGTCAGGAATTTGCCTAAGGCAAAAGATTTAGTGTGATTTGACCAGAAGGGCTCGCAGCTGCCTTCCCCACAGACAGAAGCAGAGGGTGGAAGAGCCCCTTGCTCACCAGCGCTGCAGAGGAAGAGGGGTCTGTGAGCTCAGAGCTCCCTATCTGCTGTCGGAGGCATCACGTTACTCCCTGGGCCATTGCTAAGAGGTAGCAGAGGCGGACGTTCAAGATCCCTGGAGGCTTTCGGAGTTGGCCTTGGCTGTGGCTGTTCCCTTGGTCTTTTAAATGCCTTTAAATGCCTGAAGGATTTTCATCACAATCTGAGTAACCCTCTGAGAGGGTCCTTTTTGTCCCTCTGTGTTTCTTGGTGGCACCTGTCACCAGAGTCGCTAAGTATCATTTCACTGTTAGGGTGAGCAAAGCAAAAGCAGATGAGGCTGGTTTTGAAACTGCAGCTGTACAAAAGGTACAAAAACAGAGGACCAGAAGTGAACTCCAGCCATGGTGTTCGCACTCTCTCCACCCCTGCCACCCTAGGATAAGAGGCCTGGTTGGCCACCACCGCTCACCTGTGTCCCCCAGAGTGCGTGTGGCCTTGTGCCAGGAGTGCGCCAGCCATCAGTGGCTTCACCCCTGCTGCAGTGTGGGCATGTGGTCAGCTGCTCGCTCCCTGCCCCCTGAGGGCCACAGCCAAGACCTGGCATTTCTGGAGCTCCCTCCACACTTCGGAGGGATCACAGTCCCCTGTGACTGTCACTGGGGACCCCCTCTGGCAGGACCATCCCAGGCTCATGTCTTCTAGAAGTCAGTGGCAAGTGGTCCCTACACAGACAGCCTGAGAGCTTCTCCCAGAGACACACCCAGCAGCCAGGCCCAGGTTGGGTGGTGGTTCCCTTCTGCGAGCTGGACAGGCTGGGTGAAGGCAGGGAAGAGGGTGCATGAGCGCGCGGACCCTGACTCTGGGCATCTTCTTTTTCCTCCTGAGCAGTAAAAGCTGCACCATCGGGATGGTTCTCCGGCTGTGGAGCGACACGAAAATCCACCTTGATGGAGACGGGTAAGGAGATCTCTTTAAAAGATTCTTCTGGGGGCACCTGGGCGGCTCAGTAGGTTAAGCATCTGCCTTCCGCTCAGGTCCTGATGCCAAGGTCCTAGGATCGAGCCCCACATCGGTCTCCCCAATCAGTGGGGAGCCTTTTTCTCCACTCTCACCCACCTTGTGCTTTCTCTCTCTCTCAAATTAATAAGATCTTAAAAACAAACAAACAAAAAAACACTAGACGGTTCCTCCACTGTAGGCTTTGAAACCCGAGTTGGTTGGGCATCCTTGGATGATCCTGGGGAGCAGAGTCATCTGTGTGACGTGCTCATTACAGCAGGACAGGCGACATGCCCTCCCGTGCGCCGCACAAGGACGGGGATATTTGGGACATTATTTAAGGGAATTTGGGTCGTGAAGTATCAGCAGAAGAGCGTTTACGGGGGATGTGCTGCTGTGTGACGTTCCAGAGCGGCAGACAGCAGACCTCATTCATTCACCTTGATGTGTTAAATGAGCACTCAGTATGCGCCCTCCATGCGGAGCTGGTCGCTGTCAGTTCACGGTTGGAAAGGACGCGGTGGGAGCTCACAGCTGTGGGGGTGCAGGGAGAGACAAGCAGGTGGCAGGCGCCTCTGCAGAGGAGGAGCCCTTCCATGTGGCCTGGGCAGGTGGACAGGAGACAAAGAGCCACCCGGGTTCCGTGTGCATTTGCTTCCAGGGGAAATATGGGGCTTCTGCCGTGAGGGGGAAGTAGCTGAACACAGTTGTCCCTCCACTGAGATGCCAACAGTAAAAGTTATGTTGCCTCATACATAGACTCAGGGAAGAAAAATGAAAATGTGGTTTTTGTTTTGTTTTGAAGAGGCGGGATCACGGTTCTGGTTTGTTTCTGGGTTTTTGTTTTGTTTTGTTTTGTTTTCGCTTCGTCACATTTTGCCATCTGTGATTCTATTTCCCATGCAGTGACAAAAACGGGGTGTGTGGGGGCAGGCAGTAGCAGGGGGTGGGGACGGTGGCAGGAACCGGACCGAGATGGTGTCAGATGGTGGTGCTGCCTTTGCCAGGGTTTGTGTTTGTGATAGACCTTGCTGGTTACATAGCTGGGTTAGAAGCCAGTCTTCCAGACTGGAGAACATTTTTTGTTTCTGTTTTTGTTTTTTTACTTTTTTCCTGCTCTTGCCCTGTTTGATCCAGTGGGCCAGTATTCCCTGCTCAGAAAGCACCAGGATGTCCGCCGCGGCCCCGCCTGCTCACCTCGGGATGCTGTGGCCACAGAGTCTGATTCCTTACCAGGCCTCCTTTTTTTTGTTTGTTTTTGTTTTTGTTTTCCATCCCCAGGGGCTTCAGCGTCAGCACAGCAGGACGGATGCACGTCTTTAAGCCCGTATCCGTCCAGGCCATGTGGTAAGTGTGCTTTTAGGGACTTTTACCTCCTTAGCAATATCTTTTTAGCTGCCAACATGAATAGGAAAATCCCCTTCGACTTTGAAGCTCGTTCTGTGCATTTGTGTGTATGTGAGGCGGAATGCAGGTAAGATAAAGCGAACCCTATTAACCATTTCCTTAAGTGCGGTTCAGTACACATCAATGATGTGCAAAACTACACATTTCTAGAACTTTTTCGTCATCTCCCTCCCCCACCGCCCCAGCTATCTCCCTCCCCCACCGCCCCAGCCCTGGTTAACCTCTGTTCTACCTTCTGTCTCTACGAGTTTGCCTACTCCAGGTCCCTCCAGGAGCGGGGGCTCATCCCCGATGTGTCCCTGTGCGTCTGGCTTCTGTCACAGGTTGCAATGTTTTCAAGGTTTGTCCATCTTGTAGCATGTGTCAGAATCCTTTCAAAGGCTGAGTGTTACTCCGGTGTGTGGTTAGAGACTCTTTTTTTTGTGTGGCCCCATCAGCTGTCAGTGGACATTTGGGTTCTTTCCTCCTTTTGGCTGTTGTGCTCGGAGCTGCTGTGAATACGGGCGGATGGACAGTGTGTCTGTCGGAGTCCCTGTCTTCAGTTGTTTTGAGGACGTACCTAGAAGTGGAATTTCTAGAGCACGCGGTTAACTCTGTGTGTCGCTCTCTGGGGAACCAAAACTGTTTTCCGCAAACCAGGCTCTTCTCCCCATTTCACTGTCCTGCCGGCCGTGCACAGGGTTTGGTTTCTCCGTGTCCTTGCCGGCACCTGCTGGTGCGTGAGTCCTCATCTTCGCCCTCTTAACAGGTGTGAAGTGGCATCTTGTTAACGGTGCTGGTTTGTATTTTCCCGCCTGATGAGTACTGGGCTGTCTCTTCATATGCTTGTCGGCCCTTTGTACATCTTTTTTGGAGAAAAGTCTGTTCAGGTCCTTTTGCCAGTTTTTTCACTGGGTGGTTTTTTTGTTGTCGAAGGTATGCCGTTCTTAGTATCCACAGTTCCTGCTGTCCCCACTCCGTCCCTGTGTAAATCGTCCCTGTGTAAATACTCCTTATTCCTGGCACACGCTCGGTTTGTGCCCTGAAGGGAACGGCACCCTGCCAGGCACTGGGCATCCGGGAAGGCATACGACCGGACAATAATTGGTGTCCTCCTGGGTTTACACTCTGTAGAGGGGAGGTGGCCGTAACCTGCGCAGGGTCATGTGTCGGAGCAGGGAGTGCAGGGAGCATGTTCTCGCAGGGCTCCTCACTGCGGGTTGCGGGGAGCAGAGCCTGTGTGGGGGCGGGGGGGCCTCCTGCTTCAGGGATGCGGTAGCCGTGGGCAGAGGCTGCACTGGGGGAAACAGGTTGGGTCCGGGGCGTCTCCAGACCAGGCACACGCACCTGCGAGCCCCCCTCATCCTTGGACGGCCGCACAAACACCCCTGCAGCAAACCCAACACAACGGTCTCCGTCTCCAGCGATCTGGAAGAGGCTCGGGAGGGAGCTGGTGGCTGCTGAGGAGGGTTCTGCCCAGCGTTTCACAGTCACTACTTTGTTCTCTGGGACGGCGAGAGTTAGGCTGAATTCTCCCAGGGGCCAGTCGGTAGTCAGTATAGGGCCCCGCTGTCACCTCGTCTGCTGCTCCACACTGCCCTCCATTCAGTCTCCTTCTGGGGAAAATCACGAAATCCAAATGCCCGTGATGTCCCAGATGTTTCTTGCGTTCCCTGGATCATTTCTTACCTCTTTCTCTTCAGGCAAGTGAAAAACAGGCCCACAAGTTTTTCCAAAACTTTAGGAGCGAAGCTAAATTTAGTAAATATGCAGCTCGGGCCTGTGTCCTGAAGCAGCCTAGAGATAGGACAGACATGCCTGAGTAGGACACATGGAGCGGACGCAGGGGTGGGCCCTCCCCTGAGGACTCTCGCTCCCTCCGGGGCTTCCCACTCCCACCCTCCATCGAAGCCTTGGTTCACCCCCTTCACTGAGAAAGTTTCAGCCTAGATTTTTGTTAAAAAAAAAAAAAAAAAGACTAAGCTGTGTTACCATACACATTCTCCCCATTTTCCATATTGTTTCTTCTGCCCCACCCTTCCTTCCTGAACCTCTTTTTCATTTTGTCCTTGTGTTGATGTGAGTTCCTAGCACTCATTTCCCTAAGAGATCGAAGCATCAGAGCTGTTAGTAACGGTGATGGGCAAAGGTTATAAAGCAGGTTATTCAGAACGCAATAAAATGTGCAGCTCTTGAAAGACTCTTTCCTTCTACCCGCTGGGTGTTGCAGTGGTTCCCACGGCCTCAGAAGTAATCTGGGTTCTTGGGCATTCACTGGCGGAGTGGGAGATGGTCTGGGAGCTAGCCCAGGCGGGAAAGTTACAAGGTTTGCACCATGTCCTCACGGACCACAGTGAAGGATGTCTCATTGGCTCTTGGGTTTGCAGCATGTATCCCCGAGACGAGCTCCCGTTCCAGGCAGCCTGGAGGTTTCGGACTGCCTTGCTTCCTCCACGTAACCTTTTACATATGGCGACGCTCAGAGGGAGTCCTTGAGGGACCCCCCCCCACCCCACCCTCAACCCCCATTTGGAGGGAGAAGCCCAGGCCTGACCCTGTCCCCCCTCCTCACCCCAGGTCTGCCCTGCAGGTCCTTCACAAGGCCTGCGAAGTGGCGCGCAGACACAACTACTTCCCTGGCGGTGTGGCGCTCGTCTGGGCCACATACTACGAGAGCTGCATCAGCTCGGATCAGAGCTGCATCAATGAGTGGAACGCCATGCAGGACCTGGAGTCCACACGACCTGACTCCCCGGCCCTGTTTGTGGACAAGTAAGTGCGGCGCGGCCCGGTCCACGCCAGCCAGACCCTGAGTCTGCCCGAGGTCCCTCCCTCCTCCTCGGTAGTCCCAGGACCAGCATCCCGAGCTGGGGCTCCTCACCTGCCGCCCCCGGGTCGTCTGTGGCCTCAGGAAGGCTCCGTGACCCCTGTCCCACTTCTGAAATTAGAGTTGCATTTGGCCGTGATGCGTTTCTGGGGAACAGCTCCGTAACTCCCATCAGCTTCTCAAAGGAAAGCGCTGCTCACATGCTTTACCGGCTCCGGGGCCATGTTCTGTGGTCTGGCCTCTCTCTTTGTTCCGAGGAGTATTAGGTATCTGTCGTCCCGGGATCCCAGAATGCAACGGCACCGACACTGCCTGGGGACAGCCCTCCTCAGTGGCCCCAATAGTGAATTGGGGCCCATGTCAGGTGGCCCCCAGCAGAGCTCATGTGGCCTGAGGCTGCACTCACTGAGGGTCTGGGTCCAGAAGAAGGAAACAGCTCCCCTACCTTCTGTCTTAGTTAGGGCCCTCCTTCCCCCAAGTCATGGGTCCCTCTGGGACTGTGTTACAAGGGCCATGGACAGGGAGATTAGCCTGAATGAGGAGACGACCAGAAGCCACATTCTAGGAGGCCCCAAGTGGTGAGAGGGTCGGGGAGAATGACGGTTGCCTTTAAATATAGAAAAGGGCGTCCCGTGGAAGAATTGTTGTGGTTTGTGTAGAAGTAGGGCTGATGGGTAGACGTTACAGGGAAACACATAGATTCTCCGTGTAAGAAGGAGAGGAGTGGAGCCGGGCGAAGTGATACCCTCACACGCGGACACGTTCCAGTGGAGGCAGAAGGTCCGGTTGGTGGTGGGCGGACATGCCGCGGGTGCTTCCAGTGTCTCGTCCCGAGAACCTGAGTCTCTGCAGACCTGAGCGAGGACCGTGCTTTCCAGCCATAGCTCTCCATCCACTCGCCACTCTGGACTCCCATGGGGGTTCTAGACACAGGCCCGGACTCTTCTGTCCCTTTCCCCTCCTCCCAAAAACACGTGCACAAAGAACGTGGCTCTCGGAGCATCTGGTGTGTCTGTAAACGCGGACCTCAGGCTCCCTGTCCTTCTGCATCTTACTGGACGTACCTTCTTCCCAGGCCAACCGAAGGGGAAAGGACTGAGCGCGTCATCAGGGCCAAGCTCCGCAGCATCATGATGAGCCGGGATCTAGAAAACGTGACCTCGAAAGAAGTAAGAGAGCTCGTCCCTCAGCAGGCCAGAGGTCACAAGGTGTTCATGTGTCCTGTCGCTCTAAGCACAGCAGAGGGGCGGGCCTGCCACATGGCCTTCTCTGACTCTCAGAGGCTTTGTCCCCACAAGAGCCTTAGCATCCCACTCTAGTCTGGATCTCACTGTGCTCCATACCAGCTGTGGGGCCTTGAGCACATTTCCTGATCTCTCGGAACCTGTAAGACCTTTGGTGATAATTCCCCAAGGCACGCGCATTGCCCTGAGACACACTGGCCTACTAACACCCTCTCCTCTGCCTTGTGTTTTGTTGAGATACAGCAAACGCTTATTGCTTATTTCAGGATTCTCACTTACTAGCAAGTTACCAACCCTGGACTGCCTTCTGTGTGCCTTCAGATTTTTTTCTGGATCACTTTTTTCTTGTTTCAGTGGCTTTTTGTTCAAAGACCACAATGAATTATAATGTGTTTAAACTGGGTAAATTTGAGGGCTTGAAAGCGCAATTGAAAAAAAACATAGATTACCCTTTTTATTAATTAACACACATAAAAAATCATATTTGGGGGTAACCCTCTTGGGTCCCCTCCCTCTTTGGGAGCTTTGTCCTATCGCTCAGTAAGCTTTGCTTTGCTGCACACTGAAAACAAAAACGAAAAACTGGGATGCCTGGATGGCTCAGTCGGTTAAGTGGCTGCCTTCGCCGGCTCGGGTCGTGATCCCAGCGTCCTGGGATCGAGTTCCACATCGGGCTCCTTGCTCCTCAGGGAGCCTGCTTCTCCCTTTGTCTCTGCCTGCCACTCTGCCTGCCTATACTCTATCTCTCTGACAAATAAATAAGTAAAATCTTAAAAAAAAAAAAAAAAAAACTATCATATTGTGATGCCTGCTAAAGTAGGATAAAACTGACTTTATATATTCACTGTGATGTATTTGATATTTAATTGTAAAAATAGAAGTTCCTTAAACTCAGTAGTATAGATCCCGTGCAAATCAGCTTCTTCATATAAAATAATGAACTTCTCCCAGTCAGACTGACAGTGAGGCTGGGTAGCCTGCCTTCCCACCACCTGTGTTTGTGCTGTGTGCGTCTCAATGTGTATGTGCCAACTCGGGGGTAAAAAACAAAAAAACAAAAAAAAATGCCAAAACAACCAAACCTTTTTTGAAAACAGCCACAGTTTAAGTGGTAACATGACTTCTTTGGAATTGGACAACCCTTGTTTTGTTTTTTGACGAATCACTTTTCCTGCTGTTCTCCACTCCACAGATCCGTAATGAATTAGAGACGCAAATGAACTGTAACTTGAAAGAATTCAAGGAATTCATTGACAATGAGATGCTCCTTATCTTGGGACAGATGGACAAGCCCTCCCTCATCTTCGACCACCTTTATCTCGTAAGAAGCATGGTGCACAGCAGGGTCTGGTTTGGGGAGACATTGGTCTGCAGACTTTGGTGGGAGCTTGCCGCAGAGTCAGACAGGAAGAAACGCGTTGCTAGAACCCCATTCCTGGCTGTTCTGGGAACCCCAGTCTTCAGCTCCCTTCCTCTGGCCTGCACAGTTGCCCTCTGCCAGATGTCTGAGATGGGGCTCCCAGCTGAGCGGTGTGGAGTGGCGTGAAAGCTGTCTGGCATGGTCCACTGGCGGCAGTTTTCAGAATCTCTCCACCCTCGGTCTTCAGTCACTAGCACAAAGGCCCCGTCCAGTTACCACCACACGGTTTGCAGGCTAGTGCCCCCAGTTACTAAATGACACATGCTTGCCAAATCCCAGCATCACGCCTGGCATCACCGAAATGTAAGAAACAGTAGGCAAAACAGACCGAAACCGCAAAACTCAGTTTTTTCCCCTCTTTCTGTCCGGGCGGCGACTCCGTGCCCTGCTTCCGGGCCCACCGAAGGGACAGGCCCTGGGAGCCCCAAGCAGGGGCAGGTTGCGCAGCTTCCCCCCACCTCCATCTCTTGCTCGGATGCTCTTAATGCTGCAAATCTCCATAGAAGGCAACTGGCAAGTTCTCGGAGTCCCTCAGAGAGACTATAGAGGAGAGCGTGTTACTAAAATTAGAGAAGCAGTACAGTGTGATGAAAGTCAGACCCACCAGGGCCAAGTTCCCACTCCCCAGCCGAAGCAGCTGGGAGACGGGGAGCGAGCCTCTTTGCCTTTTCTCCCGCATTCTCTACCATGTGGGGTGGTTATGAGGATTAAGTAGAAGACGTTCTTAAAGCACCAAGGGCAGTTTCTGTAGGCACTGGTAAATGGCAACCATCGATACAGCAAAAATCACTTCCTGGGAAAGTGGAGGGTATGTGGAAAGTATGTGCTGCTGAAGGCAGGGCAAGTTTTGTTTTCTGCCCACAAGAATTAATGGTTCTTCAAATGCATGTGTCGTGATATATACTTAATACTAAATATATATATATATATATCTCAAATGTATAGGTATTTATGTATATATCAGTTCGTGTGTGTGTGTGTATTTAATGTTTATATTAAAACCTACATGAATGTGTGGATTTGAAGCCTTTCTGTATTTGGAAAGCTGTCAGGCAGCCCTGGGCTCTAATCTCCCCAGGAAGTTGGTGGTTTTTTCCTGGTGGAAGCAACAGAAGGCAGGCCATCTCTCCACTAGGTGGTGATCACAGCAAGAGGAAGCTCACAGATGTAGCAAGCTTTCGTTATTTTTTTTCAGTGAGGTTTGGTGCTTTATGTCACTTTTTCCATGAGAGATACTAAAGGAATTCTTATATTTGAGCCTCTCCCTCCAGCATGAAAATCCAGCTAGCACCCACACATTGCCAGCTCCACTGGGCCCCCTGGGGCTCCTGCATCCTGAGGGGTCTGCCCTCCTGGGAAAGGAAGTTTCTGCGGAGACTTAGAGGGGGGATCTGACTCTATGTCATTTGCATTGCCTGAGTGTGAAGTGATAGCTTTTTCTTTGTTTTGTTTTGTTTTTCCCCTTCTGTGTTCCTGGGAAGTCAGAAACGGGAGGGTTCGTTTTATAATACGCTTTCATAGGCATTACATTAAAATGTATTATGGAAGGTTCAGAAACACCAGTAATTCCAAAGAAGGAAGTAAAAAGCTTCCCCAATTTGGCAAATCTAGATGTCGTCACTGTTAACGTTTTAGTATATTTATTTTCCCATCTTCTGGGTTTTTTTCTTTTTATGTCTATATAGCTTCTTTAAAAAAAAAAAAAGAAAGAAAGAAAGGAAAGACTCATACTGTTTATATAGTTTTGTATCCTGTTTTCTTTTTTTAAATTGTTTTCATTATGCGGCATTTTCCTGTGTTGTTAAAGAGCCACCCAAAGTATGATTTTTTTTTTAATTGCCCCATCATGTGGCTTCATCATTTATTTTACTGATTTCTTCTTGTAGGACCTCTTAAGTTGTTCCCATTGTTTGTCCTCGCAAATAACCATAAATATCCTGGTGCATAAATCTATGTGCAAATTCCGGGTATTTCCTTAAGACAGCTGTTTGTATGGGGAACCACTGAGTCAGAGGGTGGGAACTTTTAAAAATACCCAGAAAGGTAGATCGACTTCTGCTTTAAATTAGTGGTGTGTGAAAGTGCCCCTCTCCTGAGCGGGAAGCCGGAGGTCACTGCTGCTGATGAGGGACCCTGCCGGAGCTGTAGGAAAGGACTCCGTGAGCGGGGGTACAGATTTCGTCTTTCCCCCAAGGCCTGGGGGCAGCCAGGGCCTTCCATGCAGGCTGATAGTGCCTGGAATGCCCCGGGAGCCTGCTTTGCTAGCCGTCTAAGGCCAAGGGCCCGTGACGTAACCCTCCCCCACCCAAGACTAGCCCACCCTGTGCCTCCCCTATGCAGCTCTGAGGCTGACACGTGACACTCACGGGGGTTTGTGTGATCTGTCCCCCAGGGCTCTGAATGGAATGCATCCAATCTGGAGGAACTGCAGGGCTCAGGGTGAGTCTGCTCCCCTCGTCTCCCCTTGTCCTTCCAGGCAGTAGAAACCCCCGAGGCTGAGCCCTTATAACCCATGGCCAAGGGCTGGGCTGGTGTGCATAGCTAAACAGATGTGCTTCAAAATGCCACCTCCTGAATATTTCATGGGTTTTAGATGTGTGATTGTGTGTGTCACCAAGAATGATTCACAGTCACACACCAGTGGCAGAGGACAGCCTGGATGCTGGTAGGGCCACAAGCCCCCTTCTGGGCCCCACTGCCCCCCGGCACAGGTGCTGGCAGGCCTAGTGTGGACACACACACACACACCGGTCTGGCCACTCAGCAGCTCTGGTCCCAGAACCACTCCTGGTTCTCCCGGACGTTCTACTTCGGGGCCTAGTGGGAATCTGGCGGCTGAAGACTCAGTCTTGGTCAGAAACATATGCCTGTCTCTTTCTGAGAAATGCCCAGCAGCAGGAATTAAGAGAAAAAAAAAACTTTAAATCTAGACCTTCAAGAACAGATGTCTGGACATTTTTTTTTAAACAACGCAGCCACAAAAATCACCATTCTGTGGGTCTGACATGATGGCATTCTTGAATTACTGCATTTAAAAATCAAGACTAAACAAATCTTAAAATATATCTTTAGAACTACTGGTTAAGATGTGTTCTTTCAACGGGAAGTTTTCTTAAAATGTAGAGTGATACTATCGATGCTTTCTCGGGCTGGGAATGAATAAATGATTTTTTAACGTATTTTGTAAAGCACTTGTAAATATTCTCATAGAAACCCTATCTGAGGTATCTTCTAACTCCTGAAGTTATTTTGGTCTTCTGGGAATGTATCCGGTTTAGAGAACCTGCTCTCGGAGACCCACCCCACCATTTACTTATTTATTTGTACTCTGCCTTGTTTTGAGAGGATTTAAGGCAATTCTCAAGGACATAAATAATGGATGGATATATTCTCTTTTAGCTCTTTGTTTTTTTAAAGCCTCTATCTATTCATAACGGGAAGTTTGAAAATTTGAGAATGTCTGAAAATGTATCTAAGTAATACATATGTCTGCTTTCCAGAATTCCCATTGCTTTGAACTTTCTTTTTGTAAGTTTTTTTTTTTACAAAGAAATTTGTTCTTTATTAGAATACATTCTCACCATATAGAGAGGAAAAAAAAAAATTCCTATTTAAGGAAGAAAGTCCCACCATAAACATACACACTTTACAAGTGTGTACTTAATTTTTTCTTTGCTCAGTTTTCTGTTACTTTGGGGTTTTTTTTTTTTTGTCATTCCTCATTCTGATTCTCCAAATTTGTTCTTTATTTTTTTCTCATTACAGTGTGGACTACATTCTAAATGTCACCAGGGAAATAGATAATTTTTTTCCTGGCTTATTTGCATATCATAACATCCGAGTCTATGACGAAGAGACAACAGACCTTCTTGCCCACTGGAATGAAGCGTACCATTTCATAAACAAAGCAAAGTAAGTGGGCGGAGAAGCCCAAGAAGCTGGTTTGAAGAAGTAACTGGCAGATGCTGGGTGGGCAGAAATTGATGGCAGTCCCAGACACAGACATCTCTGGTTTGTGGAGCCTTTGATATCTGGTAGGCCTCTGGTTTTAGACCACAGGACCCCTAGCACCAAAAAGGCACAGTCATTGATCTTCTCAGGTTGGGGACCCAATGAGCCTTTGTTTCCCCCATCATCGATTGGGACATCAGACCCCACTTCTGTCATCAGCACTGCTTCCAGGCAAGGGTCTCATATCCAGTAGACATTCATGGGAGCTCTGTCTATGGGGAGTCGCTGAGCCAAAGGAGGGGGGTGGGCAGGTCGTGCATGGACTGTGAGCACCTTTGGGGCTGCTTCACCAGAGAAAGCTGCTCAGGCAGGAGCCTGGAGGGAGGGCCCGCCTTCTGCACCTGAGTTGATTCAGTTTTCCTGTTCATAGAATGGGGCAGACCGTCAGAGGTCCCCGTTGCTGTGAGCCTGTTACTGGCATCACCTGTTTTTTGTCTTCCCCTTATTCTCCTCTGGAACAACTCTGCCTTACTGAAGTCCAGAATACAGAGACAGCCCTTTGCTATGGAGAGAAACCCCGTCTTCTGCTTTGTAATCCCTTAAGGTCAAAGCTCCGTAACATGTCCTTACCGAATCTTAGTTTGTTTGCATTCCTGGGGGGATAGATTCCAGACCAGCAGTCAAACAAAAAAACAAAAACAAAACAAAATGCACTGACAGATGGGGATGAATTTGAAGCCTGTGGTCTAGGAAAGGGGCCCAGACCCACCTGACAGGCCAGCTGCTTCCAGTATAAACAGACAGGCTGGTGGGTCTACCTCCTATACAAATAAAGCTGTCCCGGTGCAGCCCCTTCCAGCATCGTGTACCCTCCCATTTTCAAGCCGATGAGGTCTGGAGAAACACAACCTTGCCATTTCTGTGCAGTCAGTCCTGCCCAGGCCAGAACCGCCTCCTTACAAATGACCAGCCCACCTGCCTTCTTCCCCTCATCCAAGTCCAGGGTGCCACCGTCTTCGCTCTGGCTCCTCACCCCTACCTTTGTGGCGAACATCTTGCCCTCCCAAGGGCCTCGTGGCCTTCCACTTGCTGGCCCCGTTTTCTCTGCAGTCACCCGTTCCCCATCTCCATCTGCTGGGGCAGCTGGGGAGCTTTTACAGATGCCCCTTGCACTGCCCCTTTGCTTCCTGCAAAAGAGTTTCTGGTCTCCTGGCCCATCCTAGCGATCCTGCTTTGTCCCTGAGGGCGGCTGATCTGGGAGCTCTCCCAGCACAACTTGGCAAGGCAAGGACTGATTTATCTCGATTTCCCATTGTGTGCTAATTGATTTTGCAGTGAAGTTATTTCCTTTTGAGGGTGTGTGGCCATCTGCTGCCTCAATATCAGGACATGGCAGGGGTGGGGTCTGGGCACGGAGATAACTTCAGCATTTAAAGGAAAGAAAAAAACACTGGGTAAAACCTGAGAGAGTGAAATCGTGAATGTTTTGGGACCCTCTCCCCTGCTTCTGCAGGAGGAACCGTTCCAAGTGCCTGGTACATTGCAAAATGGGTGTCAGCCGATCTGCCTCCACGGTCATAGCCTATGCAATGAAGGAATTTGGCTGGCCTCTGGAAAAAGCGTACAACTACGTGAAGCAGAAGCGCAGCATTACACGGCCCAACGCAGGCTTCATGAGGCAGCTGTCTGAGTATGAAGGCATCTTGGACGCGAGGTGGGTGAGCGTCTGCGGGACGGGTTGGCAGAACCCACTGGGCTCCCGTCCGGCCTGGCAGTGGCCTCTGCAGCTAAAATCCCGCCTCTGGTCAGGGAGGGGGGTGTAGTGGGGAGGAGCCAGGCTGAGAAAAACAACTATTGTTTGGGGTTTGATTCGTGGTTTCCAGGAGGGATCTGTTTGATTTTGTTGGCATGCAGAGAAAGCTGTTTTGCTGCTGGAGGGAACGGTGTACGGCTTCTCATCCAAGGCATGACGTCATGGGTGGCGCAGGCACGCGGCTGTCCCCGTTTCCTCAGCATCTGCTTTGTGCCTGCCAAGCCCTGGGCCGGGTCTTGCCACAGGGCAGGTCCGAGGATGGCAGGGCGGACTGGCTTCCGGCACTGATGAGCTGGGCCGCATCGGGCAAGCTTGCCCATCTCCCCCAGTCCTGGTTTCCCCTTCTGAGTTTGCAGCCCAAGCCCACCTGGTAGGGAAAGCTGTTGTGAGATTTACCTGAGGACTGCACAGGTTGACCTCTGCAGATGCCGTGCTAGAGGTGGCTTGTGGTGAATAAAACGGAGCTTTGGAAATCTCCAACCCCCACCTAGAAAAGGTCTGCCAAGGACAGGTTATCCCGGGCGTACAGGGGAATGAAGAATGGACGCTGGAGGTTAGCATGCCCCATGTCACAAAGCCTGCCCCATGTCACAAAGCCTGCTGGCAGCACAAGGGAGAGGGCACAGTCAGGTCTGCTGGCCCCCACGGCTCTGGTGCAGGGAGGCCGCATGGAGGCGGGTTCCACCCAGACACTGGGACTCTTTTCTCCCTGGATGATTTCTCACTGGTGTTAGGACGAGGCCACAGGCACAGTCCATGGGCTTCTTGGCCAAGTGTGAGCAAGCAGGGGTGCCCTGGCAGGGTGGAACAGGGTTTGAGAATTGCTCTGGACATCTCTGGAGTCCCTTTCCTGTCACCCAGGGAGCGGCTGGACAGATCCCCAGGCAGGGCCCCTGGACGAGGGGAGGCGGAGGAGGGTGGGGAGGAGGCGGGGGCATCCTGCCCTCCTTTCCCTTAGCTCTTCAGACCCTTGCTGCCATTAGGGGTTTGCCGCCTCACAGCCTCATCAGGGGTCTTCAGGATGGGGGCACAACTACAACGCACTGACCTTGACTTGAAACCCCATCTTGGGGCCCTCTTGGCCTTGCCTGGAATGGGCACATAGAGCGGACTCGACAGGTTGTGGTGCTCCCATATGTTTCAAAACAACAGCAGGCCCCCCCTTTTCTTTCTTTCTTTTTTTTTTTTAAGATATTATTTATTTATTTAATAGAAAGATACACAGTGAGAGAGGGAACACAAGCACGGGGAGTGGGAGAGGGAGAAGCAGGCTTCCTGCCAAGCAGGGAGCCCGATGCGGGGCTCGATCCCAGAACCCTGAGATCATGACCTGAGCTCAAGGCAGATGCTTAACAACTGAGGCACCCCTAAAAACAACGGCAGGCCCTTAATCCACATCCTTTCCCAGCTCCTGCTCCCATCATAGCCCACACACCTGCAGGATGTTGGTACTGGTGCCCCAAGGGTCCTGGAGGTGACTTATGTGCCTGAGTCCACGTTACAATTTTTTTTTTTTGAACCTTACATTAAAAATATGTTATAACCAGGGGCACCTGGGTGGCTTAGCGGGTTAAAGGCTCTGCTTTCGGCTTGGGTCATGATCCCAGGGTCCTGGGATCGAGCCCCACGTCAGGCTTTCTGCTCAGCGGGGAGCCTGCTTCCACCTCTCTCCCTCTGCCAGCCTCTCTGCCTACTTGTGAATCTCTGTCTGTCAATAAATAAATAAAACCTTTTTAAAAAAGATACGTCATAACCATACTACCATGGTATCATGAGACCTGTTTTTTAAAAGCTATCTGTCTAGACCAGTCACGTGTCTGCCCTGTGGTCGTTGCGTGGCAGAGTCACTGAGGGCTTCCGCCAGGAGCCGTGCGGGTTGAGGTTCCGAGGCTATTTCTGTCAGCCCTGAGCTGTCTCTTGCTGGCCCAGCCCCGGGCACTCCTCCTGGGACCCTCAGGGCACCACCCTCCCATGACCTTCCTCTGCTCTTCCTCCCCCACAGCAAACAACGGCACAACAAGTTGTGGCGCCAGCAGAGCGAGACCTGCCTCCAGCAGCCGTTGGATGGCCCAGCAGGGTCTGGGGACTTTTTGCCGGAGACTTTGGACGGCGCCCCGGAGGCCCGGCTGCCCTGCCTGGACGATGCTGCCCAGCCCGGCTTCCCAGACAGCGGCACTCCAGGGGGACCCACTCTCCCCTGCTGCTTCCGGCGGCTCTCAGACCCCCTCCTGCATTCCCCCAGCGACGAAACTGGCAGCCTGGTCCACCTGGAGGATCTGGAGAGGGATGCCCTTTTGGAGGAACCAGCCGAGCCGGCCGAGGCACACACACCAGCCAGACATCCCCAGGAAGCTTCTGGACTCTGCGAGAAGGAAGTGAAGAAGAAGCTGGAGTTTGGGAGCCCCAAGGTCCTGAGTGGCTCCTCGCCGCAGGTGGAGGAGATGGAAGGGGAGGAGGTCCCGGGAGCAGGGCAGTGGGGACGGCCCCCACCCCAGCTCGAGAAAAGCCTGCTCAACCGGGAGAACCTTAACAACAACAACAGCAAGAGGAGCTGCCCAGAGGACTTCGAGGTGGGCAGCGGGGTGGCGTGGAGGGCAGCGGGCATTACCGGAGCGTGGCTGCAGGTGCCTGGAAGTGCAGGCGCACTGTGGAGCCGGGCTGTGTGGGACCGGCGCTCCTCCCTGCAGGTCTTCTCCCCCACTGCTTTCCCCCACCCCATGCGCCTCAATCATGGCTCAGGCAGAGCTTCCGACTCAATATCCTTCTTACGTAAAATGTAAAGCAAGACTTACTACCCAGCTTCAGCATTTATCAACCCGAGGCTGTACCGCGCCCCACTCGATTTCCCACACTCTGAATCATCTTGAGCCAAACCCCAGCTGGGTTGCTCCATGCACAGAAGCTTCAGTGAGTGACATAACCACAGTCCACCCTGAAGAAGTTGATGTAATTGCTCAGTATCCTCAAATAGCTGCTCTTCCTGCTCCTGCTCTAATGCTTGACTCTCTGAGTCCCAAGTGGCTATCCTGTTTGGTGGGTTTCTGCAGCAAGGTCCTAGCAAGCCGGCCCTTGCTCAGAAAATCACTAATTCTGCCAGCCTTTCCTCTCCTCCGAGTGGCCTGGGAGCCGAGGCTGGTGTCCTGAGCTGCCCACCTCCCGGGTCCCACCCTTACTCTGCACCAGCTCTTGCCACAACTGGGGCCAAGGAGCTCCGTTCCCTCCCGCCCTCCCTGTCCATCTTCTGAGACAGCCGTGATTCACACGTAAGACCCCTCAGAAATGCGTTCCCATATCCAGAGGGTTTGTCTTTCCCATGTTCTAATACAAGCGAAATGGGAAGTCCCCTCTACCGACCTCCAGACTGAATGTTAATTACTCATGAATTTCTCCCACTCAAAGAGCAAATATACATAAAGACAGATGATACAAAACATCTGTCCGGGATGGTGATGTGTCCATCAGTCTGAAATGGCACCGAGTGGGTGGCAGGATGCAGAGCAGGAGAAGCGTGGGTAAGAAGGTACATAAAGGACAGCCTGCCTTTACTGGCCAGAGCTGGATTGAATGAATGGGTGAGGTTCTCCAGGGAATAGGACCCAGAGACAAGCACTCATTCATTTGTTCAAATCTTATTTGCTAACTAAGGTGCCAGGTTGGTGAGGGCTTCCGCTGCAAGGGGACCACGCTTCCTCTCCCCTCGCCGCTTAGCACCTGCTTAGCGGTCTCAGTGGAGGTCCAGCTCCTCAGAGAAGCCTTCCCTCTGCGGAGCACTTTGAGCTCACCCCTCTCCATCCTGACACATGTCACTCAGTTTGCTGGTTCACATGCAACCCTCTGAGGGCAGGGACTGTCTTTGTCTTCTTCGAAGCCCCTGTGCCTGACCCAACTCCTGACACGTGACAGGCGCTCCCTAAATATGAGTCGGATGGGAGAATTTGCTCCTGCCCTGTTGCCCCCTGGGCTCTGAAAGGTGGTCTTCAATCTCCTACCAGGGGACGTTCCGCCGTGTTTTAGAATAGTTCTAAAGGTTTTAGGAGAAAACTTTGGTCAGAGCTTCGGGAAAATTTCTGGGTCAAGAGTTCAGGTCTCACCGGTTGAGGTGGAAGCCGGCCCCAGGAATCCTGATTCTACAGGAAATCCAGCCTCCCACCTCCCCAACCACACGCTCTCCGTGTGCCCCCCTGCAGCCTCTAGGAATCCTGCCTGGATTTCTTTACGATTCCTCCAGTGTGGGACCACCCCAGGACGTCTTACCTTGGGGGACTTACGTCTGTGAGACGGGATGGGACTAGGCCCTGACAGTCAGGGCCGTGGGCAGGGGGCAGGGAGAAGCATGGGCCAGCAGCCCTTTGCCAGGAGGCCTTTGTTTTAGGCCAGCTTGGGAATCTCATAGCTAAACCGCTATCTGCCTCAGCCCTTAGGACCCTGTTGTCTGTCGATGGGCGGGTGAGGGAGGTGTGAGCAGTTGTCCTGCCTTTGGAAGGGTCCAAGGTGGAGGCGCACATCACATTCGCCTAGAGGGAGATGGCTTTCCTCAGAAAACAGTGCCGACATGTTCCCCATTGGTAATAAAACCCACCTCAGCCTGGCGCCCTCATCCGGGACTGTGAGCACCTGTGCTTGGGTCTGTACCAGTTTTTGCCTTCGACCACCTCACTCTGAAGACCACAGCCAATGGCTGGATGGTGGCTCTTTGGAGCCACACTGTGTTCATGCTAGAAGGGAAGAGCCCTGTTTCCAGACTACATATTCCCTAAGCATAGATTCTTTCTAAAAGGGAAAGGAAGGGAGAGGCGTGCAATGGTGAAGATGGGTTTGAGAGGGCTCTGCTCCTGACCATGCTGTGCTGGTTGTATGGCCGGAGATTTGCCCAGGATCGTAGTCCCGTAGCCTCTGGAAAGTTGGGTTCAGCCCTGTAACCACCACTGTTCATGCCCAGGTGGGTTCCAAGAGGCCTGCGTTCCTGCACTAACTGAACGAGGGGCACTGCCTCTGCAGTGCCTACCCTGCCCCACTCCAGCCCCTCCTCGTATTTTGTGGCCTCTGGCTCGCTGTTGTATACTCATGATGTTCTTATCCCCTTTCAGCACGATGCTATATTTGGGATCCTTAACAAGGTGAAGCCTTCCTACAAGTCATGTGCTGACTGCGTGTACCCTATAGCCAGCGGGACTCCCGAGGCCTTCAGGGAGCGGAGTGAGAACCCCGGAGCTCCTGCCATCTGTACCCAGCCAACCTTCCTGCCGCACCTCACATCCTCCCCTGTGGCCCACACGTCCAGCAGGTCCCGAGCTTTAGAGAAACTGGCCTCTGGCCCCAGCGAAAGTCCCCCATTCCTACCACCAGCAGGCTCAAGGAAGTCAGACATCGGTGGCTCCGGGGCCGCAGCTGCTCCAGAACTACCAGCTAGCCTTCTGGAACCTTCCAGAGAAACCCAAAAAGTCCTGCCAAAGTCCCTCCTTTTGAAGAATTCTCACTGTGATAAGAACCCTCCAAGCATGGACGTAACGAAGGATGACTCACAACCCAAGAAAGACCCGAAACCGGCCAAGGACCTGCGGCTTCTGTTCAGCAAAGAAGCTGATAAGCCGACAAGTAACAGCTACCTGATGCAACACCAGGAATCCATCATTCAGCTGCAGAAGGCGGGCTTGGTCCGAAAGCACACCAAAGAACTGGAGAGGCTGAAGGGCACGCTCGCAGACCCTGTGTCTCCCTGCAGGGATGGCCCCGCCAGCAGGCTAGAAGCCAGCATCCCCGAGGAGAACCCTGATCTGGCTCCTGTCCCGCCGCTGGGGCCCCCAGCTCTGCCCAGCCTCTCGGGGAGCAATGAGAAGTCAGAGGCCATCCCCACTCCATTCGAAGTCGCCCCACCCAAGAGCCCCAGTCCCTTCCTCTGCCGCCTGGATCACGCCAGTCACTTCTCAAAAGACTTCCTAAAGACCATCTGTTACACTCCCACGTCGTCCTCCATGAGCTCCAACCTGACGCGGAGCTCCAGCAGCGACAGCATCCACAGCGTCCGAGGCAAGCCGGGCCTGGTGAAGCAGCGGACGCAGGAGATCGAGACCCGGCTCCGGCTGGCGGGCCTCACCGTCTCATCCCCACTGAAACGCTCACACTCTCTGGCCAAGCTTGGAAGTCTCAACTTCTCAACAGAGGACCTGTCCGGTGAGCCAGATGCGTCCACCCTCACCGACTCCCGGGACGCCCAGTCGAGCGAGTCTTCCTTCTTGCGTGAGCCCCAGGCACCCCCAGGGAACCCAGCTGTGACCTCTCGGCCATCAGGGAAACCTGCTTCAGAACACTTGAGAAGCCCCTCGTGGACGAGCAGAAGCTGACCGGCCTCTTGCTGTTTTTACTCAGACGTGCGTTTCCACCGGTTCCTCCCTGTGTCTCACTGTGGGTTTCGGCCGTGATGTCTCCTAAACAAGTGACATTCTAACTCTTCCCACTCTCTCTGCAGAGAGGAGGAGAGGAAAGAGAAGAACCCAGCACAAGGAGAAGGGGGGGGTGCCAGTCAGGTGGCCCGGGAGAGCCAGAAGCCATCGGCCAGTAGATAAAGAACTCTGCTCCCCAAGCCCTGTGTTTTCAGGAAGAATCCTGTTTTTAAAAAGAGCATACACAGACATGCACACACTCCCCGAACACTGCGTATGCACCATGAAGGCTACACGACCACGGCGCATGTTCCTAGCTCATTCAGGCCCTCACGGGGAAGCCCTTGGATGGCAGTATGAAGTCCTACCTCTGTTCTTGCTGTGCTTTTTATTTTTTAAAATATAGTCGTGACCAAGGCTCTTTCCAGGGAATAATGCTGTGTCAGAAAAGGTTTTTCCAAAAGAGATTTTTTTTTTAATTCTTATTTTTTCGGTGGGGACCCCCCAAAAAAGTCCTAAGTTGACTACATGCAACACCGCTAGGTAAAGTCAGAACAGGCTGTCGAATGCTGTCGTTGGACCGACCCTGTGGTGCGTGGAGATGATCAGTGCAGCTGAATTCCTTGTCCTGGTGTGTGGTCCCAGCAGAGTGGTGTGCGTCCGGCCAGTACTGGGGTGAGGGGGGGATGTGTATATGTGACGTCCTCAGTCATTGCTAATGGTGACATGTAAGTTGCCCCCAGTCTGGGGAGAAGGACCCAGGGAGCATCACTGCGTCTCCTCTGCTGCTGAACCTGATGTGGTTGCCTTGAGGCTTTGAGAGAGCTCGAGTGTATGTGGCGGGGGTGGTGGGTCTAAGACCGGGATTGTCCTGCCAGGAGCCCTTGGGCCCATGAGGTCACAGGAGCAGGTTCAGGGAGGAAAGGGGGCTCTAAGCAGTCGTGAGCCGCTCTGCTGGCCCCTCTCTAGGAACAGCCCTGCCACAGCTTCTCGGAGAAATGAGACCATTGAAAAGCTTCATAGATGTTTACAGTCGCCGCTTCCTTTGATGAGGTACTGCTCCGTCTCTCTCGCCCTTCCTGGCGGTGAGGACAGAGTGGAAGAGGGCTCTGTACTCCTGGCTGGGGCTCTGGGAGGCCCCTTTCAGAATCAGGTGAGCTGCGCCCATCACATAGCCACGGGCTCCGGGCGTGGATGGAGGGAGTCCGCTGGTGTTGGTCAGTAAGACAGGCTGTTGAAAGTATTTTGGAGAAAGAGAGAGAAAAAAATAAAAGATGCTTGGTAGTAAGACAGAAAGGTTTCATCCAGGGAGTCCGCAAACTCTAGTAACGGACCCTTGAGCTAAGAAGCTTTTATGTTTTTAAGGGCTTGTTAAAAACAACAATCTAATATGCAGCAGGGACCGTGTAGCCTGCACAGGCTGAGATACTCCTGATCCAGCCCTTTAGAGAAAAGGTTCGCTGACCCTTGGTTCCACAACACAGGGCTGCCCAAGGCCCTCCAGAAAGAAACTGCCAAATTCGAAGGCCTGCCCTGGCCCTTGGACACCTGAGGCCCAGGCCTTGTCTTCTCCCGACCCAGACCTTGCCCGCCCAACCCCCATGTGCTGTCCCGCAGGGTAGGGGTAGGCCCGGAGGTGCGGGGTGCTGCCGGCCGATAGTTGCCCAAAGTATAGTGTGCACTGAGCTGTCCGCTGGATTTATTCAGTCAAACTAGAAGCCTTTGGCGCCGACCACGCTCAGAAAGTGGCCGAAGGAGCTGCCATCTCGGATCTTACAGTGGTCAGATCTGGGTTAGGGTTAGGGCACCATAGGCAGGGTTTTCAGGGACGAGGGCAGACAGGGGGGTGGTCCACATTTCAGCTAGTGGGTGGAGTTTGTGCAGAAACACTCTCTCCAGGAACTTTTCCTCCCCAATGTTGTTGGTTTTTGTTTTGTTTTGTTTTTTAAATCATAATGTTATTTGATAGGAATTTGTTTTCCCACCCCTGTCATTCGAAATCAGCTTAAAGGGTGATTATCTACTACTTCCTAGAAACCCTGTTGGGTTCCCCTTCCACTCCCTGCCCCCGGCCAAAAGAAACATCATTCTCAAAAAATGTAACCGAGTTCAGTATATGTTTTGCCAAATGAAACTTTGCATTGTGGCTCCATTTTTGTGTCAAACGATCCTTTAGATTTGATGCTTGACAGGCTTATGTTGCTCTTCTAACCTCACGTGTCTGGTGTGTGGGAACAATATATTTTTGCAAACTTTAATTTTGAAAGCGTAGAAGGAGAATTACAAATTTGAGCAAGTCTTTGGCTTTTGGCGACCCTGTTGTTTGCACAAGCAGGGCTTGTATGTCAGGTCTACACAGACCAGGGCCCAGGGCCCCATCATCAAAGCTAAATAGGGGCGTTCTTGATTGGATGGCTAGCACTCTGGCCCGGAGGAAAGGATATGGACTTTTCTCCAAGACCCACATCACCAAGAGCTCTCTTCCAGGCTCAGGGGCACCCTGGCAAACAGACTCACGCTGACCTTTGAAAAGAAAGCCTGTGCTGTAAGCTACGCCACATCTTGACCAGCGTTCCATCCGTCTGGGATCTTGCTGCTGGCGAACTTGCTGCTGGTGCTGAACGTGGGCGGCCCACGCGGGAGGCAGGGAGTTTCTGCTGTGAAAGTCATTGATCCTGATGACCACCATCTTCAGGGAATGCCCTTGTTAAAAAAGAGAACAGGAGTTTTCCAGATCTGCTGGATGATCTCCCTGAGTCTTGAACTGCCTCTCTTGTACCGCCTCGCCTCTGTCTGTCTCACTGTACTTGTGCAACACGCTGCAAGTTAGACTCAACCTCCCTAGATCTTCAACTTGCTTCGATCCGGGTGGGGTGGGGGCTGCTGCTCGTCAAGCTTTGTTACGTATGAGGGGGGAACCTGGATCTGGGGAGAGGAGGAACCACACTGCCCTCTGATCATGATTCGATAACGCCCATTCCGGTTTCTTTGCCTTGGAGCTACTTCTGGGGGTTGGAGCGATGGTCACCGCTGAAGAACTTCAGCACAAGGCTTCTTGCTCTTGGCATTCCCTGTTTCTATCTTCGAGGGGACCCATGCTGACCTTTGGGTGCCGAACAGCGCGCTCCTGGGCAGTGACACCCGTTTGTCATGTGTGAGATCACTCACCAGCTGCTCACGGTGGCCGCACCGTCCAGCCTTCCCTTCTGTGACCCCCAACCCCTCTAGCCAAAAACCACTCCATCTCATTAGAAAGCCTTTTCTCTCCTGCATAAGCCCAGGGGATGCCACAGGGTGGAGCCAAAGTCGCAATAGAATTAGCATCTCGAGGCCGGCCCTGTCCTTGGGCGCTCTTGTCTCCACACGGGCCAGAACCCAGAAGGTTCAGGACTCCCCCTACTCCCCTGGGACCATTTCTCCCCAGTGAGAAGAAGTGATGCATCATTTAGGCAAGGTCACACAAACGACCTTATCCAGGGTGTCTGAAGAAAGATGTGCTCTCTGTTGACCAGAAACGCTTTGTTCCAGAATACTTTCCACCCAGCCCTCCTCTGGCTGGCCACCTAGCAGAGCTTCCCCCAACCCAGTGAGGGCAACCACTTGACCTCTGGCAGGAGAGCTAGGCAGGACAAGAAATTGGTGATGCTGGGCACAGTGAGGGTGCACCCGCCCCACTCCCGTCCTGCAGGCTCTTGCCAGCGCTGCATGCCAAACAAAGGGAGTTGGTTGACACCCCCTCCCCGTGCTCACTACTTGGTCTTTTCGTTGTGTGCCCTGCAGCTGAACATCTATGTGTATGAACTCACTCTGCATACATATGCGCATAATATATATGCACATATATATATGCAACTTGAAGCAGACCATCTCGTGGGCCACTTGTCTCCCATCCACACACACACTGTGTCCCCCGAGTACAAAGTGGGATCACCTTGACGGATGTGGAGTGGGGCCATGTGCAGCACTACTCTCCATAGACCTGGACATTGACCACCCCCACAAACACACACCCTTTTGTCTAGCCCCGGGCCCTGGCTTCAGTCCGTCTTTGCCACAGGAGTCTACAACCAGCCCTCCAGTCCCTCGGCTGTCCTTTGTGTTGGCCTTGCCGCACAAGAAGGTGGCTGCTTCCTCCCTCCTTTTTCCGACACTGTAATTATTGTTTTACAATTGAGTGCCTTAATAATAGTTTACAAATACTGTGTATTTATGGGAAACTGGTAAGCTCACACCTTCTGTGACTGGGCCTTTGCCTTGGCGGTGGTGGTTGGCGTGAGGGCTGGAGCTTGCCCTACCCCGTGCTTGTGCTCATCTGCTGTGCAGTCCTATGCAGGGGGTGGAGGGGTCCTCCCCACCCTACCACTGTCCAAGGAGCATTGGCGGTTCCTGCAGGCGAGGCTGGCACTGGCTCACCGTGTGTCCCGCAGTAGCAAGGAAAGCACAGAATTTGGTTCGATAGCCAGCCAGGGGGTGGCACCGTCCCCCTTCCCCCTCATCGCACAATTGTGCTCTTTAAATAGAGATGTGTTACCACCTAGGCCTCCCTGTGTTTCCTCCTCTGCTGGTGTCCTGAGCTCACTGCCACCAAATGTGGGGACAGACACCAGCCCCTGCAAAATGAGGAGCTAAGATAAGTTCTTTGGTTTTCAGAAGCTGCCAGTGGGTTCCAGTGTGTTGCATTAAGATATTGATGATTTTTTTAATTCTATTTTTCTTCGTGTTTTTTTATATTATATATTTAAAAGGCAGTATCTTTTGTACTGTGAATTTGCAGTAGAAGATGCATAATGCACTTTTTTTTTAACTTCTGTTGGTGTGTACTGTAATAGTCTGTGTGCTTCTTGTGATGAAAATAAACTTGTTCTTTATAAACGTCTGACGGCGTGTGAACTCGTGCAAAAGGAAGCTGCTGCTTCAGTCGTTGCCAAGACAGTCAACATACCCGCGCCATCCTGACAGCCAGTCTTTACTGAGCACCTGCCTTGTGCTAAGCCCCATGGTATAAAAACCCAGATACATTAGACGGAAGAAAGAACAAAAGAAGCCAATGTTAACTCCTCCAGGAATGGTCTTGTTTTTCCTCCCAATTTGATGAGTAAGGAAGCAGGCCTGATTGTGGGTGGTCATTTGGATACCCAAAAAACCTGTCCCTGCCAGGGTGGGACTTGGGCTCTGGGTGGGCACCTCTTACACGAAAGCAGAAAGCTAGAGTGTGTTCAACACCACCGCCTGAGCTAGTCCAGCCACAGGTTGTGGGAGAGGAGACTGTGGAGGCTAATGATTCTGGAGGCCAAGGCAGGAATCCCAGGGACCCTCAGTTGCTGCCCACAACAAAGGCTTCTCTCGTGCCCAGGCCCCAGTGCACTGCAGGTCAGGACCTTTTGGGGACACTCCTCCTTTGGGGACTCACGAAGCTGAGCTACTCTCATTTTTCTGTTTTTTTTTTTTTAATTTTTATTTTTATTATTATTATTATTACTCCTACTCTCATTTTTAAACCCTGCTATCTTGGTGTTCTTTGCTCTGGCTGTGTAGTCGGGGGAAAGAGCATGGGGCCTCACGTTCACTCTTCACTGCCTTTAGATGTGATACATCTGTGTTTATGCTGTAATGGGCGAGACCTAGTCAATGTGGTCCCCGCACTCCCGGCTGCCAGGACCACTGGGAGATGTGAGGTACACACGTGCTTGGCGGGCACTGCTGTTGGCCACAAGTACCTTGGCATGACCACTCAATTCCAGTGCCTGTGGATCCAAGAAACCCTTTGTTGCATTCACCTCTGCTTGCTGTGTCTGTCACCTGGACTCACAGGAGACTGATGGATAAACCAGAATGCAAACGGATTACTTGAGAGCAAGACTTGAAGCTGTCAAGCAAGTCCCAAGTACTCTCACTTGCCAAAGAGCACACTGAGTCCTCGAGACAAATCAACATTTGAAGCCAAACTATGGTTAGGAATTGTTTATGGAGTATGAAATCAAAGCAAAAGGTTAAGGAAGGGGGTGATTCCTGTGGTTAGTGCCAGCTCGCTGCAGAGCAGTCCTTTCTGTAAGACGTTTGTGAAACCAAACCACTGAGGGTCATGGTTCAGGACAGTCTTCATCGTTGGCAAGGCTGGGGATGCCTCCTAAATTCTCTCCAGGCTCCAAACATGAATCAGAGCCTGGGGAGCGGGGCCCAGCGCTCCGTGCGCTCCTGATGGATTCCCTGGGAATTCTAACGGCCAAGCACAAAAACCATCAAAATAAGAGTGTGATGCAATGGGGCAGGCTTCCACTTTGCTAGCTATGCTCACATTCCACACATGCTTCCTCGAGACAACACCCACATCCCCCTAATGGAACCCGGGCGTTCCCAAAACTCATCAGATACTCCGCTTACCCAGGGCCCTAGGAGAACATTCCTCTCATTGGCTGATTTTACCCTGGTTTCATTCTCAGAGTAATGAGCCTGAGGTTGAGTGTAATCCCAGGTAGTTTTGTAGAGGAGGACTCCTTGCTTGCTTGTGTTGATGCCTGGAGAAGCCCCTTTTGGCGAGGCACTTTCGGGAAGCTCCAGAAGGCAGGGCTTGGAGAATGACCGGTGTTTCAGAAGGATTCACATCAGGGGTCCCGAGGCTCTTTTTAAAGATGTGTGCCAACAGCATCCTGAGTGAGCCCTGCCCAGAAAACAACAGCCACGCATCCTGTACCCTAGCCCGAGGGAGAAGATTCTAGCAGCCCTTCTGTGTACCTGGCACTTTCCATCAGGAATCCCAGAGTCCCTCCAGACAGCCCTGTTGGTGTGATCCGCAGCTCACGCTGAAGAAACAGGCCTGCCGAGGGCAAGTGGTTTGCACACGGTTACATCTGGGAAGTGGTGAAGCTTCCTCCCCACATAAAAACTTTCCCAGGGCTGTCCCCACCCCAGAAGTAGAAAAAGCAACCCAAAGGTGCATCTTGGTCTCCCTATAGGTATCAGCAAGAAAACACAGGAGTCAGGAATGAAGCCTCCAGCCCTGGAAACACCTGACCCATGTCATGCTCCAAAGGCTATTTGGACAACACAAAGTGTGCGCTCTCTTCCAAATCCTGTCCACCATTGTTTGCCTTCAAAGTGAAACCGCTTGTGCATCCTGGAGTATAGTTGTAAAGGGTCCCCTTTCAGCTCAAAAGTCTTCTTGTCATAAACTGATACAGCAAATAAAATGTTGGTGTTTACTGGAGCAGCCTCCCAGCATAGGAAAGGAGGCCTAGGGCCCTGATGCTAAGACACAGATTCTCCTGCAGGTGGTATGTTGGAGGTGGTGAGCTCTCTCTAGTTTGGAAGTCGGATATGAAAATAGGTTAAGAACAATGCTACCTACCTCGTGGAGCCAAGAATTTGAGAATTAGCTAATGTACGCAACCCCCTTCGGCCTGGCCCACCATCTGTGCTGTATCATGCTGGCCGTTCTTGGTACTAGCAGCAGGGAGGGAGGAGGGGGAGGCAGGAAGGAAGTCACCTATGCTGAGCATCTACTACTTTCAAGTGTTACACATATATTACCGAGTTGGTCCTCATAATGGGTTTGACCCCTTCCACAAACGAAGAGGTGGGAGCTCAGAGAGGTTAGGGAATGTGGGTCAGAGCCACATAGCCAGAAAGGGACAAAAATCCAGGGTACCTGACTTCAAATTCATATACTTTCTACCCTGCCATCCTCGCCCCAAAGAAAATAGCCCATAGTGTACTTAGGGCAATGCTGAGCACGTAGTAAGTGCTCAATAAATTTTTGATGATTGTGAATGAGTGAACAAATGAAGGAAATATGGTCCGAAAGCGAGTCCTAGTTCCATTCACCAAGGTCTGGAAAGTTTGGGGACACCCATGATTGCTTAAACCAACTCCCTCTCGGGCAGGGGGCAAAAAGCCTGTCACCTTCTGGACCCCAACAAGGGCTTGGCACATTGGACCAAACCTTAGGTCAGCACCGGGCATCACCTATGAATCTGAGAATCCCGAGTTTTTCAGAGTCTAGAAGGATCTGAAAGGCCACCCAAGCCCAGATCCCTTTATAACACCCATCCATTCCGGCATTCTCCACCCCCACCCCCATTCGTGGCTCCCCTGCCATGTGCCAGGCGTTGGGGACAAAGAGGAGGCCATCTGTCATCCCTGGGGGTCCTGACAGCAAGCCCTTCTGTAAAGGACAGGAAGAAAACACACCACCTGCTAAAAGAAATGGAGCCAGACAGGTAGGATTCCAGGTTTGTGTCTTCTCCTCCTCTTACCCATTTTCCAGCATCTCTGCAACAGGGTTCTGTAATGAAAAAGGAAAGTGTAAAGATTTAATGAAAGGATGCTTTTGTAACTGAGCTGAAATTTGCCCTGTAAGCTCCCGGGCTCATGGCTCTGGGGGACTCGACACAGCATTTTCCAGAAGGTCTTTGCTCCCCTCTGATGAGTAAGCATGGCTCCAGAACAGACAGAGTGCTCCCAGCCTGCAGTGGCTCCCTGTCCTGCTCTGTGAGCCTCTCTGGGCTGCTCAGGCCTGCCCTCTGAGCATCTGGGGGCTGGTGATGCAGCACCCAGGGTTGGTTTCACAGGGCGAAGACTTTGCGCGGGACTCTGCACTTACCAGGGTACTGCGATTGGTCTAATGCTCTGCTTGCCACTCTTTTGAAATCCCTAATAATTTTTTCTTTTTTAAGATTTTATTTATTTATTTGAGGAGGGGGGGAGAGGGAGAAGCAGGCTTCCAACCGAGTAGGGATGTGGGGGCTGATCCCAGGACCCCAGATCATGACCTGAGCCAAAGGCAGACGCTTAACCGAGCCACCCAAGCACCCCTAAATTTCAGTGTTATTTGTTACATAAAGTACTTAGAACAGGTCCTGGCACAAAGTAATCCTTTGTGAGTGGTTGCTGGAACAGTGGGGAAGACAAGTGGTTAGACCCACCCACAGATCAGACCCTGTTGATGGGCCGCTCCCCCCACCCCCCTACAGCCTTAGCATCTCTCTGAAGGGCCGAGGGAAGCAAACCCAAGCTGCCTGGAGAAGGGGGAGGAGGACTCCAATGCGTTGTGCGCACACATCGCCCCCAGCCCCTCCCTCTGAAGCCTCAGAGGACAGAGGGCCAGGGCTCTGCCTCTCTCAGGATACAAACATCGCCCGTCCCGCGACCTGGACCCGAGCGGTTCTTTGCAATAAGCCTTTGGGGAAGGGAACGGCGTGGGCGGCCTGGGAGCGTGGGCTTGTCCCTGCTTCGATCCAGAGGCACATCCTGTTCTGGCGTTGCCATGGCACAGCCAAACATCTGCCACAACAGACGGCTGGGGCCGGCGGCTGGCAGCGCGGCCGCTCGGGCACGGGAGGCCGGGGTGGAGCACACGCAGGACGGGGCAAGACTGGCGCTGGACACTGACTTGGGAAACCTCCTGGAAACCGCCCACCTCCCCGGGCGCATGCACGTGCACGCGCACACTGTGTCTGGAAGGCTTCCGGGACCGGCGCGTTTCCCATCGGGAACAGTTCCTGACTCCTGCTGTGCTTCCTGAAGGTCTCAGAAGATCCCAAGCGCACAGCCCTAGCAGGACTGTCCCTCCACCTCCAAATCTGAATTCTTATCCTGGTCTAACTCACAGCCAGCCTCCCAGAACTGCCCTAGGTGGCCCCATCTGGCTTCCAAAATGGAATTTGCTTTCCTGGTTGTTATTTTGTGATTAGAAAGTAAAACACAGTCATTGTATCAAAAGCACATGATGTCTACAGGGACAGTAGTGGCCCTCCTGGTGTATGAGCCCGCCGCTGGCTGTGCCACACACCTCTCCCGAGAAATATGCACGCATAAAGGGCTTAGAATGTTACCAGGCCTACGAACGTGCTATAAACGCATTTGTCAAATAAAATGATTGTTAATATCTGATTCCATACATCAGACTGGCAACACAGGTATGAATACATTTCCTACCGGAAGAAACAGAAGCTAAGATGAGTGACATCACCTGCCTAAGGTCACTAAGGCATGTCTGACCTGGATTTGAATCCAGGTGACACCGACACTAGAGCTTTAAGCCCAGAATCGTCCAACACCAACAACCCCTTCTGCTGCTTTTCTTCATTCTAGAATACCTCGCCAGGTCCCCTCCTCTCTTCAGGCCACATGCCTCCAGCTCTGACCTCATTCCTGCTGGAAGCCTCAAGGGGTCCAGCTGAGGTCACAGTTCTGGCCCTAGACTCATGGAGGCCACACCCTGTCTGGGGCCTTTGCGCTCTCCTCACCCATTTGCCTGTGTCCTGCCTTCCAAGGCTTTCAGCACTCTCTGCTTGTTGCCTCCCAGGGCCTAGACCTCAGTGACGTCACAGCTCTTCCCTCCTCCCACTTTCTCTGCCCCGCAGTGGAGGCTTGGTAAAGTTAGTTGTAACAGGTGACACTGCTGGCTTTGTTCAGATGAAGACTCAGAAGTTAAATGGCTTACCTAGGTCACCCAGCCAGAAAATGAACAGAATTCCAGACCCACCTCTTCCAGAAAACCATCCTAATAGCATGCCCCCAAGTCCAGAAGAGAGGGCTGTTTAGTCCGAGCACCCCATGGGCATGTATAAGACTATGAGTCCCTTAGGTTGAGCACTGGGTTGGGTTTATTGTGGCCCACCCTGTGCCGGACATAATAGGCACTCAATAAATACTTGTTCAATGAATGGTTACGTAAATAAAATGATGAATGATGGAGCTGACCTCTTTTCCCCTCTGGAGCCATGAGAGGTTGGGGGGAGTTAGGCAGACCTGGTTGAATCTTTCCTCTGCCACTTCCTGGCTGTGTGACCTTGGCCAGTTACCTAACCCCTCTGAGCCTCCACTTCCCTCTCTGTAAAATAGGGTTACAGTCTGTGGGGAGGGGTGGAGATGACTTACAATGACTGTACAGAGTAGATGTTCAGCAAACAGCACCGCAGAGAGGTGATTCAGGCCCGGAGTCAGGCTGCAAGGGTTCCCAGTGTGAGATCCAACACCGACTAGCTGTGTGGCCCCAGTGGCCTTAGTCATTTTCCTTCTCTGGATCTTTTTCCAGATCTGTCACTTGGGGATCATAACAGCACGGATCACTTGAGGTGGTGAGGATTAAAGGGGAGTCCACTTGGTAAGTCCCCCAAAACATGGGCTTCTGTGATTTGGGGTGAGTTCTCCCACTTCTTCTACTCAACCCGAGGGCCTTGCTCCATGCCAGGCACACAATAGGGGCTCAGATTGCTGGGGGAACTGAAACTCATTTCTGTGGCCCTTTGGCTTTGGATCCAGAGAACCGAAGCAGCTCCCAGAACACCCTTCCCACATGGGCAGGCTCTGGGGTGTTTTTCCATCAGACCTCCCGACTTGGTGGAGCCTTGGCCCTGTCACTACCTTTGTGTTGAGTTCAGTGGAGCTGGGATGGCAGCCGCTCCTCCAGGAGAGCCCCTCCTCACAGAGGCTGGAGAGGAGGTGGGGAAGGCTGGAGTGGGAATGGAAACCCCTCCAGAGTCGGCCTCACACCCCAAGGGGAGGAAGCTACTTGTACAGGAGAGCAGGCCTCAACCTAGCACCACTGCTCCTTACTGTGTGCCTGTGGACATGTCCCCCCACCTCTCTGAGCCTCAATTCCTGAACAATGGGCTGTCGATGACATGGGTGGCCCCTAGAATTATTGAGAAGTCGGTGAAGAGTGAAGCATACAGTAAGTGCTCCATAAATGTACAGGCACTGCTGTCTCAGCTTTTCCTGTAGAACTCTTGACTTCCACAGATGGGGAAACTGAGGCCCAGAGAGGGCCAGTGACTTGTCCAAGGTCACAGAGTCTGTATCTTGCTGGTTCCAGCTGTGGCTTTAACCATTCTCCCTGCTCAGTCCCAAAACAACAGCAGGGTTGGGCTTCTGGGTCGACCAGGCAGGGGTCTCCCTAGAGCAGAGGGGTTGGGTGGCAGGTGGTGGTGGAGAGCAATAGGAACAGCCCCCTTTACCCAGGGCCTTGTTCTCTCATTAAATCCTACAAACTCTATGAAAGTGCTATTGTCATCCCCATTTTACAGATGAGGAAACGGAGGCTCAGAGAGGTGACTGTCTCTTGCCCAAGCATACAGTGGAGTAGGAGGCTCTTGACCCCAGCCCCAGATCTGTTTGTTGAACGAAGGAAGTGACAGCCACCAGTCCAGGGACACACAGTGAGTTACGTGGTTTCAGGAGCTCAGTTGGCCTCCCACACCTGGGAAAGGGAAGTGAGAGGAACACACAAGGTCAGGCACCTCTGGGCTTAGTGGGTTATTAGCAGCTCCCGAAGGGCAGGTGGGAAGGGGCCCTATCACCCATTCCCCTTCCTCCCCCTGAGGGTCCAGAAGCCTCTCGGGGGTGCCCAAAGGGTGTCGGGATGGCTTCTGCAGCCCCAGGGGGCAGGGAGGGGTCACCCTGGGCCAGATGGGTAGACTCGGGGCAGCCCTGCCTTCTACCTGCCCCCCCCCCCACAGGATGCTCCCCTGCCAGCCGGCTCCACCTCCTCACAGACCGCTACACACGGACCCCAGGCACCACACCCCTTCTCCCTGCCTGGCCCTAGTATACAGTCTGGAGGAGAGTGGGCATGGTCCACACCTCCTGAGCCCTCCAGCCTCCAGGGCAAGGGTCCTAGCTGCAGGCTGTGTGTGCCTACCTGCCTCCAGGGGCACCATCTGTGGCAGGGTGGGGGGCATGGCCAAAGGCCAAGGCAAAGAGCAGGTGCACTTAATGCAGGCAGGTTCAACAGGCAGGGTCTGAGACCTGCTCGACAGTCTACACCAGATCCACCAGCTGGTCTCAGCATCCCAGTGGCACAGGCATGTCTTATGTATGCATCCGCACTTGAGAGATGAGAAGCCTGAGGTCTTAGTGGTTCAGCGTCTCCGAATTTCACAAAGGCTCCATCTAGGCCAGAAGGGCCTGCTCTGGCAGCCAGTCTTGTGAATCTGCAATAGTATGATCCTGACGACCATTTATTATGCTCTTACTGCATACCCTACACTTTGCTAAGCATTTAAATATGATCTCGTTAAACCTCACAGCAACCATGAGACGGACTAATGCCATTACTCTCTCCTTTTACTTTTTGTTTTTTGGTTTTGTTTTGGTTTTGTTTTAAGATTTATTTACTTATTTGAGAGAGAGAGAGCACACGGGTGAGGGTGAGCAGCAGAGGGGAAAGGAAGAAGACTCCCCACTGAACAGGGAGCTGAAGCAGGGCTCGATCCCAGGACCCTGGGATCAGGACTGAGCCTAAGGCAGATGCTTCACCCACTGAGCCACTCAGACGTCCGTAGTCTCTCCTTTTTTTTTTTTTTTTAAGATTTTATTTATTTATTTGACAGAGAAAGACACAGCGAGAGAGTGAACACAAGCAGGGGGAATGGGAGAAGGAGAAGCAGGCTTCCTGCTGGGCAGGGAGCCCAATGCCAGCCCAATCCCAGGACCCTGGGATCATGACCTGAGCCAAAGGCAGACGCCCAACGACTGAGCCATCCAGGCGCCCCTAATCTCTCCTAGTCTCTGAGCCATCCAGGCGCCCCTAGTGAGGAACTGGAGGCACAGAGAGGTAGAGTGACTTGCCCAAGGCCACACAACGTGTCTTTGGCAGAGATGGAAATCAAAACGGGGTCTGCTCATTTGCCAAAGCCTGTGCTCATTGCCAAACTGCTCCAATGGTGCTAAAATGACAGCAGAAAGTCTTGCTCTTTTTCTCGGTCACCTCTGGCTCCCCGACCAAGGAGGAGGAAGAGCTGGCATCCAGTTCTCTCACCCCATTAGCCTCTTCTCCCGGAGGGATGTCACTGTTCCAGGCCCTGGGAAAGTTCTCAGTTTACAGCTGCAAGGAGGCAGCCCCAAGCTGGAGACAGGGAAACTGTATTTGCATTCTTTTTTTTTTTAAATTTTATTTATTTGACAGACAGAGATCACAAGTAGGCAGAGAGGCAGGCAGAGACAGGAGAGAGGAGGAAGCAGGCTCCCCGCCGAGCAGAGAGTCCGAAGCGGGGCTCAATGCGGGGCTCGATGCGGGGCTTGATGCGGGACTCGATGCAGGGCTCGATCCCAGGACCCTGGATCATGAGCTGAGCTGAAGACAGAGGCTTTAACCCATTGAGCCATTCAGGTGCCCCTGTATTTTCATTTTCATCCTTTAAAAGCTGTTTGAGTCCTGGGAGCTTCAGGGAAATAGGGACAGAGGGGGCCATAGATTTCTTCCAGAAATGGTCTCCTTTTCTTTGCACTCCCTGGATAATTGTGTTGAGGGTCAAGAAAAATGACTGGTCTTTTCTCACTGAACTGGTGGAGGGGAGGGAAGGGGGACAAACGTCTGTTTCTAATTCATGGGACAAGGTAATATCTCTGTGGCTCTTGCTTGCCCTGGGTGCTCCAGAAGCCTCTTGGTGTCCTGATCGGTGTAGGGGACAAAGAAGCAATCCCTTCCTTGCCCCTTGCTGGGCCGTCTGCTACTTGGAACCAAACCCTAGAGGTAGCTGCTCAGCCTCTAGTTGGAAGACCACCGGGTTAAAGGGCTGTTTCAGAAACCAAAACGCTTAACTTCTGTTTTCTGGGAGTGTCGAGGAGCAGGCCGGCAGGATGAATTTATAAATGAGAAGCCAGCTTCCTTCCCTCAGTGGTCCTACATGCGGGCGTCCTGAGCCTCAATTTGCTACCTAGTCTGCTCCATTGCATGCCCACCCTCAGGAATAGCCAGAGCGGAGAGCAAATCATGATGGCGTCCTGACGATGTCTTCCCGGTTCTTTCTCTGGGCATAAGCATCAGATAATTGTTATTCCATTGTGTGGTTTCTCATATAGGAGGACACATAGAGGGGGAGGGCTCAGTCACTGAAGCGTCTGCCTTTGGGGGGGTCATGATGCCGGGGTCCTGGGATTGTGTCCCATATCAGGCTCCCTGCTCAGCGGGAAGTCTGCTTCTGCCTCTCCTGCCGCTCCCCTGCTCATGTGCATGCTCGCTCTCTCTCAAATAAATACATAAAATCTTTTAAAAAAGAAGAAGAAGAAGAAGAAGAAGGACGTGTGCATGGGTTGTTTCCAATTTCCTACTATTGTAAATAATGCTGCAGGGAACACCTTTCTGCCTAACGCCTCTGTGGCACCTGCCATCCTTCCCTTAGACCTGATTCTCGGAAATGGTAGCCTCCCTCCAACGGGGGCCCCACACTGCCTCATAGCCACGTCTTCAGGAAGTTGCCTGCCCTGTGGAATCACGGTTGGCCTGCACAGTGTGGGACTCTCAAAGCTAAATCATAAACAGCATCGCAGTCTCTGCCTTGGGCTTTTGAATCTCACCATCTGGGTAAGTCAGCTGCTGTGCCATGAGGATACTCCAGCAGCCTGAGGAGGTGCACATGTGATGGGAAACTGAGGCACCTTGCATCAGCAGCCACACCAGCTAACCAGCCATGTGGGTGAAGCAACTTGGAAGGGGTGTGGGATCTCAGTGAAGCCTTCCGCAGAATGCAGTCCTGGTTTCACCAGACCGCAATCTTTTTTTTTTTTTTTTTTAAGATTTATTTATTTGAGAGAGAGAGAGAGAGAGCAGGGACAGAGGAAGAGAATCTCAAGCAGACTCCCCATTGAGCACAGAACCTAACACAGGACTCAGTCTCACGACCCTGAGATCATGACTTGAGCCAAAACCCGGAGTCAGGTGCTTAACCACCTGAGCCACCCAGGCGCCCCCACCTCCAACCTTCTAAGAAGCCCTGACCCAGAACCACACAGCTATGCAGCTCCCAAATTCTCAACCTGCAAGAGCTGATAAATGATTTTGTTTTAAGCCAGTACAGTTTTGGGTGGTGGATTTTGCAGCCAGAGGTAACTAACAGACAAAGAGTTGAAGACCAGAGCACTTTTAAGAATCATGATGGAGAATGCCATTTCTCCTTTCCTCTTCATTCTGCTGGATTGTCAGCTCTGGCTCTGATGCGGAACTGGTCTGATGATCTAGAATGACCTCCCCATACGAGTTCCCATCAGCTCTGGGGACGCGGAGTATATTTGGGAAGCCCCAAACGTGACCAACAGCCATCTCCATGCTGTTCCCTCATGAAGACTGATTTCTGATTAGTGGCTGTGGGCATTTCCAGGGAGAGATGGTCACAGCCCGTTAATGTGCCAGCAAATGCATCAAATAGCCCAAGCCGGGCAGCAGAGAAAGCCCAGCCTATTATCAGTTAATTGCCCCTTTCTTTCTCTGGATTCTCAGAAACCTTTTAAGGAGGGTCAGCAAAACCATCTGGCTCATCAAAGAGTATTTCATCAGAAGTCATGCAGCCAGAATGAGGGTTATGGTGAGGAAGTCGGCTTCCATTCCTCAGGCTCACGTGCTTTTATCTAAAGCTTACCCCCGTGATGCACAGACCCAGGGAACCTGCTTGGGTACTTGGAGAAACGTTGAGGGTTCCATTCATTTAATCACTAGTATGTTTGGTTAATATTTATTTAGCATCACAGACACTCAACAACACTATGTTGAGAACATTCAAAGGCCTGAAAGTCATGGTCTTTGTGCCTGACGTTCACAGAGGCAGCAAATGAAGTACAAAGTCCGTAGGTGGTGGTGTTCATACCATGTTCCAGTCCCACCTATAACCACCTACAAGCTGTGTGACCCTGGACAGGTTTCTATACCTCTCTGAGCCTCGATTTTCTCTTCTAAAAAGGAGAAGATAATAATAGTATCTGTTTGCATGTTTTGAGGATTAAAGGAGATAGGCATGTGAAAGGATCATTATGGGCCCTAGAGCTTGGCATGGGTTTAACCACTGCGGAGAGTGTAATTGTTAATAGTAAAAAGTCCCACAGAGCCACAGACAAGCCCACATCACGAATAAAACAGACCCTGGGGCACCTGGGTGGCTCAGCTGGTTAAGCGTCCAGTTTTTTATTTCTGCTCAGGTCGTGATCTCAGGGTCCTGGGATGGAGCCCTGCATTGGGCTTCCTGCTCAGCAGGGAATGTCCTTGAGACTCTCTCCCTTTCCCTCTGCCCCTCTGCTTGCATTTTCTCTCTCTCTCTCTCAAATAAATAAATAAGTCTTAAAAAACAAAAAAAGACCCAAATTTGAATCCCAAATGTGTGCCATGGATCAAATGCCTTCACCCCTCTGAGTTTCGGTTTCTGTTTTCTTTTTTAAGATTTTATCTATTTATTTGAGAGGCAGAGAGTGAGCAAGTGAGGGAGAGAGTACAAGCTGAAGTAGGCAGGGGCAGAGGGAGAGGGAGAACCAGGCTCCCCACTGAGCAGGGAGCCCGAAGCGGGGCTTAATCCCAGGATCCTGGGACCATGACCTGAGCCAAAGGCAGACGCCTAACCGACTGAGCCACCAGGTGCCCCTCAGCCTTGGTTTCTTGATCCATACAAAAGGTCTAATCGATGCCCCTCACAGGGCTGTTGTGCAGATTAAGGAAGGCGGTGAGTGCATCTAGGTGTTCAGCACACAGGAGACCCACAGCACATGGAAGCTATTTCTATTAGCAAGGAAGATGGTCAGAAAAGAAAATCATTGCAATATAGTATGACAAATGCTGTAGAAAAGGCCTTTCAGTGGGTTTTGAGGCGTGGGTGTGGATTTCTGAGGAAGCAGCTGGCAGTCCGTTTGTGTACTAGGACCTTAAGGAACAAGTCCTCCTTTGAATTTGGGGCAGGAACTCTGGCTTCAGGGGCAGGACCCTGTGTGGCGAGCCCGTGCTCCTGGAAGCCCGGAGCAACCAGGTTGTTATTAAGAGTCTGTCAGGGGGTGCCTGGGTGGCTCAGTGGGTTAAGCTTCTGCCTTTGGAACAGGTCATGATCTCAGGGTCCTGGGATTGAGCCTCGAATTGAGCTCTCTGCTCAGCGGGGAGCCTGCTTCCCCCTCTCTCTATGCCTGCCTCTCTGCCTACTTGTGATCTCTCTGTGTCAAATAAATAAAATCTTTTAAAAAAAAAAAAGAGTCTGTCAGATCAGGGCGCCTGGGTGGCTCAGTTGGTTGGGCATCTGCCTTCGGAGAGGGTCATGATCTCGGGGACCCAGGAGGGAGCCCCATGTTGGGCTCCCTGCTCAGGGGGGAGTCTGCTTCTTCCTCTCCCTCTGCCCCAACCCACCCCGCCTGGCTCATTCTTTCTCTCTCACTCAAAAAAAAAAAAAAAAAAAAAGTCTGTCAGACCAGGGGAGCCTGGGTGGTACAGTCAGTTAAGCATCCGATTCTTGGTTTCTACTCAGGTCATGATCGCAGGTGAGATCGAGTCCCGCTCAGCACCTGCTGAGGTTTATTTATTTTTTTTAATTTTATTTGTTGGGGCACCTGGGTGGTTCAGTGGGTTAAGCATCTGCCTTCAGCTTGGGTCATGATCTTGGGGTCCTGAGATCAAGCCCCGGGTCAGGCTCTCTGCTCGGCAGGGAACCTGCTTCTCCCACCTCCTCTGTCTGCCGCTCTGCCTATTTGTGCTCTCCCTTTCTCTGTCAAATAAATAAAAATTTAGAAAAAGATTTTATTTATTTATTAGAGGGGGCAGAGAGAGCGAGAGAGAGAGAGGGGGAACACGTGAGTGAGCACGGGCGGGGGGAGAGGCCGAGGGAGAAGCAGACTCCCCACCGAGCTGGGAGCTTGACTGGGGCTCAATCCCTGGACCCCGAGATCATGACCTGAGCTGAAGGCAGATGCTTAACCGACTGAGCCACCCAAGCGCCCCTGCTGAGATTCTTTCCCTTCCTCCGTCACTCCCCTCATTAGTGCTCTCTCAAAAAAATAATCTTTAAAAAGAAAAAAAAAAGAGTCTGTCAGACCAAGGTCCAAAATTCAGCTCCACCCCTGCCTTAGCCAAATGAAATTAATCAATGCGGTTAAACCCATTTGCTTCTCAGTGTCTTCTTCTGTAAAATGATGCTGGCAATGGCGGTGGTATGTGCTGAGCGCCAGCCGTGTCGGACCTTGTTTTAAGTACTTTGTATTCACGAACGCACTGAGTCTTCATGACAGCCCCACGAAGAAGGTGCTATTATCATCTCCCCATTTGACAGATGGGCAAGTTGTGGCACAGGGAAGTTAAGTCACTTACCAGCAAGTGGCTAAGACTGGTTGTAAACCCAGGTCCTCGGGGTCCTCCACCAGTGCTCTGAACATTTTAACTCTGCAGCTTTCCACCCACATGACATGGTTTGGGAGAGGATAAAATCAGATGACACGCACATAAAATGCTAAATGCAGAGTCTACAATATATGTGTGGTGTGCCCTGGGAAGGGAGCTCCTGGCGTTTTCCGCCATTCTTTGCAAGCCTGTCTTGTCCAAGGAAGGTGTTTTTCCATCCCTACGTATTTTAGAAAGGTCATACATACCCCTTTCCCTTGCTGGCTGTCAGATATACAGAGCAGGACGCAAAGAGGATGGGTGAACATTTGAGGTCTCCCCCACCCAGTGAATCGTGAGTTCTCAAAGAGCCTGCATCCCCTAGCTTGCTGGGTGGGTCTTCCGGCCATGCTCCAGGCTGGACACATTTCCATGGAGCTTCTGAGCAGTCAATTATATGTCCACCAAGCTAGTGAGGCCAAGGGCATGGCCAGGGTCTCCCAGTAGACCACTGAACACAGGCCGTGAATACAGCCCTCACCTCATCAGCTGTCTTATTAATTATTGTTTCTGCTTTAGGGACTACAGATGGCAGACGGGGCCTCATTGCATGGTGTAGGAGAAAGAGACCAAGCCTTGACTTCATGGCCTTGGGCAAGCTTCTCCAAGCTTCCATTTCCCTGTCTGTAAAGTGGGAGGATAGGGGCTATGTATCAGTTAACTACTGCTGTGTAAAAAACCACCCCAAAGTGTTAGCGGCTTAAAGCAACATATATTATTTAGCTTGGTGGTGGGTTTGCTCTTGTGTCTGTGGTCAGTTGAAAGGTTGATCATGGCTGGATGGTCTAGGGTGTCCTCACTCAAATGTCTGCTATTGGTGGCTGCTGGCTGAGGGAGACAGGACGTGTCTGGGTCATAAGACTGTTATCATCCAGCAGGCTAGCTGCTTCTTCCTGGGCTTTTTCGGGGTGGCTGGGATCCAAGTACAGCAAGAGAGGGTAAGCTCCACACACAAACAATTTGCAAGTCATTGCATGTGTCATATTTGCTTGTGTCCCATTGGCCAAAGCCAGTCCCATGGTCAAGACCTGAGTCAGAGTGGAGAGCAACTGCAGGGACAGGGACGGGGCTGGATGGAAGAGAATAATTTGTAGCCATTTTTGCAGTCTTACCTCAGTGACCCTGCCAGGGATATCAGGAAGAACAAACGAAAAAGGATATAGTTCTCAGTAGTAACTAAGTTAACAGAAATCACTTACTGGCTTGGAGTAACAGCTCAAAACAGGTTGAATGAATAATCCTCACTTTCCAGGGGAGGGAACTGCTGTTCACAGAAGCTGATCATTTAACCAGGGTCACATAGCTAATTCTTGAAAACAATTGCACTCAGAACCCAGGGCTGTCTGATTCCAAAGGTCATAGCCGTCCGTGTGGCTGTTTTCCCCAGCACGTGCAATTCAGTTCAAACATTAATAGGAGCTAAGAGAAGCCTCTATCTGGGTTACAAACCCGGTTTCTCCTGTCCGACCATGAAGGTCTGGCCTCATTATTTGAAAGAAGCCAGCTGACTCCTGGTTGCTGTCTGTAGTCCAAAACTGGAGTACAGCTGAGCCTGGCACAAAGCAGAAACCAGGGAGCATTTGCTTGAATCCAAGAGAGTGACGCTTCTTCCCATAAGAAGTCGTGTTTGCACGCACATACCAAGGGAGAGCTGCTTTGGCTCCCAAGGGGCGAGTAATGCCTTCCTGCGACTGACAGTTCTGGGGGCAGGAGTCTCTCTGTTTCAGAGGGCTGTTCCCCCTTTTCAGCTTGCCTTTGGGAGAAATCATTTCCTCACCTCTCAGAAAGGGCCTTGGCACTTCCTTGGGGAGAAAACAGACGATCCTCTCTCTCGCTCTTCTGCTTGGGAAAGGCAACAGCTGCCAGGGGAGCTGTGATCAAAACCTGTAAAAGAAAAGGGAACATATTCCAAACCATCTGAGAAAGGAGCTCCTGTGCTCCCCCCGCCCCCACAAGGGCTCCAAGCCTACTGTGATTTACCCTGGTGTGTTCAGGAATTCTCCACCCTGTAGGAGAGCATCTGTAGGAGAGCATCCCATCCTGCAGGTCCCAAGTGTAGCTCTGACGCTGGAGAGTGTGAACATGTGGGCATGTTCGACTGGTTTCTTTGCTTTTGTTTCTATCTGGAAGTTTCCATAATTAAACAACAACAGCAACAAAACCCAAAAAACAGCAGTAACTCAGCAATTTGGAAGCAGAGGTTGCAGAGGGAGAAGGCAGGCACTGAAGTCAGAAACATGCAAGACAGAGCTGTATAATCTCAGTTCCTTCCTCTCCTAAAACCTCAGTTTCCCCTTCTGTAAAACAGGCATGATTGTAGGCCCTATCTGCTAGGATTGCCGTGAGGATCCCCTGAGATTTTTCCTGCAAAACCCCAAGCCCAGTAAGACGGTAAAGCTGCCCATGTCTGTGCTAGGGTCTCTCTGCCTTGCTGCTGTTGGCATCTGGGGCCTCATACTTTCTCGTTGTGGGGTGGGATGGAGGCTGTTCTGTACTTTGCTGACATTTGGCATCATTCCTGGCGATCTCATAGTTGTGGCCACCAAAAATGTGTCCAGATACCGTCTGATGTACCCTGGGGGCAGGGGTGGGGTGTGTAATTGCCCCAGCTGAGAACCAAGGTCCAAGCCTTTATCTTTGTTGCTAATTAACAGTAATCCCCTTACTGTGTGGAGGAACACCCGCCAAGGTAGACTCTAGGGTGTGTCGCTCATGCCCCAGTAAATGACAAAGGCAGCTGTAAAGTTTATTGCCCCCACGATGGGATTTACACAGGCGAGCGCCGTGGGTTTTTTGGGTACCCAGAGTCATCTCTGAATTTTGAAAAATCTTCAAGGAGCTTGGGGATCTTGACAGAACACCTTGAATATACAGCATTCTTTCACCCTCTTCGAGAAGGTAACATTTTAAAAATTTCAAACCATTAAATGCCCTTCACAGAGACGTGAGAAAATACAGAACAGGAAATAGAAACAGGAAACTCACTCATAACTTGAATGTTGTCGCTCAGAGAGAATTTCTATTACTGTGGTGGGGGTGTGTGTCCATAGAAATGGGACATAAATGCTTTCTGACCTGCCTTTTTCATTTAACAGCACATCTGGGGCAGCCTTCCGTATGGTCAAGCAACCAATCGTCTTCCACAAAATTCTTTTCTAGTTCCTGCGTAACCACCCATGGCTCCCCGTGGGCTGAGGGTTAGTCAGGCTTCACAGGGGAAAAGGTTGAGGTCATATTTGCAGCAAACCAGTCCTTTGTAGATGTTATCTGTGCAGGTGGGGGCCGGGGACCACAGACCTCGTGCAGGAGGAAGGCGGGATTGGATTCTGGGAAGTCCTGTTTGCCTCTAGGATGAGGAACAGACATTTTTGGCTGCTGTTCATTCTTTCCAGGGCCTGACCACAGCCTGTCTTTCTGGTCATACCCCCCATTAATTGCATTCTGTCCCATTACTGCACTGGAATGTATTTACCTATCCTCTGGTTTCCATCAAGGGTTGTTTCCTGAGCAAAGAGCAATAAATGTCCTGACCCATATATGCTTAATCCTCATTATTGGCGGACTCCATATTTGCAAATTCAACTACTTCTTAAAAATTTCTTTGCAGCCCCAAAAGCCACACCTGGTGTGCTGTTGGAGTCATTTATGGGCACATGCATGTGCAGAGTGGAGGAAACGTTGTCATCCAGCATGCCTGCCACTGGCTGAGGTCCAGCAAGGCAACAATGTTCGGCCCTCTTGTTTCAGCTCTCCTAATGTTAGCATGTGTCCTTTCACTGTACACTTAGTATTTGTGTGCATTTTTGGCATGGGTGTGCATTTAGGGCATGATCTGCTATTTAATATAGCCCCCAAGTGTAGGGCTCAAGTGTAGTCTAGGATTCCTAAGTGGCAAGGAGGCTGCAGTGTGCCTTAGGGAGAAAATGTTTGCATTAGATAAGCTTTGTTCAGACAAGAGTTACAGGGCTATTGGCTGTGAGTTCAATGTTAGTGAATCAACTATATAAATATATATTAAGGAACAATGTATGTATTAAATAAGGTGCCTTCAAACAGAAACACACATAAAACAAGGTTTTATATATATGTATAATATATACTATTATATATTATATTATCATATTTTATTAATATATTTTAATGAATTTAATAATACACTAATAAATCATTAATTATAAGTTGTATCATATTTATATATTATTTAATAATATATAAATATATAACATAAAATATAAAATATATAATTATATATAATATAATATAATAATATGAATAAATTGTATTGTTTGATATATTTGATTTTATTAAATTTAAATAAAAATCTATTATTCAATATTTAATATCATATAATATATTAGTATATTTAATATATAAAACATAATAATAAATTAAATAAGTCAACAAATTTTAATGATACATATTTTAATTATATAAGTATTATATAATATATATAATATTTTATATATAATACAATTATATATATAATATGTTTTTTATATATATTATGTTTTTAAAGATTTTATTTATTTATTTGTCAGAGAGAGAGAACACAAGCAGGCAGAGTGGCAGGCAGAGGCAGAGGGTGAAGCTGGCTCCCCGCTGAGCAAGGGGCCCAATTCAGGACTTGATCCCAGGACCCTGGGATCACGACCCAAGTGGAAGGCAGCCGCTTAACTGACTAAGCCACCCAGGTGTCCCAAAACAAGGTTATATATTGATTGGTTGATGAAAATGCCATGACCGCAGCCTACAGGAACCTAGCCCTGTATGTCCCCTAGGAGCAATGATTCAATATTCAGTAATGAAGTGTTTGTGGTGACTTTATTATAGAGTATGACAATAGTAAATAATGGGAATTGAGTGTATTGTTGCATCCAACCATGATTATGGCCTTAAGATAAATTTCTGAGAATGGAGTTACTGAGCTTAAGTAGAATAGCCCTACTGAGAGGTCTTTTGAGTTTGTATCAGTTAGCTCTGATTATGCAACAAACCTGTTTCCCCTGTAAAATGGAGATAAGAAAAACCATATTAATTTTCATCTGCTTAGGATGAATAGTTCTGGAGCTAGAGCCTGGCAAGTTGGTAACACTGGGCCTAGTGAGAAGTAAGTACATGCTTAATAAGTACCAATTCCTTTAGAGTATTTATTTGTATTCAGGATCTGGGGCAGGTGCTCTCACAAACATAATTTCAGGTTAGTTAGCATCACATTTTCTTGCCCAGTGAAGAGATAAGGAAACCGAGGCCCCAGGAAGTAATGTGATTCACCTAAGATCCCAGGGTCAGAAGGACCTGTAGCAAGGCCGGTCATTACACCAAGGCTTCCACCATCAGCTCAGTCGATCCTGGGGATCTTGCATGGACTCAGTGCTAGCATGGGCTGGGCCCTGTGCCAAGTGTGCAAACCATTTTCTCATGGATGCTCCCACATCATGAGGTGGTGTCAGAGGAAGCTGAGTAGGGAGTGGGGATGTTCATCCCTGCTGGGTGGTCATGAGGCTGTCCCCCCATTGGCATTGGTGGAGACCACAGGAGGAGTCTAGATTTCTATCCCCACCTGATGAGATGATGTGCATGTCTCTCTCCACTAGGGTGGCCTCAGAGGAGTCATAATAGAGAGGCAGGAGTTTTGCCACTATCTGATATAGTCCTCAATGTATGTAAAGAAAATCTTTAAGACAGTTGTATAACAAACAGAGCTGACATAAAGGGAAATACATTTGCTATACTTCACTTGGACTGGTAAAATGACACTGGTAGATGGGGAACACATCTATAGATATATAGAGATAGATACATAGATACAGGCTCATCCTATCTATCTACCACTGAAAAAAGCCCCACACAGAAATAAACTAAAAAATACTAGGGATAGATCAAAATGGAATTAAAAAAAAAAAAAGTTCAAGTAACCCACAAGAAAGCAGAAAAAAGAAAATAAGACAAATATAAAGTAGAACAATCACAAAACAAAATGTCAGATTAAGCTGTAATGTATCATTGCCTTAAATATAAATGGTCTAAATACATTAATTAAGAGATGGAGATTGGATAAAAAAATATGAACCAACAATATGCAACCTATAAGAAACTCACTTCAAATATATCAGTATAGGCAGGTTGAAAGTAAAAGGAAGGAAAAAAGATATACTATGGAAACAGTAATCAAAGGAATTCAGGGTGACCATGTTAATATCAGATAAAGTATATTTCAGAGCAAAGAAAACTACCAGGCAGAGAGGGACGCTCTATAATGATAAACGGGCAATCCCCCAAGAAGACCTAACAATCTTAAATGTGTGTACACCAAACAACAGGACTGCAGGACATGTGAAGCAAAAACTGATAGAATTGAAAGGAGAAATAGACAAATCCATCCTTATAGTTTAAGATTTCAACATGCCTCTCTCAACAATCAAAAGAACATCTTAACAAAAAAATCATCAAGGATACTATCAACTGACAGGCTCTGATTGGCATTTGTAGAACACTCTGTTGAAGCGCAACAGGACACACATTCTTTTCAAGTACCCACAGAACACATAGCAACACAGACTCGATCCTGGACCATTAAAAAGAAACTCAGGAGATGCCAAGTGGAGTGTGTGCATTTTTGATAACTATGTACATCTGTTGACTGTACAGTTTGAAATACTAGTTTTTTTTTTCCCATCAGGTTTTATAAAAATGCAAAAACAAAACAAATCTTTGGGGCACTTGGCTGGCTCATCGGGTAAAAGCATGCGACTCTTGATGTCAGGGTCGTGAGTTCAAGCCCCACGTTGGGTGTGAAGCCTACTTAATTAAGATTTAAAAAATTCTAAGAAAAGAAGCTTCAACAAATTTTAAAAGAATTAAACTGTACAGTGTGTCCTCTGATCATGATGCAACCAAATTAGAAGTAATACCAGAAAGATAACAGGATAATCTCCAAACACTTCAAAACTAAATAACACACTTATAAATAATTCATGAGTCAAAGAGGACGTCTTCAGGGCAATTTAAAAATACATTGAACTGAATGAAAATGACAATACAATATCAAAATGTGCGGCACACAGCTAAAGCAGTACTGAGAAGGAATCCTATAGTACTAAATGCATATCTTACAAATGAAGTACTAAATACATATAGTAGATAAAGTCTCATATCAATAATCTAAGCTCCTACTTCAAAAACCTAGAACAAGAAGAGCAAAATAAACCCAAAGTGAGCAGAAGGAAGGAAATAATAAAGAGTACCAATCAATGAGATGGAAAATAAAAAACAATAAGAAAATCAGTGAAATGAAGAGCAGTTCTTTGGAAGGATCAGTAAAATTGACAAATCTCTAAGACTAACTAAGAAAACAAGAAAAAAAGAAGACACGACTTACAAATATCAGGAATGAAACAGGAGCTATTACTACAGACCCTCTAGGCATCAAAAGATAATAAGGACGCTCTACAAACAACTCTATGCACATAAATTTGGCAATTTAAGTGCAGTGGGCCAATACCTTAAAAAACACAAACTACCATAAGTCACCCAATATGGAATAGATAATTTGAATAGCAAAAAAACTATTAAGGAAATTGAATTTGCAATTTAACTGCTCCCCCTTAAAAAAAAAAAAAAAGTCTAGATCCATATGGTTTCATTGGAAAAGCCTACCCAACATTTAAAGAATTAACAGCAATCTACACAATCTCTTCCAGAAAATAGAAGAGAAGATAAACACACCCCACCTCATTTTATTAAGGCAGTGTTACTCTGCCTTATCAAAACCAGGCAAAGAGTACTAAAAAGGGAAACTATAGATCAATATCCCTCATTAGTTTAAAAACAAACATGCTTAAAAACACATTAGCAAATAGAATTCAGCGACATGTAAAAAGAATTAAGCACCATGACCAAGTGGAATTTATTACAGGGATACAAGGCCAGGTCAGTATTCAAAAATCAATCAGTGTAACCTACCATGGTAATAGGCTAGAACAGAAAAATCATATGATCATATCATTTGATGTAAAGAAAACATTTGACAATATTCAAACCTATTCATCATAAGAACTCTTTCAAAAAGTAAGAATAAAGAGGGAACTTTATTATTATCGAAAATAAAACTTTATTATTAAAATACTAAACTAAACTTTCACAACTTGATGAAGTGTCTGTACAAAGAAAATCTATAGCTAATATCACAGTTCATGAAGGAAGACTAAATGCTTCTGCCCTGAAGTCAGGAATAAGGCAAGGATGTTTGCTCTTACTATTTAGTCAACATAGTACTAGAAGTTCTAGCCAGTGCAAGAAGGCAAGAAAGGGGAATAAAGGCATAAAGATCAGAGAAGAAAATAAAACTATCCCTCTTTATAGATGACATGATGGTCTGCATAGAAAATCCCAAGGAATCTACAAAACACTTCCTGGAACTAATAAGTGAGTTCAACAAAGTTGCAGGATACAAGTTAAACATACAAAAGAAAGAGTTGTATTTCAATACCCTACCAAGGAACTCATAGACACTGAAATTTAAAAATACAATGCTATTTATAATCATAAAAAAATAACTTAGGTGTAAATCTCACAAAACATGTACAGGATTTATATACTAAAACCACACAACACAATGAAAGAAATCATATGATATTATTGATTGAAAAAAAGTATAGTAAAGTTGCTGTCACTTCTTCCCAAATTGATATATGGGTTTAACAATTCCTATAAAATCTCAGATTTTTTGTGCAGATGTAAACAAGATTATTATAAAATTTATATGGAAAGGCAGTGAAATTAGAATAACTAAAACATTTCTTTAAAAAGTATAAAGCGGGGGGCGTCTGAGTGACTCAGTCAGTTAGGCATCTGCCTGTGGCTCAGGTCATGACCCCGGGGTTCTGGGATCAAGTCCCACGTTGGGCTCCGTGCTCGGTGGGGAGCCTGCTTCTCCCTTTCCCTCTGCTGCTCCCCCTGCTTGTGGTCTCTCACTCTCTCTGTCAAATAAATAAATAAAACCTTAAAAAAAATTTATTCAACAAAGTTATATTTGGCTGGCTCAGTTAGAAGGGCGTGTGACTCTTGATCTCTGGGTGGTGAGTTTGAGCCCTGCATTAGGTATAAGGATTACTAAAAATAACTTAATAAACTTAAAAAAAGAATAATTTGACATGGATCATGGAATTCTTAGATTTAATACCAAAAACGTGATCCAAAAAAGGAAAATCAACAAACTGAATATCAAAATTAAAAATATTTTCTCCACAAAAGACTACATTAAGGCGATGAAAAAAATACTACCTACTGGGAGAAAATTTTGGAAACCACATATTCAAAAGAGGATTAGTATGTAGAACATAAAAAGAATTCTTAAACTTTTTTTTTTTTAAGAACTCTTAAACTTAACAGTCAAAACACAAAAGTCTCAGTTAAAAAAATGGGCAAAAGACAAGAAGAGAGAAACAGATGGTAACTAAGCATATGAAAAGATTTCAGGGGTGCCTGGGTGGCTCAGTCAGCTAAGCATCCAGCTTGGTTTTGGCTCAGGTCATTATCTCAGAGTCATGAGATCAAACCCCACATCTGGCTCCATGCTCAGCAAGGAGTCTGTTTCTCTCCTTCTGCTACTCGTCCCCCCTCCTCTGTGCTTGCTCTTTCGCTTTCTCTCAAAATAAATAAATAAAATCTCGTGTGTGTGTGTGTGTGTGTGTGTGTGTGTGTGTGTGTGTTTAGATTTTATTTATTTATTTGACAGAGAGAGACACAGCAAGGGAGGGAACACAAACAGGGGAAGTGGGAGAGGGAGAAGCAGGCTCCCCGCTGAGCCGAGAGCCTAATGTGGGGCTCAATCCCAGGACGCTGGGATCAGGATCCAAGCTGAAGGCAGATGCTTAATGACTGAGCCACCCAGGGACCCCTCTTTTTTTTTTTTTTTTTTTTTAAATGAAAGATTTCAACATTGTTACCCACCGGAGAAATGCAAATTAAAACCACAATGAGATACCACTATATACCCATAAGAACGGCTAAAATAAATAATAATGACAACACCAAATGCTGGTGAAGATGAGAGAAACTGGATCGTGTATGGATTTCTGGTTTGTTTTTTTTTTTAAGATTTTATTTACTTACTTGACAGAGATAGAAAGTAGGCAGAGAGAAAGAGAGACAGAGAGGGAAGCAGGCTCCCTGCTGAGCAGAGCCTGATGTGGGGCTTGATCCCAGGACTCTGGGATCATGACCTGAGCCAAAGGCAGAGGCTTTAACCCACTGAGCCACCCAGGCGCCCCTGGATTTCTGTTTGATAGGGGTATAAAATGGTACAGCCACTCTAGGGAATAGTTCGGCAGTTTCTTAAAATACTAAACATACAATTATCATGCGACCCAACCATGGTACTATGTGGCAAATTTTTTTTTCATAGAGAAATAAAAATTTATGTTTACACAAAAACCTGAACAAATGTCTGTAGTGTTTATAGCAGCTTTTTGGGTAAGAATCTGCTCCAAACTGGAAACAACCCAGGTGTCCTTCACGTAACGAACAGTTAAACAGGGAAATAGCCATACCATGGAATACCACTCAGAAGGAATAACAAACAAAGTACTCATATGAGCAACAACCTAGGTACATCCCCAGGAATTTATACTGAGTGAAAACAACAACAACAACAACAACAGTCCCCAAAGGTTGCATACTATATCATTTCATTTGTCATTCTTGAAATGATGGAATTAGAGAAATTGGGAACAGAGGAGTGGTTGCTTGCCAGGAGTTAAGGAGGAGGTGGTTAGGCAGGAAGTGGGTGGGGCCATGAAATGGGGCTGTGATTTTGTGGTTTTGGTGATGTTCTGTATCTTGACTGTATCAGTGTCAACATCCGGGTTATACTGTACTATCATTTTATAAGACGTTACCACTGGGGGGAACTGGGTAAAGGGTACATAGGATCTCTTTGTATTATTTCTTACGCTTGCATGTGAATCTACAGTTATTTCAAAATAAAAAATTTAATTAAAAAAAAGGCAATCCGGGGGAACCTGGGTGGCTCAGTCCGCTGAATGTCTGCCTTTAGCTCTGGTTGTGGTCCTGGGGTCCTAGGATTGAGCCCCACGCTGGGCTCCTTGCTCAGTGGGAAGCATGCTTTTCTCTCTCCCTCTGCCTGCAGCTCCCCCTGCTGTGCTCGCTCGCTCTCTGTCAAATAAATAAAATCTTAAAAAATAAAATAAAATAAAAAAGGCAATCCATCTGTAGCCACTCATTTCCAGCTCCTAGTCTGCAGACAGGTACTCAAAGCAGGGAGAATTGAGATTTATTGATGTAGCGTGAATTTTAATATTCTCTGAGCTTTGTCCTCTTCTGTCACTCAATTAGGGGTCTTGCCTGCTGAGATTACTCTAGAGGTTTCTAGTCTCTCATGTATTTAATATTATTATTTGTTAATGCTTCCACTGGGCTAATTCACTCAGCTTCCAGGTTGCCTGGGCAACCCAAGACTAATGTCCCCATTTGGTACAAAGAGAAACCAGAAACACGAAGTGCTGAGGAGCTCCAAACGCAGGCTTCCTAATACTTTATTCTGCATACATGAGCGGGCGCACCTGTGGTGTGTAGCATTCGGAATCACTCTTATTTTTCCTGATCATTCAATTCCCCTTCATTTAGCACACATCTTAGGTCATTTCAGAAACTACTGGCAAAAGACTCTAAAACCCAGCATCTCACCTTGGACTGGAGTCCCTTCATTTAAGGGCCAGCTCAGGCAGAGCCAAGATTACCTTCAGACTCATAGCGGCTTTGCTGTGGATTCAAGAACAGGGAGATGCTGGGTTTTTTCCGGGCAAAGGGTTGCACAATCTTCCTGCTCTTTCTGGGAGTAGCAGCTCTCAGCTGACCACATCCAGGACAGGTGTGGGGTGGGGTGGTGAGATGGCCTTGTTTCTTGAGTAAGAATCACCACTCTCAACCTGGGGATAAAACTAGGAATTGAAACAGGCACCCGGAAGGCAAAGGCCTCAGGAACTTTCTTTCTCAGTGTAGTCCAGTCCTCTCTGGTACTGTCATCTGGGGGAAATTGGCGTCATGGAAAATTTTACTTCTGATTTCATCATTGAGAAAACTGGGCTAAGTGAATCAACAAGTTTTAAACATCTGCTGTGTGGCAGGCACTGTGCAGGATGCTTTGCTGTGCCTTAATTCACTGAATCTAGATCTTTCAATCTTTAAAACCCCACCCCGAAGTAAGCATTTGGATGAACCCCACCATATAGATAAAGAGAGTAAGGCCAGAGAGGGGAAAATGATTTGCCCAAGGTCATGAGGTGGGTACGTAGGGGAGCTTGAAGTTAAGGCCAAGGCCACCAGGATCCAAAGTCGCTGTTTTTTCTATTCTTTCTTGCTGCCATAGAGGCAGTTTAATGGAATGACTAACCCACAGTGGGTCCAGAGTTCTGCCATTAGAGGGATGTGGCTTTTATCTTTAGCTCTGCCTGGCTCAAGTTGTGTGAACTTGAGAAATTAATTTCTTATTTTCTTCACCTTTATAGATGGGGATTAAGAATCATTTCTGCAGGGACACCTTGGTGGCTCAGTCGGTTAGGCATCTGCCTTTGCCTCAGGTCCTGGTTTTGGGGTCCCTGGGATGTAGCCCTGAATCGTCGTCTACATGCTCAGTGGGGAGTCTGCTCAAATTAATAAATGAGTTCTTAAGAAAAAAGAATTGTTTTTGTAGCCATTGGATTGTTGGAGGAATTTCAGGAGATTTTGTGTTCAAAGCACTCATATAGTGCCTGGCAAATGTAAGTGATGTTCAATGTAAGCAATGATCTGTTCCCAAAGAGTAAGTTAGTTTGGTTCCCGGTTCCTTCGCAAAGCACTTGCATCAACCTTCATTTCCCCCCAAACCACTCAGAGCTCCGCTGCTAACAATGCCCTTGTTTCACTAAAAATAGGAATCATGATAACAGCCGATGGTTTCTGTGCATGACCAAATTGCCTGGGTGCTTCCCCAACTTCACCTCATTTAAATGACATGAGCAGCAACAGCTAGTAAGTTGCTGTGGAAGGGGTGCTCCTGTGAGTGGCTGCTTGAAGGCAAAAGAAAACTCCCCCCCCCCACCCCGCCCTTTGCCAAGGCCCTGCAGTGGCAGCATCATTTGCTGAGGACTCATCACAAGTTAGCCAGCCTGCTAAGTGCGTTACTGAGCTCACGGAATCCTTCCGGAAGTGGCTGCCACAATCCCTATGTTACTGATGAAGAAACTGAGGCCTAGAGAGGATCAGTAAGTTGCTGTTATACCTCTTTTGGTTTGGATGGACCATAATTTACCTAACACATATTTCTGAGGCTAATGCTTAGGATGAAAAATGCGAAGATGCTTGCTTTGGGAAGTAGCCACCCCTCGGCAGGCCTGCTTTGTTCATTCAGTTCCGAATTTCGGTAGTTCCGAACTTGGTTATTTCTGAAAGGGGCTCTGACGAATAACAGGACAAGTTTTCGCTAAAGATCAGGAAATTCTGGCCTGAAGAGGTGAAGGGAACTGACACAGGACACAGTCTGATAGCAGCAAAGTTTGGGACTCGAATCAGCTGCTCTTTGACCTGGGCGGCCCAGCTACTGAGCAAACGGGTGAGGGACTTTGGCCGGCAAAAGAAGGGAAGAACCTGTTCCTCACCTGCGAAATAGGGTCAAGACGGGACCTCCTTAGGGAGTGGTGTGGCCAAGCCCAGGGACAGCCACCCTGTGCTAGGAATGCGACCACGGAAAGCGGAGGGACGGGTGGAGTGCTAGCAGTCCCCAGAGGTGGTGGTGGGAGGAGGGTGTGATGGGAGAGGGGGCGGAACTTTGGCTCGCAAAGGTGGGAGTTGGAGAATTCGGGGCGGGGCTTGGAGATTCAAGGTTTAGATAGGCAGTGGGCGGGGCTTGTGATGCCGAGAATCGGGTTGGGTCCGTGGGTGGGGCTTCCAGCAGAGGGGCGGGGTTTTGTGGCGCCGTTGGGCCAGTTCGGACGCAGTGGGAGGGGAGGAAGGCTTAGAGAGCCAGGAGGCCTGCTAAGGGTTTGGATGGGGCAGTGGGCAGGCTCAGGGGAGCTGATGTTCCGGTTTTGAGGGGGTCTGGAAGCATCTTTGAGGATCCGGGGGATGTGGCCCTACAGAGCCGAGGCGGGCCAGTGGGCGGAGCTCCCGGTTCTGAGGAGCAGCGGGCGTGGCTAGGGAGCGCCCATGGGCGTGGCCCTCCGGCTTGACTAGTAGGCGGTGCGTGTGCTTGGGTACCGCCTTCCTCCGCAGCCCACCGGCATCCCTCGGCGCGACCAGAGGGGGCGCTAACGAGAGTGGGGCGTGTAACCAGGGGTGGGAAGTGGGCTTTCCCTCCCGGAAGTGGGCGTGACGGGCCGAGCCCTAGGGCCCTTTGGTTGGGCGCGGCGCGGGGCGGGGGCGGAGTCTGCGTGCGGCGGCGGTGGCGGCGGCGGCTGCCCGCGCCCCTCCCCCGCGCGGTGCTCAGTGCCAGGCGGGAGGCGGCAGCGGTTAGAGGCTTCGCTGGGCTTTGCAGCCGGGACTTCGGCGGCGGCGCCTCAGGCATCTCGGCCCTGGTGAGCAGCGCGCGCCTTGCGGGGCCGCTCGGGAGCGAGCTGGCGGGCCGACCGGTCCTCTCAGCATGTGCCGGCGCCGGCTGACAGGAGCCGGCGGGGCGTGGAGCAGGGCCCAGTGGAGGGGAGTGGGCTCTAGTGGGCGCGCGGGGCGCAGACCCTTGGGCCGCCCCCTCCTCCACGGCCGGTGTGCAGCGGGTTGGAGCAGGGGCTGCTGCCGGAGGTTCGGGACGGAACCGCTTGGCCTGGGGAGGGTGAACCGGGATCCCTGTGGGGAGGAGGCTGCCCAGGGGCGGCTTTCGGGGGTCCAGACGCCTCCCGGCCGGTGAACAACCCCGGGTCGGGTGGGGAGGAGCTGTCTGAGGAAGGGTTTTAGGGATTGGGGACCCGCCTGGCTGGGTGGGGTCTGGGGTGGGGAGGGGCTGTTCGGGGTTAGGGCGCCGAGTCGGGGGCGCCGGGCCTGGGGGCGGGGTTTGAGTTGCCCCAGGGAGCGAGTGGGTGGGGGGCCAGGGGACCGGCTCACGTGGGGCCAGGGCGAGCTGGGGCCCTGCGTGGGAGGGGCGAGGGCGGCGGTCTAGCCCGAGGGTGGCTGGCTGTGGGTGCGAGGCCGGCTCCGGGTCCTAAAGATCTAGCTCGGGGGTCGGGAAGGGCCGGGCTCGGCTAGAACTGGAGTAATGTGGTCGGGGGCGGCTTGGGAGAGCGAGGACCCGAGCGGTGGGGAGTGGCGGGCTGGGAGGGCCAGGGCTGGCGTGGGGGGGCGGGGGGAGAGCGGTTGTTGGGAGAGGAAGAGCGGAGCTGGAACGCGGCAGGGTTGGGGGACTGGAGCGTCGGAGTGAACCGGGTGATTCAGAGATGTGCTCCCCTAATAGCGGAGCAGCTGGCGAGGGACGCAGTCAAAAGGAGCGAGGTGCAGGTGGGGCTCCGCTGCGCCTAAATGACTGGTGATGAGGTCAGATGTAGAGGGTGGAAATGCAGGAACCCAGCTCTCCCTCCCGCCTGTCCCCACCGGCGCGCACACACCAGCTCTCTGTCTCTCAAATGATTTGAATGTGTTGGGGGAAGTGGCAGGCTGCTAGGGAGAGCCGAGAAGAAAGGGGCTTCCTCTTGGAGGGAGGCGCTGGCCCTGCCGTCCTTTTTTGGGAGTGTTCAAAGGGTTTTGATCGCTGGAAAAGGAAACGTAGGCTTTACTGCATCGTGGTTTAGAATCACATCCTATATTTGGCCTTAATGTAGGCTGCCCTTGTTTTGTGGCGTCTGAAGTACTTGCTCTACATGTTGCTAACGTGGGATTCAGGGTGAGAAGCAAATTGCAAGTTGTTCATCTCCCCCAGGGTAGAAAGATACAAAGGCCTTTCTTTCCTATAAGACATTTAAACAGAATTGGATGTAGTGAGTGTTTTTAAACTGGTACTGAGTGGCCAATGTCTTTACTTTTGGTAATAGTTATTACAAAATATTAGGCCCTTTTACCGCAGCCATTCTGCCTGGGATTACATTCTAAAACAGTACTTGTAGGGCTCTTAGTCACTCTATATAATAATGCATTTCATTGTCCTTATCTGGCAGAATTCTCTCCTAACACCAGGGCCTGGTAGAATAGACAAAAACATGATTATAAGCAGTTGCTTTGTACCGTCTGTTCATTTGTGAAGGCAAGTAGATATCTGTTTATATATCTTCACTTTCTGCATTCCCTATAAAACTGAAGAAATGGGAAAAATCTGTTTTGGCCTTGATTTTGTATATTTCAGAAAATTAACTTAAGGAAAGTCATTTTTTTATATTTTATTTTTATTTTTTTGAGTGGAGATACACTTAAGAGACAGTGTGTGGATGTGAAGTCTGGTTAGTAACCCTTAGGTCTGAGAGGTTGCATAACTACTTGGGGGGAAGTGAAATAAAACTGGGAATTCTGTTCAATGTTAGGCCTCCATGACATGCACTGTTTTGTGGTAGGTGATAGTCATGTGTACTGAGGATTGAACAAAGATTGGTATAAAGGTCGGGTACACACCTTTTTGACAAATGCAGAATGTGCCTTGTCCATACTTATTTTTGATTATTTGTGGAAGGTACAGTGAAGCCTGTTGAATTTTAATAGACACATAGCAGTGAGCTATCACACTGCTCACAGTATTGAATATTTCATGTTCATTTGTTACTTTGCCTGCAGATTGTGCTAATTAGCATTTATGTCTGTTACTTTACATAGTTCTGGATTAGGTTCAGGGTGGCACATAGTACTTTTTAAAACATTGTTGGATTTTTTGATTTACATTTTATGTTTAATGCACCTGTCACTTTTGGGACCTACTCCAACCATGAGGAAGAGAATCACACCAGTGTGTGAAATGGAATGTTCAAAAGGATGAATTATCAGCTCTCAGTTATGTAACTGGAATGACAAATTATTTAATACTTTGATTTGTCACAAACTGGTGCTTTAGAAACTTTTTTTTTTTTTAAGATTGTATTTATTTGTCAGAGAGAAAAAAGTGGGAGAGAGCGCACATGCAGGGGAAGCAGCAGGCAGAGGGTAAAGCAGGCTCCCCACAAAGCAGGAAACCAGACTTGGGGCCCAATCCCTGGATCCCCGGATCATGATCTGAGCCGAACGCAGACTTTCAACCGACTAAGCCACCAAGGTGCCCCTAGAAACAGATATTATAACTGGGCTGTTTCGCCTTTGACTTTCTCAGAGGTGGAACAGTAATAAATTTGGGTGCCTCTTTCCTATGCAGGGTACAAATCCATGTTTGTTTTCCATTTGGTGACTTCCCTGTGTTACTCTGTTTCTGAGTTACAAAAACTTTTTCGTACTTCTCTGTCTTTTTCAACTTAAATGTCTTTTCTGTATTAAAACATGGAAATCCTCATGAATATTTCAGTATGACCTAGTACCTAGAATCTTAAGTAATAGAATCTCTCTGGGTTTTCTTTGCCCTAGTTTGGATCCTTTAAAATGAGTGAACAAAGTTCTTTATTCCTTTTTGAGAGCTTATTTGTACTTCAGTAATACATAATAGAATCTTTTTTTGTTTTGTAACTTCTTTTTGAGATATAATTCACATACCATACAGTTCACCTGTCTAAATTGTACAATTCAGTGGTTTTTATTATAGTCACAGAATTGTGCAGTCATCACCGTAGTTTTAGAGCATGCTCATGAGTCCAAAAAGAAACCCCGTACCTATTAGTGGTCCTCCAGCCCTGCTGTTCTCCTCCCTCCCCCGTTCTAGGCAGCCACGAATCTATTTTCTGTCTCTGGATTTGCGTATTTTGGACATTTCATATAAATGGGATAATTCATATGGGGTCTTTTGTGTCTCTTATTAAGTATAAGGGTTTTCAAGGGTTATTTATGTTTTACCATGTATCTGTACTATATTTTTTTAATGGTCGAGTAATACTCCACTGTGTGGATATACCATATTTTGTTTATCCATTCATTAGTTGGTGGTTGTTTGGGTCTTTCCCCCTTTTGGCTGTTACGCATAATGCTACTATGAACATTCCTGTACAAGTTTCTATGTGGACTTGTTTTCATTTCTCTTGGGACTTGCTGGGTCATATTGGTTACTCTGTGTTTAACTGTTAGAGGAACTGCCAGACTGTTTTCCAAAGCAACTGCATCATTTTACAATTCCATCAGCATTGTATAAAGGTTTCAGTTTCTCCTCGTTCTTGTCAACAGTGTTACTCTCTTACTTTTTGACTCTAGCCATCCTAGTGGGTGTGAAGCAGTATATCATGGTGGTTTGATTTGCATTTCCCTGATGGCAAATGATGTCCTGCATCTTCTGAAGTAATTAGCAGACAATTGAATATTTTCTCTGGAGAAATCTTTATTTATATTTAGATGCTTTTCTTATTTTTAAATTGGATTATCCTCTTATTGTTATGAGTTATTTATATATTCCAGTTACGTAATATCTTATCAGATGTATGATTTGCAGAATTTTTCTCTGATTCTGTGAGATGCCGTTTTGCTTTCTTGAGGGTGTCCTTTGAAGCACAGAAGTTCTTAATTTTGGTAAAGTCCAATTTATGCATAATGGAGTCAGTTGATAACGGAGTTAGAAGTTAAACCTTGGGTCCCTGGCTGGCTCATTTGGTTAAGCATTTGCCTTTGGCTCAGGTCCTGATCTCAGGGTCCTGGGATTGAGCCCCTCATCAGGCTCCTGCTCTGTGGGGAGCCTGCTTCTCCACCCCCCACCCCCATCTCTCCCTCTGCTTGTGCTCTCTTGCTGTCTCTCAAATAAATCTTTTTTTTTTTTTTTTTTTTTTTAAGTTACTTGACCTTAAGTCACATCCCCACCAGTATTTTGGTTCTATAAATTAAAAACCAAATGTGAAAGTGTTAGGAAACGATTTAAATTAGTTCTGTATCATAAAGGGTTCATCAGGAACATGCCATTCCCCTGTTTAAATCCTCTGGTGGCCTTCCACGTCCTGTCTGTGGTTAAACTTCAAGACTTCTTCATGTGGCTGTGGATCAGGGTGTCTCTGATTTCGGCCTGCCTCACCTCTTGCTACTCTCCTTCCTATGTTTTCATCTCTGTTGCTGCTTCCTGAAACTTCTCAGGCTTCAGACCATCTTGTGATGAACTTACCCTCCGCCCCAATCTGCTGAATCCCTCTTGTCCTTTGGGATCCTTCATGAAACTTTCCTCATCCCTGTGGGCAGACATTGTCCATGTCCTCACACATCAAACGTTCATCACTACTGTCTGCTGCAGGGAACTAGACCTGAACTTGAGTTTACTGTCTGAAAGCGCCTTCCATAGAAGCCAGAATATGAGAGAGAGGTACCTGACACGTTATACCAAGATTCCCTTGCTCACAGCTTGGTCTCCGGTGCCTTTGGGTTATTTGCTGAATGAAGGATTATTGAAGTTAATTGGAAATATCTTGAGGTCAGTGAGTTTCTCTGATGATTATTTACATCTCTGTTGCCTGTGTAAAGTAACAAAGTACAGGGGTATTCCCCCCCTGTCTTTCTGGCACCCAAGTCCACCTCTTGCCAAAAAATTGCTCAGATGGAAAACCAAGCATTTGAAACATTTTCCTGAGGGCAGAACCTTCTCATCCAGGTTCTTTCCCCCTAATGAAAAGTGCCTTCTTAGTAGGACAGATGGCCGAGGAACATTTTTAGTTTAGTATAACTTAGCCACACCAAAGGCAGCAGGCCAGCCCTGATGGTACTGAGTCAGTCAGTACTGGAACCACCCCTGTGTACACCTGATGATGGGTGTAAACTAGGTTTTCAGGGCAAAAGCCTTCTTGCCTTTCATTCTTTTGTTCATGCTCTCTTGCTTCTCTCAGAGAAGAGAAAAAAAAATGTTTTGTGCTCCGATGTTCACTCTTAATAGTTTCATTGAAAATACTCTGCTTAGTATCTCTCTTTTTTTAAAGATGTATTTATTTATTTTAGAGAGAGTGTGTGTGTGCTGGGGTGGGAGGGAGAGGGAGAGAGAGAACCTCAAGCAGACAACATGCTGAGCGTGGATCCTGATGGTGGGGCTTGATCTCACGACTTCAAGATCATGACCTGAGCTGAAATCAAGAATCGGACGCTCAACTGACTGAGCTACTGAGACGCCCTGGCTAGTATCTTGAGAATTAGGAGAAACCAGCTGGCCATTTGGGAACATTGCTGCTGCTGCTGCTGCTGCTGCTGTTTTTCTTTTAAAGATTATTTATTTATTTATTGGACAGACAGAGATCACAAGCAGGCAGAGAGAGAGTGGAAGGGGGAAGCAGACTCACTGCTGTGCAGAGAGCCTGATGCGTGCCTCGATCCCAGGACCCCAAGATCACGACCCGAGCAGAAGACAGAGGCTTTAACCCACCGAGCCACCCAGGCACCAATGGCTCCACTTCTTAATAGCTGTGACTGCCCAGTTATCCCACCTCCCTGAGCCTGCTTTCTCTTCTGTGGTGAGGGATGCTAATGGTTCCTTACTGGACTAGCAAGTAGACCATGAATAAATTTGTATTCCCTCTGTCATCCCTCTTAACGTCTGTTAATGAATGGAACAGGGGAGAATCAAATAGAGTAAGTCTAATACATTTTACTTCTGAAATTAAGCTATTAATGTATGGATTCCCACTCCCACCTCGGCATTTTAGACTTTGAATCAAACTTGAATTACTGAAGAGGGGAAGACTGTCTAATTTTAGGTTAGGAAGGTAATTTTAAAGATGAGGCAAGGTTTTGTTTTCTTTTTGCCTCTGTCTGTATTAGAAATGTCTATTTAGACAAGGTTCTCTTATTCAGGGCTCCTTTGTATTCAGTCTGTCTATTTTAAGGAAAAATGTTTAGTTCCTGGAAAAGATTGATATCTTTTTAGGGTTTGGAAGGAGATTGCGCTGCAGTGCCTAAGACTCTCATCTGGTTATAATGTTAATGGCAGTGTTGTGATAAACTAACGTTCTGTGTGGGAAAGAGCCTCAGTAGCTACATGGGATGTTAAACTGGGCCTGTCATATGAATTTCACATTAGTAACAAAAATGGTTCCCCCTGTTTGCCACAATAAAGAGAAATCATGTCAAATTAATGCAAAGGTCAGAGTGAGAGAAAGTAGAATACAGATGGATATATTTTGTATGACTGAAGGCAATAATTTCATAATACATATCCTCCCCCTTTGGTCATGAAATTGCCTATATTAATTTTTTTAAAATTATGAACATGGATCATACAAAGCGCCAGTATCTTACTACCTTTTTTTTTCTTTTTTAAAAGATTTTATATATTTATTTGACACAAAGAGATCACAAGTAGGCAGAGGGAGGGGGTAAGCAGGCTCCCTGCTGAGCAGAGAGCCCAATGCAGGGCTCAATCCCAGGACCCTGAGATCATGACCTGAACTGAAGGCAGAAGCTTAACCCACTGAGCCGAAGGCAGAGGCTTAACCCACTGAGCCACCCAGGTGCCCCTCTTGCTGCCTTTCTAAGAATATATCATTTTAAGGTGTTTGGGAGATTATTTCTCGAGTCTAGAGGTCCTCATTCTTTTTTTTTTTTTTATTTTTTATTTTTTTTTTAAGATTTTTTTTGTGGGACTCCTGGATGGCTCAGGTGGTTAAATATCTTTCTTCAGCTCAGGTCGTGATCCCAGGGTCCTGGGATAGAGTCCTGCGTCGGGCTCCCTGCTCAGTGGGGAGCCTGCTTCTCCCCTTGCCTCTGCTGTTCCCCATGCTTGTGCTCTCTCTCTCTCTCTCTCTCTGACAAATAAACAAAATCTTTGAAAAAGAAAAAGATTGTACTTATTTGTCAGAGAGTGAGTGAGAGAGCAGAAGCGTGGGAAGCAGCAGGCAGATGGAGAGGGAGAAGCAGGCTCCCCACTAAGCAGAGAGCCTGATGTGATGTGGGGCTTGATCCCAGGGTCCTGGGATTGTGACCTGAGCCAAAGTCAGCCGCTTTACTGACTGAGCCACCCAGGCGCCCCCAGAGGTCCTCATTCTTGGCTATCCATGAGGATCATCTGTAGACCTTTATAAATACATCTGCCGGATCATCTGTAGACCTTTATAAATACATCTGCCTGGGCTTGTGCTCCCTGGTGATTCTGAATCACAGAGTGGAAAGTACCTTGTTGGTCAATTCCTCCTCTTAACGGTGGAAGGTACTATTGTCATAGGGGCATGAGAGACTTGCCCAATATCAGGAACTTAACTGTTCCATCCCTCTTCCCCCAACTGCCTTCCACCTCCTTCCATGTGTCTTGTGAAATTTATTTTTAGAGTTGGTTGTGTCGAATTATAGTGTCTTGTCAATTTTTTTTTTTAAAAACAGTGTGAACCTGATGTACTTTCTCTTCTCAGTCCTTGACCGAATGCACCAGTTCCCTCTTAACCTTACACCACGGTCTTTTGCCAGACCTCCTCAACAGAGTTTGCCTCTTCAGTTTATCATCGCTATCAGTAGTTTGTACCAATGTTTGTGTCTTTTTTCACATCTTTAGAATGTGCATGTATTTTATTTACCCTATCAGATTTGTCCAGATATTCAGGTCTTTTAAGATGCTTATCCAAGAGATTCCTTGGATCTCTTGGATAAGCCTTTGGTAGATTTGATTTCTTAGTTTTAATGTAAAAAAAATCCGTTTTTATTTCCTCAGTCTTATAATCTGACTGTTAGTAAACAGTCGTTGTAGGTATTTATCTCAAAAGTTTCAAAGACCAATTAATATTGCAAAGGTGCCTTTGCATTGTGTCTTGCCAGAATAATCGGCACCATTAGGCCATATGCATATGGAGACACTAATTTTGATAAGAGCAACACGCGGGTACTGGAACTACACAGATTGTAACAGGCATAGTGAAAACGCTTTAGGATCAGCAGAAGTTGATCACAGCTTTACAGTGTGGTTTTTCTGGCTCCATGGAACCAAGACAGACTGGGAATCTGGGCACAGACAGGGCTGTTTGGTGCAGGAGCCTTTTTTGCCCCATTGTGGAGTCAGATGTGTGTGCCTATATTCTGAGAGGTGCTGAGGTCTTCATGCTGCATGAACAGAGATGTAATTTTTCAGTTTTGTGAAAGGCTGTAAACACATATGGGAAAGGAAGTGAGGGGAGAGTGCTGCCTTTGGAGGGGGTGTTTTCCACTCTTGATACTGTAGGGGTTCTTGACAGAATTCACAAGCACCTACCTCCTCCTCAGGACAAATGTTTACTCACCCTTGTTTGCTTACTTCACATGAAAGATAATTAAATTCCTTTTCATAATGGTCAATCATTTTTTTCTAGTTAAAGATTGTAATTCCTTTCATTCTTAGGAGCTTAAAGAATTGAGCCTGACTTACAAATGCAAAAACTCAAATGCTGCGTGAGTGCTGCCGAGAAACACATGTAAACTTGAGCTGTCCTCTCCCTTAAGCGGAAGAATTTATTGGGAGACCCATCACTTTACAAGCTAGACGGTGAATTAATTTTGTGGTTAGTAGTGTCTTTAGCTAAACATTGTCATCCTGGTTTTTCTTGGCAAGCAAAAGAGGGGCCCCGGCCAGCAAGGGCCGGCCATAGCTCCTGTGGGTGGTATTCAGTAAGATGCATGTTGTCTGTTTTAGAAATAGAGTAACCTTGGACTTCCTTTCTTATCCAAGCTGTTGCTGCTTTACACTGCTACTATAGGTAAAGATAAGTTAGAAGTTTTTGGTTCTTTAGTACCCTGAGAGTTTCATTTTGTTCTTACACCACATAGAGATACCTTGCATGCACTGGGCTGAAATTGTCACGAGGAACAAATAATGGGTATCACCTGCAAAGGATGGTTGTGAACCATGCGGTTTTCTAAGACTGAATGGTTGAGAGCCCAGATGCAGTTTCTGTATTGCAGGCGCTGTGTTCATTCAGTCCTCAACCCGGAACTGGGTTGTGTTCCAAAGTTGATCTCAGCTATTTGGAACTCAGATGGCATTTATGGTATAGATTTAGAATTACAAGTGGTGGGCAAGTTCCCAGCCTAGACTGAAGAAATGTGTTTAATTCACAGCCACAGGTTTTTCACCTTTTCATGGTGATCGTGGAGTCCTGTAAAACAGAGGGGAGGAACCGTGTTCTACCCCGACCAGCCCGTGCTGGCATCTGGTAGCCTCCTGCCCTGGCAGCCCTCCACAGGCTTCATCCTCCTTTCTTCATTGGAAGCTTCTGCTCCCCTGTTAAGCTGTAAAGCATATGGTTCAAATTCATTTCTACTAATGTGTTCCTGGATTGCCACAGTCACTTCTAGGCTACCACTGTTAGTAGCCTAGTTGGTACCACTGTTGCTACCACTGTTGGTAGCCAGTGTTAGGATGACTATGGGCTTTAATTAGATTATTTTCCTCACATCTCTTTATCCTTTCAGAGGTACAATATTAATATTTTTATTGTTGTTAATTTCTTTTTTCTTTTTTTTTTTTTTTTTTTTAAGAGGAAATGCGGAGTGGGGAGAGGGAGAGAGAGTTCCACACTGAGCGCAGAGCCAGACTCGGGCTTGATCTCACAACCCTGAGATCATGACCTTAGCTGAAATCAAGAGTCAGACACTTAACCAGCTGAACCATCCAGGTGCCCCAATATTAATACTTTTAAAAAGGAATATTCCTGTTATAGATCATCTCTCTAAAATTTTGGCCTTCAGTCAGTGCAACAAGGTTTCAGGGGAAAAGTTGAGCTAAGGCGTGTGGGATCAGGGAGAGCCTATATAGAGAGGCTAGCTCTCATACCTGGAATCAGGAAGAAGCCTTGCCTGCTTTTGAAAGGTTCTTCCTGTTAACCTCTAAAACAGTTCGTTTGCTTTTTTTTTTTTTTTTCCCCCTGAAATACTCATGATCCCTTTTTTCCGTCCCTTTCCTTTTGGAAACCGCTCTGGAAAGGGTGTTAAGTTTTAGCAGTGACTTGGTTTCTGTGACCTTTGAGGAGTGGATCAGGGCAGGGTAATGGCTGTAAATTGGGTCGGCCTGTACTGGCCAGAGCTAGGCACTGATCTGTGTATTTCTGTTCCTTATCAACTCTTACCAAAAAGCCCCTTCAAACAATAAGAAATAATTCACCTCTTTTTATTTATTTATTTATTTATTTATTTATTTATTTTACAGATGGAGATCACAGGTAGGCAGAGAGGCAGGCAGAGAGAGAGAGAGAGGCGGAAGCAGGCTCCCTGCTGAGCAGAGAGCCCCATGCGGGGCTCGATCCCAGAACCCTGGGATCATGACCTGAGCCAAAGGCAGAGGCTTTAACCCACTGAGCCTCCCAGGCGCCCCTCACCTCTCTTTTTTCGTTGTTGCCTGAGAGGTTTGGATTGTCTGGTTTCCAAGAACTCATTCAAACATTTTTATGTATTAAGTATTTTACTTGCTTTTAAAATGTGTAATAGTTTAAAAAATATGTTACAGACTTCTTCTAGCCCTCAAGTGTATAATTCCTTTTTTTTTAAAGTAATATCTATGCCTAATGTGGGGTTCAAACTTAAAACCCTGAGATCAAGAGTCATGTCTCCACCGGCAGAGCCAGCCAGGTGCCCCTCAAGTATATATTTTTCAATACTGAATTCCATGTGGGACTGAGCTCCATGGGAGTTGAGAGGACAAGGTAGGTGTTGGAGAGTCAGCATCTATGGGACATGGAGTTGAGGCCCTAAGGATGTATAAATTAGCACTTGGCTGATTTGGAACAGGTGTAATAGAGGAGGAATAGTGTAAGATGGATAGAGGAAATGGCCCAGATTGTGGAAGTCATGATAATAGACTATATATTCTATGTATGTAAAATATAAATATAGCTTTGATATGGAGTTACAAAGGTAGATGAAAATGTAATTTGTGGATGTCACTAGTGTTAAGGATTCCTCTGAATTATATTTTGGGTTAAATGATTAGAAATTTAAAAATATCTGTATGGAATTACTTTTCAGTTTGTGAAAGTGAGACCTAATACCACTATCTTTCACATTCCTTGAAGGCAGAGAGTACTCTGCATTTTCTGTGTCTCCTTTCCCAGCATGCTGCCTGGCACACAGTAGGTGTCCAATAAATGTTAGTTGAATAATTGAATTTCATTTTTTTTTAAAGTTTTGTGTTTTTTTTAAGATTTTATTTATTTATTTGACAGAGAGAGAGATCACAAGTAGGCAGAGAGGCAGGCAGAGAGAGAGAGGAGGAAGCAGGTTCCCCGCCAAGCAGAGAACCCGATGCGGGGCTTGATACCAGGACCCTGGGACCACGACCTGAGCCAAAAACAGAGCCTTTAACCCACTGAGCCACCCAGGCGCCCCTTGAATTTCAGTTTTAATGTGATATGCTTGCGGTAGAGATGGTCAGTCTTCCCATTTTACTAGACGATGACTGTGTTGAAGGGGGCATTTTCTGTGGTGTGGAAGGATTACTAATTGTACACATTTACTTATTAAATTATTTAATGGTAATCCAACCCCATAATTTTCATTATAGATATGTAACCAAAGTGTGTATGTGTGTATGTACATGTTTGTTTATTAGAACATGTTTTATTTGTAAAGCACATTTTGGAGCTCTAATTATTTACAGCATGAATTTTGATGAAAAACAGGGTGACATTACATATTGGTGCTTCATTGCAAATTTACTTTACTGGCTTCTTGAATAAGTTAAAAATACTGGTAGTTTGGGGTTTTTAAGTCTTTTGTTTTGTGGTTTAGTTAGCAGCTTTGATTTTAGAAGCAATTGAAGTAACATCTCTGTGGAAGCATGCTTTCATCTGGTGAGTTTTTCTTAAAATAGCTATGAAAAGAACCATAATTTGTATCAAGATGAGGATTTGATAGTTAAGGTAGACATGGAGAAAATTGAGCTCTCTTTCCTTTCTCCTCTCAAGTTTCTTATCCTTTAATGCATTGACTGGCTGTTCAGTGTCCCTAGTGGGTCCTGAGGGCCCTCCAGGCCAGCCTGAGGGGAATCACAGAGCCCTTTTTAGAGGCTCCTGGGCTCCAAGGTTTTAATGTGTTTGCATTCGTCTGACTTGAGAAATGGACATAAACTGGGTAGGGCAAACTATGTAGTATTCCAACTGTTGAATCATTTGGGGGTTCATTTGTGCGTTTTTAAAAAAGATTTTTATTTATTTGACAGAGCGAGAGAGAGTGCACAAGAGGGGGGAGCATCAGAGGGAGAGGGAGAAGCAGGCTTACTCCTGAGCAGGGAACCTGATGTGGGACTCCATCCTAGGACCCTGGGATCATGACCTGAGTCTAAGGCAGACTCTTCACTGACTGAACCACCCAGGTGCCCTCATCTGTGCATTATTAAAGTTTGAAAAACCATGGGCTTTCGTTTATATTGTATTAGTGATGCGTGATCACAAAGAATTGTTTTGTAGTTGTAATAAGTGATCATAAGAATTGTTCTGTAGGGGCACCTGGGTGGCTCAGTTAGTAGAGCATATGACTCTCTCTCTCTCTTTTTTTCTTTTTTAGTAGAGTGAGAGTGAGAGAGGGCATTGCCCGCACAGGGAGGTGGGGAGGGAGAGAGAGAATCTTAAGCAGCTCCACGCCCAGCATGGAGCTGGCTGTGGTGGCTCAGTCTCACATCCCTGAGATCACGACCTGAACAGAAAGAGAGTCAGATGTTTAACTGATTGAGCCACCTAGGCGTCCAGAGCAGTCGACTCTTGTTCTCATAGTCATGAGTTCAAGCAGCATGTTGGGCATTGAGCCTACCTTAAAAAAAATCGTTTTGTAATTGCGTGTGTGCGTATGTGTGTATTTCTGGCAATTTTTAGAGATTACTACTAATTTTAAATTAGGTTGTTTTTTTTTTTTTTTTTTTTTTTTGCTTGTTTGTTATAAATGCAGTCTTTTAAAAGAGTATTAGGGATGGGAAGCCCCCTGATCTTTATGCTAGTCTTCTACTCAAAATACTTTAAAGAGGATTCTTCTGATTTTCTTTTTTTTTTTTTTTTAGATTTTATTTATTGATTTGACAGAGAGAGATCACAAGTAGACAGAGAGGCAGGCAGAGAGAGAGAGAGAGAGAAGCAGGCTCCCTGCTGAGCAGAGAGCCCGATGTGGGACTCGATCCCAGGACCCCGAGATCATGACCCGAGCCGAAGGCAGCGGCTTAACCCACTGAGCCACCCAGGCGCCCTCTTCTGACTTTCTTTTGAGGCATGTAGCAATTGTTTTTTTAGTTCTGTTATGCAGTCCAATTAATTTAACATAAAGAATTGGCTAATTTTCTTTTCAAATCTTCATTCAGTTTGGAAGGAAAGTAGAATTGGGGGTTGTGTTACATACAGATTTGCCAACTAGAAGCTTCTAGTAATAGAATATTCACTCTCAAAATACTTAGCCCAACTGTTTTCTCCTCAGAGAGGGCTTTATTTGTTTATCTCACTTCCCTCGAGGTATGTTCATTTTATTGGTGAAATGAAATGTATGATGTTTTTTCCTTAAGAACTGAGGTCTTTGGAAGGTAGTGGGTAGTGGGAAAGTATTTATTTGCTGTAACTGCATTTTCCTCAGTGAAGTTACATTCTTCCCATTTCTTATACTTTGTTGTAGATACTGATATTCTGTGGGGGTTTTTGTCCTCTACTCCTTTTGAAGAGAGGTGTGCAGATAACGAAATAATTTGTATTTTTACAAAAAGGATGAGACAAAATGATTTGCCCAAGGTGGTAAGATTTTAAGAGTTATACTTTCCTCTTTCTATAGGATGTCTGAAAATTCTGAGACATAGATTTATATTTAAACAGTATTAATTTCATTTTGAAATCACAAGCTCAGTATGTTTACCTTCAAGCTCTGGGTATGTCTGTGGGCAGAGTACCTTAATTTTAAGCCATGACTCCAGTTATTAATCTGAAAAGGAATGATACATAATTTGAATTTTTTCCCTATTTTTTTTCTTTTTTCAAACACCCTACTTATAGGGAGAAACCTTTTTTTTGGGGGGGGGGGTCAGAGAGAAAGAGCACAAGCGGGGAAGAGGCAGGCAGAGGGAGAAGCAGACTCCCCGCTGATCAGGAAACCTGATGTAAGACTCAATCCCAGGACCCTGGAATCATGACCTGAGCCAAAGGCAGAAGCTTAACTGACCGAGCCACCCAGGCATCCTGAGAGAAGGCTCTTTGAAGTTATTACTAAGACGTGGTTCTTTGCCCTGGCTGTTGACTCCCTTTGTGTGTGCTTCTCCATCCCAGCATTTGTCCCAGCAGCACATTAATGTTAGTGTAAATGTTTGGTTATAATGCATGTCTTTGAGCAGATTGTAAGCTGCATGAGAGCTAGAGCCAGGTCTCCTTGCTCAGCATTGTGTCTGCCATGTCTGGCATGATCCCAAGCACATGACCAAAGGTCAATAAATATTTGAATAAATGAATGATGAGGAGTAAGGACCTATTCAGCATTCACAGTTGTGTGTTTGTGTTTGTATAACCCTGTGAGGGCTAGTAACTAATTGAGTTCTCAGTGAATTTTGTGTCTTTTATTGGAGGATTGTGGGCTGGCTCCCAATGAAAGAAGCATTTCGTATCGATTTGTAGGCTTCAGATTACAGTAGGAGCCCCAGAATAATATGGTAGTCGTCCGTTTTGTAGATGAAGGAACCAACAACCATAGGCAAAAATGATTTAATGGTTAAGTGACTTCCCACTCTATCTGGCTGTTCCCTTAAAGCATTGTCAAAAGTAAATGTTTTGTCACTGCCCAGGGTATAGGGTATTAAAAAGGGAAGACAGATTCTTCAGTGAAAGGTGATTACTTTGTTTTTTTGACATTGCTCGTTTTGTCTATGCCTACCCTTACGAAGATCTTCATAAAAATGTCTTTTTAAAAAAACCTCAAAGATCTGGGAATCCAGTAATTTTGTTTCCTGATACAAGTATAGTGGTAAAGAATTACTAAAATTTTATCCCAAGAGTAACTCCATCTGACTAAGTGCGAGAAACAGACTTAGCAAGTTTGAACAGTCATACAGTGTGCTTTTCACCAGTTGTTGATAAGAGAAGTAGGTCATCGGTACAGAAAGAGTATTTCGAAACACATTTATCATTAGTTTTTAAGTGAGATTGCTGGGTCAGTCATGTCTGTAAAAGTTCTGCGGTTGATATGAGAACTCTTGGGACTAATTTGGCTCTTTGATGAGAAGAGGTTTAGCTTCTGAGTCTAGTCTCCTGTGGTACGCTTGAGGGAGGTGGTGTAGCCTCTGATTCTGATCGGCAGTGTTCTCTGGGCAGTGTTCTCTGCCTGTCTCTCCGTCTCTGTGATGGAGGTTTCTTACGCAATTCTTTTTTCAAAGCCGCAGGGATGGGGAGAGGTGGTTGTGTTTATGAAGATGCTGGTGATAAGCAGCAAATTGGGAGAATATGAGGAATAGTGAACGTGTCATCCTTGCACATGACCGTAGGAAACAATCTGCTCTTATTTTGGTAGTGCAGTAACAAAAATATACTTCTGTTGTTGAAGAGCTGGAGATGGCCCCTAATACCTTATAATCTCATGTTTTAGCACCTGTAAAATTTCTGTAATGTCATATTATTATTTATTATATTTTAAGTGAGAGGTCCTATTAGGGCATCATTTAGTTGATAAAGGGTCTCTCTTTAATTCAAGTGTGAGAGTTAATTTGAAGATTTTTATTTTTTGCATTTTATTTGTTGCTATTTTGCTGTTCATATGCTGATTTCATTTTTAAAGTTTTGGCTTTATTGAGGTATAGTTGACATGAGATTGTGAGATGTTTGAAGTATACCTTGTGGTGATTTTTTTTTTTTTTTTAAGATTTTATTTATTTATTTGACAGAGAGAGATCACAAGTAGACAGAGAGGCAGGCAGAGAGAGAGAGAGGGAAGCAGGCTCCCTGCTGAGCAGAGAGCCCGATGCGGGACTCGATCCCAGGACCCTGAGATCATGACCTGAGCCGAAGGCAGCGGCTTAACCCACTGAGCCACCCAGGCGCCCCTTTGTGGTGATTTGATTTATGTTCTGTAGCTCATTTCACTTCTCGTCAGACTTCATTTTTAGCAGTTGTTTTCATAGCTTCCCATTCTACTCCAGGTCATCAGTCAGTGAGTGTTTATGTCACCATCAGGGGTCCTTCGCTTCTTTCTCTAACGGCTTCATAAAATGACTACAGAATTGCAAAAGGTAAAAGTAGGAGTTCTTAGAAAGCTTTAAGAAGTATAAACCTGTTTACTATACCTTGCCTTTTAGAAGTTGCCCTTGATATATAGATTCTAGCTTTTTATGTGTGTCCTTTTGTGCATTTCTCTTAGACAAAAAAGTGCATAGTCCTCTGGCATTAAGCCTAAGGGTTTTCAGTCGGAAGTAAAGATTTGTTTCTTTTGGCCTATTTAAAGCTGTTTGTCTCTCAGTCTTTGAATGTTTACAGCCAGTTTCTATATTTTTACAAAACGTGAGCAAAATGCGATTTCATATTTAAAAATCGCACAAACAGGCCAAGTGGAACTGTGAACTGTTGAGGCAGCGCCGCCGCAGAAGAGCCCTGAGTGGCATATTGGCTGACGTGGGAAAGCCAAATTGTATGTATGATGGGGAGTTTATCATTGAAAAAGTATGAAACTTCAGGGGGCGGAAAGTTGAACTGCCCTGTATTTTGTGGTTCAAGGTCATTGTGTCTCTCTAGAGGTCTTTTATCTTTGGGCAAGTCGCATAATGTTTCTGTGCCGAAAATGAAGGGCCTGGAATTGATGAGCTTTGGAACATTTTCCACCCCAGGCTTCTGTGAGGACTGAGTCTGGATGCTTCTTGGTGGATCTTGTGTTTTCTTTTTGTTCTTTCCTGGAAAGATTTAAAAACTAAAATGATAATGGGTCACTGAATTGAAACAAAGTACATTTATAATCGATGCCTCCTTCTTGGTATTTTGCCCATTACCTGTATGAATAATGGTAATGGGAGGAAAGTACTTGGAAGGCAGGAATGAGGGTGAATTTCCCCCTTTGTTCTTACCATTCTTGATGTCATAATAAATTTGAACCAACATCAAGGCTGTTCCGTACTTGCAGTCCGTTGTCTTAAGTGGTCAGCTGTTTTTCTAGGGGGGAAAAAGGTGGGTTTTTTTTTCCCAGCACCTCAGTGTCATCAGTGGAGTCCACATCTCTTTTAGCCATAGCTGCCGTGTATGAGTTCTGTTGTGTATATGACTTTCTTTTGTGCTTTGTAAGAAATGTTGCATGTGGTCTTTTTCCTTTTTTAAAACAACTTCTGTTCAAGTAGGTAAATTTTGGCATATTTTTTTTCTTGGAATGTGTCATTTATGAATCTGTTAATTAAGAATTGGCTGCAGTTAAAATGATTTGTTAGATGCATTCAAGTGTCACTGGTAGATTTTATTTAAGAAAATTCAAAACACCTCGGTCATCTCATGTCCACAATTGGTGAATGTTGAATTTTTGTATTTAATCGGAGCACCTCCCATATTTGGTTTGCGTGTCTGCTCTCTTGTGAATGTCTATTCTACATAGGCTCACATATTCCATTTCCGGCTTCCTAAAAGCAATTTTAACTATTTGTATTGCCATTTAAATAGCTGTTTTTACGACATTTGTTTCCTCATCTGCGATCTTACTTGTCATTTTCTTTTAAATAATGCATTCAATCTCTCCCACATTGAAAAGTGCCTGCCATTAAAGCAACAACTTAGAACATGTTCTTTCCCTTTTGGGACATTCTGGAGTCTTCCTGTGGTTGCTGCTGGCAAAAAAACACTCTGTGAGCACTGGGGTAATTGATGCTCTGGAACAGTATCAGCAAATGTGCTGGGCAGGATTTTGCTACTAGTAGGGGTTTTCCTGTATGTGTTCCTAGCAGGATGTGTTTCCTTTCATATGAACCATAGAAATACATCTGCTGGAATCTTTAAACAGATAACTTCTCAATAAACAGGAAAATGTCAAAATTGTGGTCATTTTTTTATGAGATGGATGGAAGTAGACAGAATAGAGAAAATGTAACATTTACTCAGGTGTTTTGAGTGTATTTCATTTGGTACCATTACAGTATAAACAGCCTGTCTTGTCTACATTTTTTCATCTAACACCCAACACATTTCTTTTTTTTTTTTAATTTTTATTTATTTATTTATTATTTATTTGACAGACAAATCACAAGCAGGCAGAGAGGCAGGCAGAGAGAGAGGAAGGGAAGCAGGCTCGCTGCCGAGCAGAGAGCCCAGTGCAGGGCTCGACCCCAGGACCCTGGGATCACGACCCGAGCTGAAGGCAGAGGCTTTAACCCACTGAGCCACCCAGGCGCCCCACCCAACACATTTCTTATATGGCCTATGAAAAAATTTTCTAGATATAACTTGGCAGTACCTTAATTGAGACTTTACACTCTCGTAGAGGTTAAGGATTAATCACTGACTGTAAGATGGCAAGTTTTATTCTGAGTATGACTTTTTGCAAACTTTCCTCTGACACTTATAATGTAAGTTTGGGACACCTGGCTGGCTCAATACGTACAGCATGCAACTCTTGATCTTAGAGTTGTGAGTTCAAGCCCCATGTTGGGTATGGAGATTACTTTTAAAAATAAAATCTTTAAAAGATAAAATAAGTCCCTAAGCCACAGAGATAGGCTTATTTTTAAGAGCTTGTTCTTGGTTAAGATGATCACCCAACATGTAAAGAAAATTTTTTTTTGTTTCCTTAGATGAGCTGTTAAGTATTGTGAATGTCAGTAGTTAGCTTTTAGTTTTTTTTTTAATTTGAAGCAAAAACAGTATATTATCAACTCATCGGAAATCTTTGTGGAAATATAAATTTTGTGCAGCCATTATGGAAAGAAAATGGAATGTAAATTTGTGCAGCCACTATGGAGGGCCCTCAAAAAATTAAAATTACCTTATCCAGTGATTCCACTTCTAGGTGTTTATCCAAAAGAAATGAAATCACTATCTTGAAAAGGTATACGTACCCTCATGTTCATTTTAGCCTTACTTGTAATAGCAAGAATTGGAAACAACCTGTGTCCTTGGACAGATAAATTGATAAAGGTGTGTGTGTGTGTGTACACATATACCACATCTCCTTTATCAATTCATCTGCTGAATATAGGTCTATAAAATACACATATGTATGTATGGGTATGTATATGTATATATATAATAGAATATTGTTCAGTCATAAAAAGAAATTCTGCCATCTGTGACAACATGGGTGGATCTTGAGGGTATTATGCTAAGTGAAATGAGTCACAGAGAAAGACAAATACTATATGATATCACTTACATGTTTTTTTTTAAAGATTTATTTTAGAGAGATTGTGCACATGGAGTGGGGGAGCAGAGGGAGAGAGAGAGTCTCAACCCGACTCCCTGCTGAGCACAGAGCCTGACATGGGGCTCTCTCATAACCCTGAGATCTTGACCTGAGTTGAGATCAAGAATCGGATCCCTAACTGACTGAGCCACCCAGATGCCACCACTTATGTGGGTTTTGAAAACAAAAAGAAACAAAACCAGAGCAGAACTCATAGAAACTGAACAGTGATTGCCAGAACTTGGGGGAGGGGGGAGGTGGTTGAAATGGGTGAAGGTGATCAAAAGGTACAGACTTCAGTTATAAGATAAATAAGCCTTGGGGATATAAAGTGCAGCATGGCAACCACAGGAAAGATTTTAAAAATTTTTAAAAATAAATTTATTGTGATAGTCACTGGCCAGTCAAGGCCTAATAATCCTCTTTCTTGGCCTTCAGTATTACTTGGGGACTTGGGCAGTAGAGATGTGGGGTTCCCAGGGCCCTTGGGTGGCTTAGTTGGATAAGCATCTGCCTTCCATCCAGGTCATGATCCCAGGGTTCTGGGATTGAGTCCTGTGTGGGGCTCCCTGCTCAACAGAGAGTCTGCTTCTCCACCTACTGCTCCCCCTACTTGTGATCTGCTCTCTCTCTCTCTCAAATAAATAAATCTTTAAAAATAAAATTAAAATAAAATAAAGTAGGTGTTTCAATTAAATTTTACAGAGAGCATTTCATAGTTGAGCCTCTGCTCTCAACGTGTTCTCATATTGTCTTTCAAAGTCATCAGTTTTTATTATAATGAAAACCATTTAGGATAATCCCGTCTTGTTAGAAATGTAGGTAGAATGATAATTTTCATATTGTAAGGGTTTAGGTGAGGTTTGTAATTCCTACATTTTGTGGAAATTAGAAACCATGTCGCATTTTCTCACATCTAAAGTCAATTTATTTTGAAGTCTGTAAACATTTCTTTGGGTTGCTTAGTGAATGACTTAATGCTACATCTTCTCTCTCTACTGCTGTTGATGATCCTGTAATTGCAAAGAAAAGGCCGTACACATTTTTAAGAGTTTATACTTGAAAGACCTAATGAGCAGGCAATTTCTCCAAGGTTGAACTCTGACAAGAAATTTAAAATTATACCTAGTATTTCCTTGGACTTGGTGTCTGTTGTATTAGTTTAGGATTTTTTTCTGCTTAATTTAATTGAAAATTTGATTTCTTTATAAAGTGTTTTAGTTTTGGGGGATACTTTAGTTGTATAATTTAGGATAAGATTATTTAATAAAATAACTCCTTTGGTTGGATGATATGACATCTTAATTTGGAAATGCATAGCTGAGCACTTAAAACAACAGTAAAATACTAATGCCATTTGATAATGCAGGGGAATTGAGAAGTTGAGATAGATCTTATTTTTCCTTTGGGGGGACATCAAAATGTAGTAAATACTGTGCTAAGATAGGTGAACATAAAATTTTGTGAAGGTCTCATGATAACTGATACTAGTTCTCTTATGTGAAAGTTAAACTCTTGGCCCAGGAATTGATGGGTTCTTTTCCCTCAGTTAGAGAAACCTATTAGGGGACTCTTCAATAATAATGGTTAACATTTATTGGACAGTGCTTACTATGCTTCAGAGTCTGTGCTAGGTACTGTGCAGTTATTTTTAAAAACCGTTTTGTTGAGATACATGTTGATTCTCGAACAACATGGACCCCTTGTGAAGTAAAAAATCTGTATATAACTTTTGACTGCCCCAAAACTTAACTGTTTACAGCCTACTCTTGACTGGAAGTCTTACCAATAACATAAGCAGTCAATTAATACATATTTTGTGTGTTCTGTGTTATATTCTGTATTCTTACAGTAGAGTAAGCTAGAGAAAAGAAGTGTCACTAGAAAATTATAAGGAAGAGGAAATACATTTACAGTCCTGTACTGTATTTATTGAAGAAAATCTGCAAGTGCACCCATGCTGTTGAAACCCATGTTGTTCAAGGGTCAGCTGTAATTCACATAGCATACATTTCACCCATTTAAAGCATACAGTTCAGTGGTTTTTAGTATATGTATTCACAAATACGTACAGCTATCACCATGGTTGAGTTTAGAACATTTTCATCACTTCAGAAAGTTTCCTGTACTTGTTAGCTATAACCTTTTATTCCCCTGTTATCATCCCCCCCCCCCCCCCCGCATCAAACAACCACTAATTTACTTTCTTTATCTGTCAGTTTGCCTCTTCTGGACTTTCATATGAATGGAATCATAAAAACGTAGACTTGTGATTGATATTTTGTGATTTACTCAACATGATATTTTCAAGGTTCCACCAAGTTGTAGTGTCTGTTACTGCTTCATTCCTTTTTATTGCTAAATAATATTTCATTGTATGGTTATATCACATTTTGTTTTCCCATTCATTAATGAGTATCCAACCTATGGGTTGTTTCTTCCCTTTGGCAGTTTGTGAATATACTGCCAAGAACATTCACTTGTAAATATTTGTAAATACCTGTTTTCAGTTCTTTGGGGTGTATTTCTAGGAGTGGATTTCTGGGTCATGTGGTAGCTGTTTAAGCATTTCAAAAGCTGCAAGACTGCTTTCCAGAATAGCTCTACTATTTTATATTCTGCTAATAGGCTTCTGATTTCTCTGCATCCTCATCAACACCTGTTCTTCTCTGACTTTTTGATTCTAGCCATCTTAGTGGCGTGAAGTGATTCTTCTTTGTGGTTATGATTTACATTTCCTTAATGACTAATGACGTCCAGTATCTTTAAATGTGCTTATTGGACATTTGTATATCTTCTTTGGAAAAATACCTATTCAAGTTCTTTGCCCCCCTTAAATTGGATTACTTGTCTATTATTGAATTGTAGGAATTCCTATAGTCTAGATGCAGGTGCCTTATCAGATACATGATTTGCAAAAAATTTCTTCCATTCTGGTGGATTGTCTTTTCACTTTCTTGATGATATCTTTTGAAGCACAGAGGATTTTAACTTTGATAAGATCCAGTTTATCTACTTTTTATTTTGTTGCTTATGCTTTTGGTGGTGTCATATCTAAGAATTGTTTGTCAGATCCAAGGTCATAAAGGTTTACCTCTGTGTTTAATTCCAAGAGTTTCATAGTTTTAATTCTTTTACAGTTATGTCTTTGATCCGTTTGAGTTAATTATTTTATATGGTGTAGGACAGGGTCCAATTTCTTTTGTATATGGCTGTCCAGTGGTCCCAGCACCTTCTGTTGAAGACTGTTCTTTCCTCATCCAATGGTTTTAGCAGACTTGTTGAAAATCACTTGACCAAAGATGTATGAATTTATTTCTGGACTTCAAATTTCGTTCCATTGATTTATATGTCCGTCCTTCTTGTAACTCCCTGTCATGATTTTCATTGCTTTGTAATAAGTTTTGCAGTCAGAAAGTATGGGTCTTCCTAATTTGTTCTTTTTCAAGGTTGTTTTGGTTATTTGAGGGTCCCTTGCAATTTCATATGAATTTTAGAATCTGTTAATTTCTATGAAGTCAGCTGAGATTTTTTTTTTTTTAAGATTTTATTTATTTATTTGACAGAGATCACAGGTAGGCAGAGAGGCAGGCAGAGAGAAAGGGAAGCAGGTTCCCCGCTGAGCAGAGAGCCCGAGATGTGGGGGCTCAATCCCAGGACCCTGGGATCACAACCTGAGCCAAAAGCAGAGGCTTTAACCCACTAAACCACCCAGGCACCCCGTCAGCTGAGATTTTGATAGGGATTGCATTAAATCTGTTGATCAGTTGGGGGAGTGTTACTTTTTTTTTTCCCTTTTAGTAGGCTCCATGCCTACTGTGGGGGCTTGAACTCATAATCCTGAGATTAGGTGTTCTTTGCTCTATCAACTGAGCCAGCCAGGCTTCCTGGGAGTATTGTTATGTTAATGTTAAGTCTTCTGATCCATCAACTCTGGATGTCTTTCCATTTAATTGAGGTCTTCTTAATTTCTTTGAGCAGTGTCTTGTAGTTTTTCACCTACTTCCTAAGTATTTTATTCTTTCTGATACGGTTGTGAATGGAATTGTTTCCTTAATTTCATTTTCAGATTGCTAAGAGTGTATAAAAATACAATTGATTCTTATATATTGATCTCTTATCCTGCAACCTTGCTGAACTTACTCAAATAGTTTTTTAGTAGATTTCTTAGGATTTTCTATATGTAAGATCATGTCATCTTTGTTCAGAGATAGTTTCATTTCTTCCTTTTCAATCTGAATGCCTTTATTTCTTTTTCTTTTCTTATTATCCTGCCAGAACCTTTAGCACATCACTGCATAGAAATGGCAAAAGTAGACATCCTTGTCTGGTTTGCGATCGTGGAGAGAAGGCATCTTTCATCATTGAATACTGTGTTACCTCTGGGTTTTGTTTTGTTTTTTGTTTTCATAAATTTGAGGAAATTTCCTTATATTCCTACTTTGTTGAGTGTTTTTATCAGGAAAGTGTTGGATTTTGTCCAGTGCTTTTCTGTGTGAGATGATTGTACAATGTTTTTTTTTATTTGATTGATATGTTACATTATTTGATTTTCAGATGTTGACCCTACCTTGCATTTCTAGGGCAAGTCCCACTTGGTCATGGTATATAATCCTTTTTATAGGTTGGTAGATTTGGTCTGCTAGTATTTTGCTGAGGGTTTTTGCATCTGTATTCATGAGACTTTTTTTTTTTTTTTAAGGATTTTATTCATTTATTTGGCAGAGAGATCACACGTAGGCATAGAGACAGGCAGACAGAGAGGGGGAAGCAGGCACCCTGTCGAGCAGAGAGCCTGATGCGGCCTCAGTCCCAGGACCATGATCTGAGCTGAAGGCAGAGGCTTAACCCACTGAGCCACCCAGGTGCCCTGTATTCATGAGACATTGATGTAGTTTTCTTGTGATATCTTTCGTTGATTTTGGTATTAGAGTAATACTGCCCTCACAAAATTAGTTTGGAGGTGTTCTGTTCTTTGGAAGAATTTGTGAAGAATTGGTGTTAATTCTGTAAATATTTGATAGGCTTCAGTGACGAAACCTTCTGGACCTAGGCTTTGTCAGATGATGCTTTTAATTATTATAGGTATTAGTCCCTTCATTTTATAGAAGAGGAAACTGAAGCTCAGAAAGATTAAATAATTCGCTAATAAGTGGCAAAACTAGGATCTTAATCTGAATGATTTTATGTCAAGTTCTAGGATAGTAACAATAGCTGACATTTACTGCGTAGTTATGTGTCTCTAACCATACAAGGTGCTCTGACGTATTAATCTCCTGCTACAATCCTCATACCAAGTGCTCATTTAATAATAACTTTAACTTCATACGTGTTGTACCCATTTTCAGATAGAGAATCTGACACTGACTTGCCCTGTTGAACCTTGGCCAGGAAGTAAATGATAGACCTATGCCTCTCACTCACAGGGCTGTCTGACTCTGGAGCCTGCCCTCTAAATTGCTTTTCCCTGTAGTATTCAGCAAAAGCAGCTGTGCCACGTGTGGACAGCTGACCCCAGGTCAGGTTCGACCTTGATTGTAAATGGGCTCATACTGTCCCTCAAGTTCCACTTGGACAGACGTGGCTTCCATCAGCATAGAGCTCTGGAAGTACTGCCTTTTCTCACTGACTCTGCTGTGTAGCTACCACTCTTCTCCATGGTTGGAGCAAAAGAACCTGTGTATCATTCTGACTCCTTGTGGTTTGGATGAAAGTAAGTTGTCACCATGCGTAATACAGAAATGACTTCTAAAGGTGTTTTAGTATGGATGTCAGCCAGCAGATTTGCATAATGTCTTTCACTGAGGACATTCGAAGCACTTTATATATTTATATTCATATTGTTGGTGAGATTAGATGGTATCTAGCCTATTTGAGTAAAGAGGGAAAGTTGTCTCTCTTTTTTAAGTTAAAGGCCCTCCTCAAGATGTCCATTCATATTTCCAAGGTGGCACAAAAAGCTGACCTGATACCTTGTGCGGGTGGAGGGGCTGATTGAGTGGTGGAGCTCACAGAGGGAGGTGAGGTCTCATCTGCACAACAGTGGGGTGGGTAGTACCCAGACTTGGCAGCTGGTGTTCTCTGGGAGCCCAAGAACAAAGGCCGGGACCCGGCTGTACAGACCCAGGTGGTAGGTGGTGCTTGCTCATACCTGTGCTCACCTGTGCTTGCTGATGTTTTACCCAGGGCCTGCAGCCTGGCTTCTGCTGAGGCTGGCGAGGGGCAGTCCCCTCACTGTGCAGCACTGGAGGAGGGTATCTGAGTATCTAGCTGCTCTTAATTTAGGCTTTCACTCAATTTTCTCTGCAGCCTGTTTTCCACATCCCTGTCTTCAGAGATAACACAGCTTTTCTTCCGAGTGCTCTGGGGTTTCACTGTGGGCTTCGGCAGGCATCCTTTTGTGAGCCTCTCCTTCTGAGGCCCTCAGCTGAGTGGAGAACATTCACACTTCAGTTAGTTACATGTGCGTGATCGCTTTTTGTCTTCCCAGATTTTCTTGTCACATTTACTCTTCAGTCAGTCACCCCCACATTTGCTCTTTTGTAGGCTTCTTTCCAGTGTTCTTTCTCCTGTCCTTGGTGTTACCTACTTTCCTTCCTTTACTGGCATTTTATTAGGATTTCAGGAAGGGGTGGAGATAAATATATTTCTTTTGTAAATTACCTCTTCATGTCCTTTGTATAACTTTCTACTGGGATTTTTATGTTTTGAATCTATAAACACTTCATACATGAACAATAATAACTCTTTGAAATATGGTACAACCCTTCCTTTCTTCTCTGTTAACTTACTTTTGAAACACTTGCTGGAAGGTACTGGTGGGGAGTTTAGCTTTTGCTAACTTGTGCAGATGGCTATATAGGGAAATGGATCCGGAGACCATCTGGCTATACATTGACTTCTGTATGGATGTGATTTTCTTTTGGTTTTCACCAGCTCGTGGAAGCTGTCTTACCTATTCATAACTTGAGAAATACTCATACTGTTTCACAAGTGACATGACTCTGGCCAAGTGGAAGCGAATCCTTTGCCATCTCCTCTACCAAATGCTCTAAATGTATGGTCCTGGTAGTCAGCTGGAAAGTTCTGGCAACAGCTGGGCTGAGGAACATGGGTGCTCAGCTGCCTGCCAAGCCTTTGTTGCCTCAGCCCAGCCACATGCCCCAGGCTTGGAAAGAGGCCACTTTTGCACATGCCTTGGAAGGGTAGAAGGAGGCTCTGGCAAGTATAAATGATCTCTCTCTGCATTTAGCAGTGGGCCCAGAGCCATGAGGAAGAGAATCAGAGGGAAGGAATTAGCAGCAGCCCACCATGTGTCCCATTTGGCATGAGTAGACAGGTGTTAACCTTCCTCTGCATGGTGATCGGGGGGTGCTGGTTTTCAGCTGAGTTGTCAGGTTTGACAGTGTTCCATTTCCTCTCATGTTTTCTCCAGGCCCCTTCTATCCTAGCCAACATGAACACAATGTCCTGCATATTGGCAGACAGGAAAATTATATTGGCTGCAGTCTAGGGAACCTGGACCAGGTGAGGCCTTGCGATCCCAACGCACGAAGCTTTCAGTGCACATGTCTTGGGATACCTAGTGGAATGTGGAGTCTGAAGTGACCCACGAGGAAGCCCAGGAACACTAGCTTGGTGTCACTTACCCTTTCCCAAGTCCCCTGGTTACTTGGGAAATGGCTGTGGTGAGTGATCAGCTCTGACATGAAACCTGTCCATTTCCCCTCCCTGAGTTTTTCTTTTCCTCTGTCTGACTACTACTGCTATAATAATCATTCTGGAACTTTCTCAGGCTGGTTTACTGCCACAGTTCAGCCAGCACCTTGCTTATAGCTTCTTCCCATCTAATATGTCCTGTGCTACTCTTAGACCTTTTGTCATTCTGAATAGCACTTTTATCACATTGCTTTCTGCTTAAACCTTTGCTGTTCTTTCCTAGGATCTGGCTTTTGACCTCTCTGGTGCATTGGTAAAACTGTTAGCACTTAGGACCAGAAGTCCTGTTCTAAGGTGCTCTGATACTCTTCCTATGTTGGAAGGCTTTTGAAGACAAGGATGGTTGCTTATGTTTCTTGAATTTGCCACTACACATAGCTGGTCTTAGGGCACAGTCCTCCGTGAGAGAGCCGATGTCTGGGGAAAATGCTTAAAAACTGAAAAATCACCTTGGCAGACTGAGGAAAAAGCCACAGTATCATAACTTTTGGGGGGGGATTTGCATTAGTTTCAGATTCACCAGATGACTTCTCTTTGGAGTTTTCTTTAGCAATGAAAGGAAAAGGTTGGAGTGAATTATCTTCCAGTTCCCACCCAACTCTGAAAGGCTAATTTTCCTTCATTCTTTGCCTTGATCTTTCTCCTGAAATTAAAACTGATGAGCTGTTTTTGGATCTTGAGTTAGGAATTTTTCATTTCTTTGTAATTCTTTCCCTGACGCATTTTGTTTTCTCTGAGTATGTGCTGCTCAAGGAAATTTGGGTTTGCCATTTGGCTACTTTTTAGGAGAGCAGACAAAATGCCATATTCTGATCTTTTTCCCCCGTTTGGATTTTAATGCACTTTTTGCTCTTCCACAGACACAATGAGGCGAGTGGTACGACAGAGCAAGTTTCGACATGTGTTTGGACAAGCGGTAAAAAACGACCAGTGTTATGATGACATCCGGGTTTCTCGAGTGACCTGGGATAGTTCCTTTTGCGCTGTCAATCCCAGATTTGTTGCCATTATCATAGAAGCGAGTGGGGGAGGAGCGTTCCTTGTGCTCCCTTTGCACAAGGTAAGTAATCTGATTTTTCTACTCTCTTAGGCACCCTCTGGTAATCTTGATTTATTTCATAAGAGTGACTTAGAGGATTGATAGTTCCCTAAGACTTGTGTGATTGTGGAGACCATTAGACTGATATAACTGAGGCTTATTCCACACACTTCACTAACCACATCAGTTTTTTCTAACAGAATCCTCAAACAAAATGATGAACTCTGTTTTGGGTGTGCCTTCCCTGGATGAAGAGATTATCATAAGGATACTGTGAGCATGGGCAGGCACAGGCATTTTATGATTTGATTAGTAATCATCCTTTTTTTTTTTTCAAAAAGTGCAATTTTTAAAAGAAGCAGAAATTTTTAAAAAAGATTTTATTGAGAGAGAGCACGTGTGTTAGCAGGGGGAAGAGCAGAGGAAGGGGGAGAGAGAAAAAATCTCAAACAGACTCCACGCCCAGCGCAGAGCCTGTTGCGGGAATTGATCATAACCCGAGTCAAAATCGAGAGTCTGATGCTCAACTCACTGAGCCACCCAGATGCCCCTGAGCAGAAAATTTTAAGTTAATCTTCCTCCTCTTCTTCGCCTCCTTTCTTTTCCTTCTCCTCCTCCTCCTGTGAGGTCAAGAGGATGGAGACTTCTTGGTTTTTTGAATGATAAATGGGATGAGACCTTAAGAAAATGTTCCAAGCAATGGAGGTTTTAAGTCTGGACAAGACTGAGTTTCAGCATAGAATCTAAGCAGTGCAAGTAAGTGGTAGAAATAAAGGATCTTTACTGAAAGTTGTTATGTGTGACCTTCAGCCTTACTGGGCTTCCCAGTCTCCTAACTTTAATCCCTCCAGTGAGCCCTCTCCAATATGGGGGGAAAGATAGGAGATTTGTGAATTTCTGATTGTTCTTGAATATTGTAGATGACATTCGGTACTTGCTTTAACAGGAAATCCCAGGACTGCAGATCCGTGGGGGGTTGGGAGGGTGGCTGTGGAGAGAGCAAGCGAGCCTGCAGAGTTATTTTCTGGTTGGCTTCTAGGAGGAAAATAAGCTTGGTGACTCCTGAGTTCTAACGATAAGGGCTCAGGACTGGTGAGGATGCAGGTGTTGGGTCACATTACAGCTGTTTCCACTCTGCTGAGAACCTTGGGTCTCCATGAGTCTGAGCCATGTATATTAGGGGTACTCATCATAACGGCTTGGGTGATTCGGAAAATGGTTACAGTAAAGTGAATTTCTGTCAAAGTATTGTTTCCCATTCTATTTTGATGTTTTTTCCTAGGGAAATTTCTCACTAGGAAAACTTCCAATTCCTCTATACTTTACTTTCTTTCAGATGCTCATCACTGACTTATTTTAACATCTGATTTTTACTTTAGTAGCCAGAATGATGTGATATTATGCAATAGGACCATCTCACTACAGAAATAGTAGATGGATGCCTTTAGGGAACAGATTTGATTAGTGTTTCCACACGTACCTTCTTACTGACAGAGTTGTTGATACATTTTATTTTTTTTATTTTTAAGATTTTATTTAGTTGACGGACAGATCACAAGTAGGCAGAGAGGCAGGCAGAGAGAGAAGAGGAAGCAGGCTCCCTGCCAAGCAGAGATCCCGATGTGGGACTCGATCCCATGACCTGGGGATCATGACCTGAACCCAAGGCAGAGGCTTTAACCCACTGAGCTACCAGGTGCCCTGTTGATTACATTTTAAAGGAGACTCTTTTCTTCAGTCGAAATTTTAATTTTCTACTCAGCTTTATTTTTGTGGAGAAAATTACTGTTTAGTGGCAAATAATGCATTACAGTATTACCACTGCTTACCTGACGTAGATCGGGAGTTTGAATTCAACGTCAGCTGTGTGTGGTGGGTCTGTGGTGCCCATCTGAGAGGCTGCCTTAACTGGTCAGCCAAGATCAGGCACCGGAGCACCATGATGTATTTTGGAGTTTGAGTTTTTATTCTCCCTTTTATAGAGTGAGAGATCTATTTAAGACTGATGGATTTATTTGCTTATTTAGCTTCCAAGAAATGGGACAAGCCAATTAAGCACAAACTTTTGAACGGTTAATCTTCCTCTGAGTTCACATAGTCTTGAAGTTCCACATCCACATAAGGCTGTGTGCATGCATCTTTGCTTTTACAAACCATGGGAAGCTTTGAGTTTCATTTATATCATTTAAGGGAGACCTATATGCAGTTTCTAAGCCAACTGGTTTTTATGATTTGATTTTCACTTGCATTAGTATTTTGTTCTTTTACCAGTTGTATAGGAATTAAGGTAGAATAAGTTGCTTTAAAAATTGCCCATTTTGGAAGAAGTGTTAGTTTTTGGAGAAGCCTCAAGAGTCATTTTCCCAGACTGTAATATGGTCTGTGTGGCTTTTTTGCTCCTTAAATACTAATTTGTTTTGGAGGAGGTGACATTGGCATAAACTAATAAGCCCAGCCATCGGAAATAAGGCCAGTACTTGGTATTAATGACTTTTATAATTGATGGGTTCACAGGTACTATGTGGGATTTTGTGTATTAAAGTGTCTGTATTTTAGCCCTGAGGGCCAGTGTGGCACAGAGGAAGAACACGGGCTTGGCTCAGTCACAGACTTGTAGTAGGACATGGATGTGTTACTCTTTCCTTGCTACAACTTCAGTATCTGGATAACTTGGAAATAGTTTTAAAGTGAGGTGCTGCTTTTGTTTAAAGCTAAAAACAACCAAATTCTTACATATAGTGTGAAGCGATAATTGAAATTAAGATCGCAAGAAATGATGCTCTGGGTATGTACTGGGCTCCAGTATGTGTTGTCAGCAGTCTGGGATTCCTCTACACATGAATTGTAGGAGATGAGCATGGTTTTTAATAACCACCTCAGAGACTTCTGTTAATGCCCCCCAGCCCCTTTTTTTCTGGTTATAAACAGGCAGGTGAGTTTTGGTGGTGCTTTTTGGGCTCTCTGTTCCTACTAATACCGAATATGCATGTACTGATCTTGAGACGAATTGTGACTCTTCCACAAAGGTTCCTATTTAAAAACATGGCCTCCCATGAATTTCTCTTCAAAGCTGGTTAGTGTTGGCAGTAAATAGGGCTGCTTATTGCTGCTTGATGAGGTTTGTGTTTAGATTCTGGGAAAATTGTGATCTCTCTGGACTTAAGTGGGAAGAGTAGTAGGGATAAATACATTAAAACACATAGATAGCAAGAGGCAAGCTTAGGAATGGATGTGTATTTAAGTGTATGGATATGAGGTTTTTGTTAAGGTTTTATTAGGGAAAGTGGGATTGTAGGAAGTCGCTGCTAGAGGACTACAGAAGGTACTCAGCCCTGAGGTGGGGTGGTGTAGATTAGCACACGTGGTTCAGGATCTCTTTCGTAATGCTCTCATCAAGCTATGGCATGCCACGCTGTCATGACTTTCAAGGTGTGGCTTCATACATTTTCTTATTATTTGGTCTTTCAGAGGATGAATAATAGCAGTCTTGCAGAACAGAAGTTTGCTTTGTGGTTTTGGCTCTGAGGGTTTTTCCCCCCACGATTACGCAAGCTGCCTTGTATCAAGAGCATACAGGTTTCAGCTCCCTGTGCACTGTACCGTGTGGGCACGAACAAGCCTCTCCTGTGTGGAGTAGCCACACTGGTGATGTGGGATAAGGCGTTCCCATCCCTGTCATGAGCCCTCGTGGCTCATACACACCAGTGTTTGTGGGAAGGTGCGTGTGTTTGTGCGCGCACGCGCTCACACGCACATACACACTAAAGCTTCAAATCACAGTGAACCTGTAAATCCTAACTTAAAACAAGGGTGGGGGGAATTAATTAGAATTCTGTGCTCTTGATCTCTTAACAGTCCTTAGGTGGAGGGTACAAATCGGAGGGCTCCCATCTTCCCTAATTGCTTTCTCCCTTCCTCCCTTGACGATTCTTACTTTAGGCTATTGGAGCGATGGCTGACTTCATCCTCCCAGTAACTGCCTCTGAGGTAGCTCTGCGCTGGGCTCTGGAGGGCTGGGTGTGGCCAGGCCTCTGTCGCCCTTTTGGTTAACTATCCCCTTCTAGCTTCTCTGGTATGGCTGTGCAGTACCTTCTTGCACGTAGTTACTTTTCTCCCATTTGTTTTTGGAACTGAGTGTAGGAATATTTGAAACATGGCTTTATATATGTCTGTGAGCTATCTTTTCAACTCATCTGGTAGTCTTTCTCAGGTAGGGTTTTGTGAAAGAATTCAATCCCATGGAAAATCATTTCAGTAACTATTTTCTTAATTCTCTCAAGGATGGGGCATGCTATGCCTTCTAGATGCATGGGAGAGAAATTAATTCAGTACATATATATTTGCTGCCTTAGAGCATTAGGACTTAATTTTCTCATAGAACCTGGGCTGCCAAGGTCTGTTTTAGAGTGTTATTCTGTCATATTTATTGAAGAAATCTTGATTCATTTCAGTCAGAATTCTAAGTACCTCTTCTTACTGTTCAGTATCCAACTCAGATGTTATTTCTGATTCACTGAGTCAGTGAAAATCATCCTTTGGCTTCCCTTGGCTGCTTATCCATGCTGCTGGTACCACGTCCTGCATCATTCCATTGTACTGTAATATTTTTGTAGCCACTTAAAAGATAAGGGGAGAATGATTACAGTTATATTCTCTTGATCTCTTGACATTCACTTGGATGGAAGATGCAAACCAGATGGCCGTTTGTGTGCTAGACCTCCAGGATGGCCTCCAGAGATTCTCACCTCCTTCTATTCATGCTGTAGTGTGGTTTCCTCCCGCATTAAACAGGGCTGAACTCTGTAACCACTGGGATATGCTGGATTTGATGGCTTGTGACTTCTGAGACTAGGTACTGGAAGCATGTTGGCTTCTACTTTGTCTCTCTGGGATGCAGCCTGCTTTGAGGAGACCTGAGCAGTTCTGTGGAGAGTTCCATGGGACCTTCCACTGATCGTCTGCGTTGCTTGACAACCCTGTGAGTGAGCTGTCTTGAAAGTTGGATCCTGTGGCCCCGGCTGACACATGACTCATGAGAACCCTGAGCTAGAACCACCCAGATAAGGTGCTTCTGAACTCCTGACCCCCAAACTATGAGACAATAAATATTTACTCTCATAAGCAGCTAAGTTTTAGGGTAAATTATTAAGCAGCGATTTGATAACTAATTCATGTATTCTCAGAATATAGCTCTTGACTCATCATGTTAGGTCACACAATGCATGAATAAATGAGTTACTTACAGTCACCTAAAAGGCCTTCTGGGAGTTTTAGGCACTCTTTGCATATATCTTTCAAACTTTCTATACAGAAAATAAATATATACAGATACATTCTTAAATAAATCTTAAATGAATAATTGAAAGGTTCTATACAGTAGCAAGAGGTTCTGTACAGTAGCAGTCTTATCTTATGGCAAGATTTGGTTATCCTGTGTTCCATGATACTATCCTATAACCTAAAAAGATTGTGTTATGAGGTCATAGTCACTGTCCTATGTATAACTTCAAATTATGTTATTTGTTTTTGGGAAAAACTCTGGAATGTTAATGATGGTGGGACTGACAGTGGTTTTTATTTTCTACTTTATCATTACCTGTACTTCAAAATGTTTTGCAGTGAATTTATTACATGTAAAGATTATTTTAAAAAAATTATCAGTAATATTATCAGAGCATGTATAAAGAGCTAATTGTTCTTTAGGCCTTAATGAAGTCTAAAACAGTACTTTAAAAAAATCATATTCGTTTGTTCACATACTCATTCCTTAGATATTTGAGTACCTCCTTTGTGCCAGGACCTGTGTTGGATTCTTGGTCTTAAAAAGCTTTGGTAACAGTTGACTTTGATCTCTTTGATGGGGAGCGTTGTGTGTACATAGAGTTCTCTGACACAGTGATGAGAGATGAGTTCCAACTGAGGCTCTTTTTTTTTTTTTTTTTTTAAGATTTTATTTGTTTATTTGACAGACAGAGATCACAAGTAGACAGAGAGGCAGGCAGAGAGAGAGATTGGGAAGTAGGCTCCCTGCTGAGCAGAGAGCCCGATGCGGGACTCGATCCCAGGATCCTGAGATCATGACCTGAGCCGAAGGCAGTGGCTTAACCCACTGAGCCACCCAGGCGCCCCCCAACTGAGGCTCTTAAGTCAAGGAAGACGTCACAGAAAAAGTTCTGCTGGAATTCAGGCTTCTCCTGCGTGTAGGAACTAGGGATGAAACAGAAGAGCTCAGCTGATTTGCTAAACTGATGAATTTGAAGAGGTGCTCAGTTCCCAGCAGGACAGAGAATGAAGTGGGAGCCACATTCCCCCCTCAGATTCTAAGATCTCTGGGTGTAGAGATGGGCGTTCAGTGAAACTGGTGAAATGGAATGTTCAACTGGAGGGATTAAGAGGAGGTGAAGGATAGCTTTTTGGTAGAAAAGCCATTTCTTTTGTCCTTTTTGTCCCATCACGTCCATTGTAAATAGTGCAAAATTAGTGTTTTCCTCCATCATTATATGGAGAAGAACCAGAAAATAAGCAGCACTCTTCCACATTTTAGGATATTGTTGTAACTGGATCCACATAGCATCTTTCTTATGTCTTCTTTAGGAAAAGGCAACGACTTCATGTCATCTTCATAAGAATATGACTCCAAAATGACCTCAGAATGTGCTTGGAGGGTCCCCTTCCTAAATGGTCTGAGTCGATGCACAAGTAGGGTTGCTGTCGCACCTGTGTTCTGCAGGTGTGGGGATTGAAGCTCAGACTCAGTGTGGGCTCAGAGCTCCAGGGTCTTTGTGGATTAGAACCTGGGCCTCTTGGTCTATTTGATTTGTACATTTGTATTTTTGAATAACATTTTCCCCCCACTGAGTGTGAAAGATTTTTTTTGGTGGGAGAGGTATAGAAACTATGGTCTAATTGATACTTAATCCTTTGCATTCCTTCTTTCTCTGCCATTAGAATGCTTAATAACAAAAACACTAGCTTGTCAGGGCTTTGGTTCTGTCAGCTCTGAGAATTATCTTAAGGTCTGGAAAGTACTGGACCTGTTCCCTGCCTCGAGGAGACAGCCACAGTGAGGAAACCGCTGCCCTTCACATTATGGAGCGCTTCCTTTAAGCGCCAGGCACCGTGCTGATAAGTGCCTTCTTTCATGGACTAGTTCAAAAGGAATGGCAGTCTCCCGATGGCGCTTTTCTCTGTGCCCCCCCCCCCCCGCCCCCATCACTGCTGGCACCTGCTGGATTTGCATTGGCTGCATCTCCCCCTTACTGCACACTGCTGACAGGCAGTTTTCATTCCCACAAAAAGCAGTGCTCCAGTTTGGACAAGGGTAGCAATGCCAGTAGCCCTTTGTACAGATGTGGGCGTTTGGCACATGGTCGCTTTGGTGTGACGGGCAGGGAATTTTATTCATTGCCTGTGTCCTGATGTGTCACGGGATGCCCATTCACTGCCTCCTGAAATAGACGCTGTCTGATGCGCGGAGCACCTTACACTGTCAATTGTATGGGCGGTGAAAGGCTGCGAGGCGGGGGTTAGGGGGGTGGAGGATGCAGGGGGACGGCACCAGGTGCAGAACAATGACTTCCAAATTATGTCACGAGCTGCCAGCCGCACGAGCACTGCACGGCCTCATTACCACATGAAGTGCCACAGAAGGGCCCTTTCATTTTCTCCCAGTGACTGTTTTCCACAGTCTTGCTATGGGGGCTTTTAGGGGGGATACCCTGCTCACCCCCAGTTAACAATGGAGCACAAAGTCCTGGCAGAAGGAACCTCACAATGTACCCTGGGGCTATTTTTGATTACAGTGAGTGGTTGTGACTCAGAGTGTGCCCTGGCCGATGACGGCTTCCACCCTCCCCTCCCAGTCCTCCTCCCCTGGAGATGAGCAGGCAGCCTGTCCTTTGTACGTTTCCTTGGCTGGCTTCTCCTGCTGCTGCAGTTCGCTGATATGTCCACAGCAGCCGGCTTGTAGGCCTGACAGGGCTCTGACAGTGGTTTTTACCATATATGGCCATCAGAGCTCTGGGGCTGTCAGCTGGCCAGGATAATTTCCTTCCTTTGCTTTGATTGGCTGCTTGGTGGCTCAGAGAATGGTGGGATCTGGGAGCATTTGGTGAAGGGAAGCCACTGAGTCAAGTGCAAAGAACGTTTAACTCTTTGCTGATTTTCTGGAGCTTGAGTCTGTGCTGAGCACACAGGCAAGTGCTGTTAGCAAAAGCCCTCACTGTGTAAACATTATAACCAAAGTCTGGCAAAGCAGTTGAGAAAAGGTTTCCAAACACATGTTACTCTGAAATAGACCTAGGGTTTAATGGACAAATACCTACAGTCCTGATTTGTCCAGAAGCCTCCTTTATAACCATATGTAGCAAATTTTCTGCTGCCGAGTTGAATATCTGTACTTGGTGGGGTGGGACCTGAGTGGAGTCCAGGGGAAGCGGAGCTGGGAGGGTGAGTGGTGGAGCACGTGTTGGCTTTCTTAGAGGACCAGTGACTTGGGTTTCTTATCTGGCTAAGCTTTTAAGTTGTGAGTAAATGATACAGTCTACAGAACTGGGTCTCTACTCCCATCCTCCTGCTGTTCATAACTACTGCACGAAGAGAACTGCAAGGCATTTACCTTTAAAAAAAAGTTACAGTATTTTTCTGGTTTTCATCTCTACTTCCAGGAGGGTGGATTTTTATTCTGAAGCTTGTGCGTAACCCCCTGCAGGGTTTGGACTGAAAGGGGGTAGCTCTGGAGTTCTTCGTCATTCACAGAGGGTCCTAGGGGAGAAATCCCCAGTGTCATTCACTGAATACAGGGGGTTAGGCAACTGATTACTCTCCTTTCTGATGTGAAATTGAACAATTTGTTTTAATTTCCTGTATTTGCACTGAGGTCAGTAGTTATTTTGCTTTTTCAGCTTTTGCTTTTGAGCTGAATTTTATGTTGACTAGGTTCTACCTCATCCTGGATTCCTAGTTTGTGTTTATTTTCAGACCAGAAGTATGTGGAATTTTGTGTCTCTAGTGATGAGGTTTTCACTTTACAAATTGTTAGGAAATACAGTGTCTCTGTGCACTATGGCATATTTAGGCGTGGTTGAGCAAGGAAACGTTAACTTCCAGTGTTTTGCTTTCTCATTTTGAAATCCATAGTTTTACAGTAACTTCTTTCATATTCTTAAGACTTTTAAAATGGTCTACGTGGTATTAGACCCAGGTTTTAAAGAGGACCTATGATGCCAAATAATTTGCTTGGCATTTTTTTTTTTTATGCCCATAAAGCCTGTTCTTTGCTCACAGGCAAATGAGCTCTCTACAGAGCCACACTGCCTCTCTCTGGCAGCTCTAGGATCTCACTTCCTTGACAGGACTGGGTAACCCAATCTGTGTGCTTGATTCCAGGGCGCCTCTGCTTACCCTTTTGGTTCCCTTAAAGTAAAACCACACCAGGCTGTATTAGTCCCGGGTGGGGAGCTGCCCCTCTCAGTGGCCAGCTTGTCAACAAGACATATATTGTGTATCTCAGTCTTGCCGGTCTGCTGTAGAAGTCCGTGTCATGTTCTCTGTGCCACTCTGCTATGTCCCACGATCACAGACTCTGTAGCTTCTTCATGTGGAGCAGTAGGGCCTGAAGAGATTTCAACAGAACATGTCTCCACATAAATAATACTGATAGAAGAAAAAGGAAGTTGAAAAAAACTTCAGTTGACATCCTTTGAACTCTGCACAGTGTGAATGGAGCTCTTATGCTTGGGCTGAAAACTTTTCCTTTGCTCCGAGCACATGTTTGACTTACCATTCTCCTTGTCGAGATTCAGAAATTCTCAGGGTATTACTCTGAGGCCAGTAAGGAGTCATTAACAGTGCCTTACAAAAGATCTTTTAAAGTACGAACAGAATGATAAAGTTATTGAACTCTGGGCATATAAAGTTATTTACCAGCATTTTTTCTCCCTAAAATATATAAATATGAAGTAGGGACGGAAAGTTTGGAAAATCTTTGTCTCTTGTTCCTTGAGTCAGGATAGGGAGGGACTTTTTAGGCATTTATATCCAAAGGTAGTGAAGTCAGGCTGGATAATAAGCACAGATTTCAAAGCAGTTGGATGAGATGACTGCAGATCAGAGGTTGGAAAGGCGCTGGGAAGCTGCCGTGCAGAACTGGATGAGGGCGACGGTGTGGACTGCTGTCAGAAGCCCACACCCTGGAGCAGTGTGGGTCTGCATGACTGAACTCTGGGATGTCAGCTAGAAAAACCTTGTAAGAGGGATAAGTGGAGCATCTTAAAGGAGAATACTTGATTTGACTAGTGGAATTAACATGTGTCACCTTTCAACACTGTGGAAGTTTATTAACTTTTTGGAGACCTATAGGTTATTGTGAGAAACAGTAAGCCTGATGCTCAGCGTTCTGTGTGGCTTTAACAAAAGCGCACATTTGAAGGACCCACTAGATGCTCCCTAGCCCCAGTTTGGTAGCATCTTCAGCCTCATACTGAGCAAGCGAACATGTGGATCGAAAACGTTTATCACTTTGGGGGTGGTTGTTACGTTAAGAAACAGTCATTCTGAATGATCTTTTATAGAATGCAGAAGTCATGTGGGCAAGCTTCCCAGTGCTGAATTTTGAGAGTTTGGGAGAGTGAAAATGTGTGCAGGTTCCTTTGATATACTATCAGCTCCTTTAAAAATACATTGCAGAGGGGTGCTTGGGTGGCTTAGTGGGTTAAAGCCTCCGCCTTTGGCTCAGGTCATGATCCCAGGTTCCTGGGATAGAGCCCTGCATTGGGTTCTCTGCTCAGCAGGGAGCCTGCTTCCTCCTCTCTCTCTGCCTGTCTTTCTGCCTACTTTTGATCTCTGTCAAATAAAGAAATAAAATCTTAAAAAAAAAAAACACATTGCAGAGTGGAGCTCCTTTATAGGAACAGATGTGTGAGAAGACTTCTGTACACTTCTGTACATGTGTCTTTAGAGTTTCTTGATTGCACAGTACTGCCCTTGGCATGTAGGATGAGTGCACTTTGTGCACTTCTAAGTATGGATTCCTTTTTGACATGAGGTGTGAGAAACTAGTAAGATACACTGTGATATGTAAGTGGCAGAAGTTACAGTTTACCATCGAAATTGATGGGAAGTGTCTTTAACAACTAGAAATGTCATGTCATAAGAGTTACAGTGAATTTGGTATGCCTCAGGAGGAATGTGTTTGCAAGGTTATTTAAAATCACAAACATTCCTTCTTAGAGCAGTTAGATAATGTATTTACTGGTGCTTAAATTTTGCTTTTTACTTCCCTTCCACAAAAATGCCTTTTGGAGGAAAGTGTTGCCTAACTCTGGATTTAGTTGAAGCGTCAGTTTCCAGGAGCTCTTTTGAGTTTTGTGGCTGTTTTGAAAATTTTGAGAACTTTCCCCAAACCCAGAGTAAATGATAGTGCTAGTGTCTAGGTGGTTTTCTGCCACTATGAGGGTTGCTGGCTGGAACATGTCAAAGCCATCAGCCTCAGCTCGGGCCAGCCACATGGAAATTGTGCTGTCACACTCTCCCCTGTGCCAGCTGTACATACACTTTGGAGGCTGAATTTTCCCTGGGGCTCATGTTGCTGGGCCCTGGGCAGGCTGCTGGATCTTTTAGATAATGGTAGTCCGTAAGCCAGTGCCCTGACCTATTTCACTAATATGTCACAAGTGTATGAACTAGGCACAGGGCCAGCGCCCTTGGTAACCTTGGTCATTTTGCTACTTGAGTTGACTTGCTGGCCATTCCCACCACTTGGAGTTTTAGCTAGAGAGGTACAATAAAAGCTCTTTTGTGACAAGTGGCAGGGACTAGTAAGTAATTGATAACTTTTTAAATATTATTTAAAGCAGGGAGTCTAAATGGTGGCAGATTGTTCTCAGCTAAACTTGCAATTCCATGGTAGAAAATGAGTGATACTCTAGATGATGCAGCTGATGTGTGACACATCCTTAAGAAGACGGTGACCTGACTAGTTAGTAAATGAAATTAATCTGTATGTAAGTCTTGGAAAACGGATAGGTGGTACTTAAAATAAAGCACCATTTAGTTGAAAAAAAGGGGGGGGCATTAAATTCTTGTAACTCTTTTTTTCTAACCTCAACATTCACTTACATGTGCTGCTTAGAGGTGCAGGTGAGCTGTGTTGTCCCCATGACTGGCAGTGGGTGTCCCTTCTGAGTGGTCCTTCACAAGCCAGCAACTAGACGTGGATGCCTCGGTCTGTTCACTGCATGACGAATGAGGACGTGTCATGTGTGTGAACGAGAGATGCGTTTTCACTAGATCCTCGTGCACAGTGTTTCTCAGAAATGATGCGTCCACATCTTTACCATATAAGGCCAGTATTGTATGGTTTCCTCCAGTTTCCATGCACTCGCGCTCTCAGCAGTTTATAATTGCCCAGCTCTGCCCTTTTAATAATGTACTCATTGGATAAAATATGTTGTGCTTTTCTTTTGATTGATTTTGTTATGGGTAAGAAGCTGTTCAGTGGTGTAAGCCCTTGAAGTCGAGATAGCTGACCCTGAGTTGTGTGTGGTGAGCCTCCTGTCTGTGAAACAGTCAGTGCACATTTAAAATGCCAGTTCTCGCATTGCTTCCCTTTTTCGTTCTTTACCACTATCAGACATTTAGTCGATTCCCTTTTTGTTCTGCTGCAGTGTGATGCTACTTTCCCTGTTTTACTTGTTGTAAGGATTTGTGATGATGTTACAACCAGAGGAAACAGCTGTTGGCAGGATACCATTTTTTATTAACTCTGTTTCTGATGACCAGCTGCCAGTAATTTTAACATGACTTTCATGCCTTTTTCACAACCCGTAGCCTAATGGGAATTTTCTTTCCCTATGAAAATCTTGTATGGCTGGCTGGTCAGTGATGTTCAGATCTCCCCTTCTTCACTCCATCTCTTTATTTAGAAAACGGGGATAATAAAGTTGCTGTATATCATAAAGCAGCTTTGTGAGAATGAAGATCTAAAGGTCCTAGCATGAAATACAAGCATTCTAAAAGTGTTAGCTTTTTTTTTTTTTAATTCAATTTGTTTGCTTGTTTATTTGAGAGAGAGTTCTCTCTCTCACATGCACACAAGCAGCAGGGCTTAGGGGGGGATGGAGCATAGGGAAAGGGACAAGCAGACTCCACACTGAGCACAGAGCCTGACTCAGGGCTTGATCTCATGACACTGAGATTATGACCTGAGCAGAAAAAACCAAGAGTTGGACCCTTAACCAGCTGTGCTACCCAGGCACCCCGAGTGTTAGCTATTCTTACGAGTACTTGTTCTCGATAGGAAGGAGGGCAGTTGGTGGCAGTTGCTCTTTAAATGACATTCAAGTTCCTGTGAAAACGTTAGGCTCTTGAGTACTTTGATGCTTTGGACTTGTGGGCACTAAGCCGAGAACGGCAGCTAGGCTTACTATTATTCTTAAATGTCTGACTTGACTGAGCAATACTGCCACTAACTTTACACGAGGATTGTATAATTTTCACCTTAAAAAGAAAGTCATTTCATAAGCTTCTCAGAATTAAGAATAACTTGTGTTAGTACTTCCAGATTGCCCTCAAAATTACTGTGTATCTGAACAAAAGCTCTTTTTAACCCAGATTGGAAAAAATTATTTTGTGTCCTTGGAAGTTCAAAGTTTAGTGACTATACTTTGCCGTCAAAGATGCCAGACGTGGTTTGCTAGGGAGAGTGTTAGGGTGCAAGGACTCAGATAAAACAGTTCAGATAGACAAACATTTTTACCTTGGGAGTGAAGATTTTTTAATGTAAAGTTAATAATAGTACATTCCTGGGTGCAGGATAACAATACATTGGTGTGTTTCTCCACTCTATTGCATTTTAATTATTTTTTTAAAAAATAGGAAACAAAGTAAGAGGACACTCACAAAGTTACCGGCAAGATTAAACAGATGTTAATATTTTGCCCTGTTTGTTTCATACCTCCTGTTTTTGAAAAACAATAAAGTATAACAAATGTAGCTAAATTTCCATTCTTCCTTCCTCCTCTTCTCCTTCACCAGAGGTAACCATTTCCTCAAACCTGGGATGTGTACTTTCATTACATGTGTATCTATCTGTCTATAGGTTATTATAGGTTATTATTTTATATGGGTTAAACTTTTATGTAAGTGATACTTATTTCCATACCAGGAAAGCAAATTGCTCTCTGCTTTTTTCACTATTCCCAGCAATGCTGCAGTTAATATCCTTTCTGTGTAAAACATGGGAACCTTTCTTACCCACAGACCACCCGGTGCTCAGGGGTGGGCATCTTCACCTCCACCTGTTTCCAGATTGCTCTCAAAAGGTATTGCAGCAGGAGACTGTCCTGTGAGTTCCTGTTTCCTGACATCCTTGGCAACACGTGTATTAGACGTCTAAATTGTTGCCAGTTTTAATAAGTCTACAGTGTTACCTGACCATTTTAATCCGTAGTTCCCTGGTTACCAGGGAGAGCAGTATTTTTTCTTAACACCTATAGGCTGTTTAGGTTTCCTTCCCTGGGAATTCTGTGCTCATACCATTTGCTGTTATTCTATTAGGTTATTTGTTGACTTTGTCCAGTCTGGATGTTGCATATATATTTTCTCTGTCTGCAGCTTGTCTTTCCATTCTGATTATGTTTTTTGAGAACAACCCACACTGCAGAATTTGGTTAGGTGGTGGTTGTTGCGGTTGTTGAGTTTGCATCAGTATTTGTCATTTGGCTTCCATTTATTCGTACACTGTCCTTTGTGTCAGGGTGGACATGCCTTACGTAAGGAGTTCAGTGGTGTTCCTCTTTTCTGTTCTCTGGGAAGTTTTGTCTGAGGTCTCTTCCTGGAGTGTTTGGTAAAGCCCTCCAGTAAAACCGTCTGGGCCTAGTAGCTTTTGGTGTTCATGATTGACTGGGAGGTGGGTAATATGTGGACTTCTGTTCCTGGTTCTTTCATGGTTTGGGGTCTATTCTGGGTTTTTTTTGTTTTTTTTTTTAAGATTTTATTTATTTATTTGACAGAGATCACAAGTAGGCAGAGAGGCAGGCAGAGAGCGAGGAGGAAGCAGGCTCCCTGCCGAGCAGAGAGCCCGATGCGGGGCTCGATCCCAGGACTCTGAGATCATGACCTGAGCCGAAGGCAGTGGCTTAACCCACTGAGCCACCCAGGCGCCCCTATTCTGGTTTTTTATTTACTGAAAAAGTTTTGATTTTTTTTTTTTCTAGGAGATTGCCTATCCATCTGATGTTTTCAAATTTATTATCAGATGTTACTCCTAGTATTTTCATGTCTTGTCAACTTAGACCGTATTTGTAAGTTACATGCTTTTTAAAATTACTGGTATTAGTGCTTTCTCTCTTTTCCTGCTCTGTCCTTTTGTATCACTTTGGCTTATTATTTATTTCTTGTTAATTTCTTCTCATAATTTTACATTCTTTGAGTGTTTTTGTATGTTCTAACTTCTCTTTAATTTTCAGACTTTTGTATATATGCATTTAAGGCTACTGATTTTCCATTAAGGAGATCTGTTTTAGCTCTTTCCCACAAATTGTTGTGTGTTTATTCATCAGTTTTAACTTTTTTCTATTGGCCATTATAATTTTCTGTGTGAAGAATTTAATAAATTTAGAACTTTTTCAGATGCCTTGGGGATTTGGGGTTTATATATTTTTCTATTAATTTTTACTTGAATTGCATTGTACTCTAAAAGTGGGCTACAGGATATTGATTCCTTGGTATTTTGTGAGATTTGCTTTGTGGTATCCTATTGGGTCATTTTAAAAAGGCAATATTTAATGTGTGCATGGAAAAAAATGTTTATTTTAAAATATTGGCTCCAAGGTTGGATAAGTCCATTAGATCAAGCTTGTTACTTGCTAGAGTCATCTATATTCATGCTAATTTTTGTCTATTTGCCTGAGAGTAAGTCTTCGTTAACATCTTCTAACATTATGGCTTTGTCATTTTCTCTTCCTAGTTCTCTCAACTTTTGCTGTAATTAGTTTGAATCTATGTAGTTAGATGAGTTAAAGTTCATAGTGTCTGTAGCATCCCAGTGAATTGTTTAAATGTTATGTAGTGATAGTAATCTTTAATAATGCATTGCACCTTAAAGTTTGTTCTAGCATGGCTGGATGGCACATATTTTTATACCCTTACCCTCCTTTAGTGACCTTCTTGGTTTTTAACTCAGTAGTTTATGATTTTTTAAACATGCCTTGTAGCTGATTTTAATCTAATCTGAGACACACCGTCTTTTAGCTGGTGGATTTAATATAATGTTCATATTATTTTGTATGCTGTATGTCATAATATAAAACGGACACTTGTGATTTCCATTACGACCTGTGTGAGCAGTAGAATGCTACGGGGTGGCAGGTAGTAGCGTCAGGGCTGGGTTACTCCCATGGCTTCTGTGAGGATGCAGGGAGGGAGAGAGGGAAAGCCACGTGGCTAAGGTGTTCTTTGGCATTTCCTTCTTTAAGGAACGACATGATCAGGGATATGATAGAGTGGGTCCCAGCAGTTGTTCATTTTGGGGTAAAGCATATGGAGCCTTTCAGGTGCTGGGAAAGTAGCAAGTCCTTTACTTTGTCTCCAGTTAATTCTCACAAGCTCTTACAGAAGGAGTTGGAACTGTCTCATTTTGCAGATGAGGAAATGAGGTTGGAAGATGAAGTCATTTGGCTGGGGCCTCAGCTGGAAAAGGATGGAGCCACGATGCCAGCCCAGGCCGTCTGGTTCCCAGCCACTCATGCTTTGCTGCCTGTCAGTGACCCAGAGGGCCCCTCCTTATAACAAACACCCCCATTCTATATAATGTGTTGGTTGGCATTTTCTTCTAGGATTCCTTTTTTGTGATGCAGTTCTGGAGATCCAAAAGGGGGTGAATCCAGTTTGCAAGGGGATGTGAGCATGTGAAAATCCCAGGCTTTTAGGTCTGTGGACAGGGCCATCTCCACACCTCAGTTTAGAATTATTCTTTCTCAGTAGAAAACTTTCCCACAGACCGTGACCCCCACAGGCCTGGTTGAATGCCCCGCTCTGTGTCCCTGCCACCCATGCCTGTCCTCCTGGAGCATGTCTCGTGCTGCACTGGCACCGGTGGTTTGATCGAACTCCACGTTCAGCCAGGATGGAGCTGCCCTGTTCACTTTTGTATCTCCAGTACTCAGCGCAGCGTCTGGCCCCTAGAAGTTCATAAGGGACACATATTTGTAGTTCTTAATGGTGGAGTAAATTAATATATTATGCTCATATGTATTATATATAGAACTAATAAGAAGTGGCAGTAGTTTTTTATTGAGTATTTACTATATTCTAGGCACTATACAGGCTTACCTCATTTACTGCACTTCCCACATACTGTGGTTCTGGTTTTTTTTTTTTTTTTTTTTTTTTTTTTTTAAACAAACTGAAGGTCTGTAGCAATCCTGTGTGGAGCACGTCTGTTGATGCCATTTTCCCAGCACCACTTGCTCACTTTGTGTCTCTCTTTCTCACATCTTGGTTATTATTGGAGTACTTCAAACTTTTTCATAACTGTTAGGTTTATTACGGTTTGATGATAGTTGACATTCTTTAGCAAGAAAATACTTTTTAATTAAGGTCTACACATTGTCTTTTTTTTAGACCTATTGCTATCACATGCTTCATAGATTACAGTATGGTGTAAATAAAACTTTTATGTGCACTGGGAAATCAGAAACTTCACCGGACTCACTTTAATTGCAGTGATATGGACCAGAACCTGGCAATATCTCTGAGGTGCACCTGAAATTAAATTTTTTGCATACCTTACACAGATAATTGTAATACTAAGTTATGGTTTGCCAAAAAACTTTATTTCATCTAGTCCCTACAGTAATCTTGGGAGATAGGTATTCTTGTTACTCATATCACAGGATGGATGAAGCTGAGAGAGATTGTATGACTTGCTTAAGGTCATCTGCTGTTGAAGTAATTGAGCCTGGAGTTGAACCCATATCTGTCCAACTGGATACTTTGGTCTTTGCGTTTAGCATACTGCTTCTCTGGAGGTTCCACAGTTGAGCCAAAGCGGAGAAATCATAGAATTTCTTGATCTTGAAAAATTTCCGAGAAGCCTTGCCTCACTGTTGTGATGACTTGCAGTAAGAGGAGAATAACAACAACAAAAAATAGGTTCAGTCTTGCTTGGCAGTGATTCCTTTTTGTATGACTGCTTTTAGAGCATATAGGACCTTGGCGTGGACTGGCATTAACCTGTTTCAAAAAGGAAATAGCTTTTATATATCTGTTGTTAACAATAGCATTTGTCTTGATTAACACAAAATCAGCACGATAAGCCAGATTGACTTGTTAGATTCAAATGTATAATAACATGGGCATATTGTGATGGCTGCTTTACCAACATTGAAAATTGTATTCTTAATGTGATGTGGACTAGATAATGGGTGGGATCCAAGCTGGTGTTAATTAGATCTGGCTGTCTTTTCTGTTGATTGAAGAGAGTGCAGAGACTGAGACATTAAAGTATGTCCTTTAGCCCCTGAGCAATAGCTAGAGCTTTTCTTTTGATTACCCTAACTTAGTGTGCTCACAGGATGCCATTCATTTCCAGAACTGGTAATTTATTATATTCAAGGGTATTAGTTAATTATATCAAAAGTTATATTTAACATTTTAAATAATACCAAGGGTTTTTTTAATAGTAAAAACACATCTGTAATTTACAAATTGTATTTTGGTGAAAAGATTTTGTATTTTCATTTGCTCTATTAATGTAGTCGATTAAATAAAACTTCTGTGGTTCTAGAAATTTGGATTCTTTTTTTTTTTTTAAGATTTTATTTATTTATTTGACAGACAGAGATCACAAGTAGGCAGAGAGGCAGGCAGAGAGAGAGGAGGAAGCAGGCTCCCCTCCGAGCAGAGAGCCCGATGTGGGGCTTGATTCCAGGACCCTGGGATCATGACCTGAGCTAAAGGCAGAGGCTTTAACTCACTGAGCCACCCAGGCGCCCCTAGAAATTTGGATTCTTATAATTTGGTGGAGTATGCTTGGCCGTCAATATTTCTAGAAATGCAGGTTGACAGTTCTACTAGTTGACACTGACTGATGTGAATGTCATCATATATAGGCCTTGGAGAGTTTGGGGTGGAGGTAGCAAAAGAAAAATGGGTTTGAGAGAGCACACAAACTCTTTGGTGTTGGTGTTTACTTAGGAGATTTGTTTCTCTCTCCTTTCAGACTGGTCGAATCGACAAATCCTACCCTACAGTATGTGGCCACACAGGACCGGTGCTCGACATAGACTGGTGCCCACATAACGATCAGGTCATTGCCAGTGGCTCAGAAGACTGCACGGTGATGGTAAGCTCCCAGGGTGTTGCAGGCACACAGGCCAGTGAGACCCACCCACCACTTCCAAAAAGAGTGTGTGTGCGGAGGCTGGAAAAGTAGAAAGTCATAGCGGTTCTGATTGTCCACTGGATTATACCCTGAGTGACATGAAAGCATATCTGTAGATAAGCCTCTTGTAAGCCCTTATATCAGAGACATTGTACTGTATTGTTTTTCTTCTTTCGTATGGGTGTGCGTGTGTACGTGCTTACTGATGTTTGTCACACCTGCTCTGTGGCATTCTGTGAATGCCATTGATCCACGAGTCCGCTCCCTCCCCCAAAAGGAGAGAAAAAACTGCTAACATGAATGGCATATTACAGTGGAAAGTTACACATAAAAAATGCCGAAGATTACACATAAAAAAAGGGATATGTAACAGATAACTGGGGAATAGTAAAGTTTTGCAGTGAGTTAAGTGTTTCTTTCCAAGCTAACGTCAGAAGGTATGTTCTATCGATTTGGACCCTCTTAAGAAAGTCCTTTTTCTGCAGATAAACAAACAACATCAAAGACATTTGAGTTCTTTACATTCCCTCATTTAGATTACAAAAGTAGAAATGTGTGGAACTGGGTTTTGGGATACTTTTTAACCAAAGCTGCTTATTCTTGATTATGTTCTTCTTAGCCTTAAAACGTAATTATAGGTTTGGATCAATTCTTAATCCTAGCCCAAAGTATGTTTACCATAAGTCCCTCTGGGGAGTAATGCCCTAAGGGCAGAAGTCAGTGAAGGTGTCTCTCTGTCAGATGCAGCAGTCTTCTACATGTCCGGTGCAGGACTTGGAGACCCACACTGCTATTATTTCCCTCTTCATTTTCTGTCGCCTGAGCCAGACTTAGGAACATTGTGTGGAAAGTTTTATTAATTAAAATTATTTTACATAAATACAAATTAATTCCTGAACTGTGTCATTTAAACATTTACCCATTTTTCCTCATGGATTTTTGGCCGAGGATAACTCCTCCTGTGATCTCATAATTTTGGCAGCTAAGTCATATTATAATGAAATATGCTGCTGTTAAAAGGAATTGTTCTGCTTGGTGTGCCTTGCTAAATTGATCGTTTTCATGACTGCAGACACATTTTACTAAGGGAAAGGAACATTATTGAGACCACTGATGCCAGAATCTTAAACTGAGACTTAACTTCTCTTAGGAAGCGGGTTTGATTCATCTTCAAAAGAAACCCCTTTTTTGTTCTAAAACATGCTAAGCAGGGAAGAAAGTTCAGTGGAATGAATACCCTCTCACCCCCACCCAGGTCAGGAAATAGATCTTCACCCTCCTTCTCAGACTCTTCCATGTGCTGCATCCCTGTCATAACCCTTCCCTCCCTCCCTCCCTCCCTAAAGTAACCACTACTCCCACTCTTAAATACTTAACTTCTTGCTGTTCTTCATGGTTTTAATCACCTCAGCAAGCATTTCTAGACAGTGTAGCTTAGTTTTGCTGGCTTAAAGAACTTGATTTGTCTTCTAAGTCTTTCGTATATCTTGTAGGTTCCTCCTCCATTATTTTCTTGTCCTTAACAATGAATCTAATGAAGCCTGACCTTAGACTGCACCTTTCGCTATCTAGTTTTTGGTGATTGCACGCTAATGGTGCAGTTCAACATGCTCCTCTGTCCTCTGAATTCCCTGCAAATTGGCAGCTGGATCCTAAAGTGTGATCAGATTCAGGTTCGGTCCTTTCAGCAAGACTGTATAGTTGGTGTTAATGTTCTTCCTTCAAGAGGCCGATGATACCAAGATGTCTAGTCTTTGTTCTTTTTTGATTTGTGCACTATCTGTGCTCACCACTCCGATGCCACAAATCATTAGGGGGTCACGAAATGGTAATGTTAAATTCTGTTATTTTGTTTTCAGTTTTTAGCTGGTAAAATTGTAATTGATTGCCCAGTAGTACTGTTCAAATAGGAAAGTAGGATAGATGTTTGATTCTTTCCTTTTATTTACCCAGTTTTCAAGATAATGAATTGGTTCTCTGTTTTTCTCAGAAGATGACTGGTTAGGTTCTCCCCTCCCCCACCCTCTACCCCTGCTTCCATTTCATTTTGAGCTCATGGATTTGAACATATTTAGTGGGTTTGATTCATTACGATTCTTACCTCAAAGCTCAGGTCATCCAGTCTTTGTTAGTGGGAACTTCTTCAAGTTTCCCCGAGTTCTTTTGACAAACCCTATTTGTTTTCGGTAGCTTCCCTGCTGTTTGGTATGTGAAGGTATTCTGGCTCATCTTGGACATCTCTTTACCCACACTTCATATCAGCCATTTCTCCCAGAAGCTCTGGCTTTTTTTAATGGAGAAATGGAATTTCTAGATCAGTCTGGGTGCTGGGAATGCTCATTGTTACCATGTGATCATTTGTTTTTAAAGATTTTATTTATTTGTTTGAGAGAGTGAGCAAGCCAGAGCGAGAGAAAGCACGAGTAGGGGGAGGGGGCAGAAGGAAAGGGAGAAGCACACTCCCCAGCGAGCAGGGAGCCCAGTGTAGGGACTCTGAAATCATTACCTGAGCCAAAGGCCCACGCTTAACCAATTGAACCACCCAGGCGCCCCTTTGGTGATCTTTTTTTTTCCTTCTTAAGACTTTGTAGTAAATGGGGCGGGTGGGGGGGGGGTGTGTGTACACACACACACACACTTTCAAGGATAAAATACGTTGTGACTTCATCTTAATAGTCCCTGTTCAAATTCTGGACTATCTAGTTGGTTTTTTTTGTTTGTTTTTTAAGATTTTATTTATTTGAGAGAGAGAGCACAAGTAGGCAGAGAGAGAGGGGGAAGCAGGCTCCCTGCTGAGTAGAGAGCCCAATGATGCGGGGCTTGATCCAAGGACCCTGAGATCATGACCTGATTTGAAGGCAGGCACTTAACCCACTGAGCCACCCAGGTGCCCCATGGACTATCTAGTTTTAACCTAACCTCTTGAATATTGCATCTTTATCTCTCTTCTTCCACACTGAGAATATGGGTACTAAAGAACTCAGAGGGTGAATTAGAGAGCCCTGCTCTGTCTTGTGTGCTTTCATATTATAGATACGACAGACTCAGCAAAAATACTGTTACAACCACCAGTTAATGATTACTAAAAATAGTTTTATAAAGCCACAACTTTTTACTTATGTCCACCTCTCTCTAGTCATTTAGATCATCTGAAGCTCCTTCCCTGGTGGATTCTAGACCCCAGGATGCTAGAACCCAACCAGAGAGTAATCCCTTCTGGGACAGGCCCCACACTGAGGAGAGACTGCAAAGAATGGAATCAAATAGAAAAGGCTCATGGAAACAGTACTTTTTAAGTCCTTCTATGTAGATAGTAGCTCCTCAGGGACCTTTAGATTTGGAGGTGAGTTTTTCTGAATATAAAATCTCAGCTCACATCATATCTAAATACATTATTCCATTTTCTTTTGGCATAAAGTGTTCCTGTCAAAAAAAATTTCAGATAATACAGTTCTCTCTCCTTTATAAACCATATATTCTTTTTGCCTAGATGTTCATAAGATTTTTTTTTCTTAGAATACAGTAATCTTGGTAGAATATTGTTGGTTATTCTGACTTGGAATTCCTAAGTTGATGGTATGTTCTTTCAGTATAGGGTTTCAGGACTTTTTTCTCCTTCCCAGAATGTTTTCTCAATTATAGTCCTTCATATTTGCTCTATTTTTTGGCCTTGGTTTTCTTCTTTAGGGGCTCCTCCTGTTAATCCATATGCTTTGTCTTCTTTATTATCTTCAGTATTGGTTAGTTTCTCTCCCAACTTTTTTTCGTGATCATTTATTTTAATTTTTTAATTAAAAATTTAGAAAATTAAAAAAAAAGATTTTACTTATTACGTATTTGAGAAAGAGAGAGAGAGAGACAGAGCATGCACATAGAGGGAGAGTGATAGAGAGAAGCAGACACCCCGCTGAGCGGGGAGGCCGATGCAGGGCTCCATCCCAGGACCCTGAGATCATGACCTGAGCCAAAGGCAGACTCTCAACCGACTGAGCCACTAGGCACCCCTAAAAAAAAATTAATTGAAATATAGTTGACACACTGTGTTTGTTATATTAGCTTCAGAACTTTAATCTTTTTTCTGCTTTTTACCTTTTATTTCTTGGGGGGCATTATTATGTTTTTGATAATGTGTTCTTTCTTGGTTAGTCTTCACTTCTAAAGTGATTTTTCTTTTGTATCTGATTTCAAAAAACTTTTGCCTCCTTTTGAGTTTTTCAAGTTCTGACTTTATTTTGTTTTGAAATAGTGATTGTTTTTCACTAGTTGAGGACACCTTCCTTGCATTCTTCTGTTGTCTATAGGACAATATTCTATGCCTTGTTCTCTTTGTTTCTTATAGTAATTTGGGGAACTTTGGCTTTTTTTCCTTATTTTTACATGCGTTCAGTGGTTAGGTGGCTCAGTTCATATAGCCAACCTAACTTCACAGAGCTCCCCCTTCTGTCCGTTTCAGGCAATGTTCAGCAGCATGGTGACTTGCTCCAAGATTTCCTGGCCTGCTTTTATTTGGCCTTTCTCATTCCTTGGTCCCTCTTATTTCTGTCCTTCTCAGATTTGATTCCATTCGTTGGAATTTCTCCTCATTGTGGGTCCTGTCTCAGAAAGAAGCCCTTTCAGTGGTTCATTTCGAGTATGGGGTCTAGACTGAGGTCTGGATTGCTCCAGCCCCTTCAGACTTTTGTATTTCAGGTTGCTGTCCTCACCTGCTGTTGGGTAGGGCAAAACCTTTCCCAGTGGCCCCTGCTTCTCTCATGTTGGCCTGTTATTCTCAGGTTTGTGAAGCACCCCAGTGCTGCCCCATGATGTTTCCACACAGAGACCCGTGATACACAGGTCATATGGCTGTTGGTGGTTTTCTTCCTTCCACTGCGTTTGGGGGTTATCACCTAGTTCTGGGTTTTTGTTCTGTTAATCTGTTTGCTCTATGTTTTTATGGAGAGACTTGAGAAGATCCCAAAACTGTGCTTGCTGCTGATGCCACCATCCTTCTGGAATTTTCTAATGTTCCCTTTTGTTGGTATTGCCAGAGTGAACATCTTATAAATTGAACAATGCTTTGAGATAAATCCTCCTAGTTTGTGTTTTTAAGCCCTTAAATGTGGCACTGATATTTTAATTGTTTAATATCCCCCAAATCATTTGTTACTATTATTGGGGCAATTACAAGAAGCTTTTATAACTTAACAGTTGAAGTGAAATTTTAAAGAAATAGCTGATTTTCTCCTACTCTACCTTCTCAATACCTCATTTTCCTCTTTGCCCTCTTGAAAGTGCACTGTATGATAGATAATCTGTTTCAAACACAGCACTGTTTTTCAGTTTTATTTTTAGTTTATTATTATATATTGCTTTATTATATATAATTTTATTATGACAATGATTTTTTTTTAAAGATTTTATTTATTTATTTGACAGACAGAGATCACAGGTAGGCAGAGAGGCGGCCAGAGAGAGAGGAAAGGAAGCAGGCTCCCTGCTGAGCAGAGAGCCCAGTGCGGGATTCGATCCCAGGACCCTGGGATCATGACCTGAGCCGAAGGCAGAGGCTTTAACCCACTGAGCCACCCAGGCGCCCCACCAATGATTATTTTTAAAGTAATTTTCACCTCCACCGTGGGGCTTGAACTCACTACCACCCACTTTACTGATTGGAGCCTGTCAGGCATCCCAATACCTTTTTTTAAAAAGGAGAAATGCGTTCAGTAAGTTTCCCAAGCCTAGGCTATTGTTAGTAACCCAGGAGCTACAAATAGTAGGTAGCATAACGAGGCCTCATTCTAGTAGGAGAAGAATCCCAAGATAAGCTCAACATGGGGGATTTGGAGCGCATGCAGGCTGCTTCCATGCCCTCAACCTCAGCTGCCTTACAGGTAAAGTAATAGTAACAATAACCACAGGAAGGAAGCTATACATATAAAACGTTTAGTATTTTTTCAGTATACCTGTAGTGGGTTCATAGCAGTAAGAATATCTTTAGCAAATACTCAGTTAAAAAAACACAATAGAACCACTTTGCCAAATGAACTGTAAGAGAATTAAGGTTTTTTAAGGTTTTTTGTTTTGTTTTGTTTTGTTTTGTTTGTTAAGAAAGAACATGTGCCTGGGGCAGGGGTGGGCTAAGGCTAGTGGAGCGAGGAGGGGCAGAGGAAGAGAATCTTAAGCAGGCTCCATGCCCAGCACAGGTCCTGTTGCAAGGGCTCCATCACACAACTCTGAGATGATAACCCAAGCTGAAATCAAGTTGGACGCTCAACCCTGTGCCACCCAGGTGCCCCTTCATTTATTTTGAAAGCTTTTTGTATTTATAGTTTTAATTCCATTAAGTCCTAAGCATTTAAGCATTGATTTGTTAATTTGGCAAGCATTGATTCAGTGACTGCAATGTCCTTTTGATTGTAGGTTTATGCTGATGGTATATTCATCTTTTACAGATGACTTTTTTTAATTTGGAAAAAAAAATTAGTTGTATTTCCTGTTATAAGAACAGCAGACAGCACTATACAGTAGACTAAGATTTTCTAAGTAAAATAATTTTTTTATTAGCATATAATGTATTATTTGCTTCAGGGGTACAGGTCTATGATTCATCAGTCTTAAACAATTCACAGCACTCACCATAGCACATACCCTCCCCAGTGCCCATCACCCAGCCACCCCATCCCTCCCACTCTCTCTACTCCAGCAACCTGCAGTTTGTTTCCTGAGATTTAAGAGTCTCTTATGGTTTGTCTGTCTCTCTGGTTTTGTCTTGTTTCATTTTTTCCTCTCTTCCCCTGTGATCCTCTGCCTGTTTCTCAAATTCCACAGATCAGTGAGATCGTAGGATAATAGTCTTCCTCTGATTGACTTATTTCGCCTAGCATAATACCCTCTAGTTCTATCCACATCATTGCAAATGGCAAGATTTCATTTTTGATGGCTGCATAATACTCCAGTGTGTGTGTGTGTGTGTGTGTGTGTGTGTGTGTGTGTGTGTATTTCACATCCTATCATTAATACAGATGACTTCCGGGATGCCTGGGTGGCTCAGTGAGTCAAGCCTCTGCCTTCGGCTCTAGGTCATGATCTCAGGATCCTGGGATCTAGCCCCACATCAGGCTCTCTGCTCAGCAAGGAGCCTGCTTTCTCCTCTCTCTCTGCCTGCCTGTGATCTCTCTCTCTCTCTCTCTCTCTCTGTGTCAAATAAATAAATAAAATCTTTAAAAAAAAAAGTACAGATGACTTCTTTAAGTGGTCTAAAAGTAAATTATATTGGTCTAGTTTACCTTTAATTTATTACTTTTTGAAGCAGTGTCTTACACTGGCAGAAAGCAATTATATAAATCCTCCTCCCGGAAATTATAATCTGCTTCTAGGTTTTCCAGACTTCTCATATTGTGAGTTCTTTTCTCCAACAATACCTTCTCATAGAGAGTTTTAAAGATTGTGGCTACTAAGTATTTGACTTGGAAAAAGTTTAGCTCCAAGAAAATACTACTGTTTTAAATAATACGAAGAGCAGCCAAGTTAAGTTTGGTGATTGATACTGACTCACCATTGTTCCTTATCTGCAGGGAGTAATCCAACACAAATGTAAGAAATGGCTGACTTAAACCGTGAGTTGCAGTCATCGTTTCTTCCAGAATCTGGGAGAGGGAAAGATCCTGGAAACAGCGTATTTGTGTTACCCGTTTCCGCCTAGCAGTTCAAAGGGACACTTTTCCCTTCTCCCAAATCAGTCTTACACTAGAAGTCAACAGAAGTAAACTCCCTATTTTGCACATCGTTGCTTCTGTGACAGGTTTTCCTAATAGAGTTTTTGCCTCTAAATACAAATGGGAGTGGTGTTGTCGTGGGTGAATCCCTCGGTGGTTCTCAGACTTCATGTTCTTTCCCCTTTGTGCAGATTGCAGCCCGGCCCTTTGCCAGCAGGTACTATAACCTGGGGACATTCGAGATGAGCTCTCAGTCCTGGATTTTCCCAAAACTAGTGTTGTTCTCACCGGCCTGGTTCGTGGAGGCAGTTTCTGTGGGGAAGCCTGTGGCTCTGCAGCTGCCGCGGGCTCGGTAAGCCCCCTCCTGTCTCTTGAGGAGGCTTCATTTGCCCTTTGGAATTGGTTTCCTTAGCATTTAAAAAGTGTAGGGCCTTTGGTGGGGAGTAGCCCTTTTTATGGCTAGAACTCTAGTACCTGGGGGCGATTAAAGTGGAGAAGCAGTGTCTGGAAACGCTTCGTGTGTGCTTTAGATTTGCCCTGTGTTTGAGACACAAAACCATCAATGAATTGTGCTTCAAAATTACTCTTCGAGAGAAACCCAAGTTCCTTAATTTTCATCACTTTTTTCTCTTTTCTTTTCTTTCTCCCTCTTTCTTTCTTTCTGTCTGTCTGTCTGTCTTTCTGTCTTTCTTGATTTTATTTTTAAGTCCTCTCTACACCCAGTGTGGGGCTTGAACTCACAGCTCTGACTGAGATCAAGAGTCACAGGCTCTACTGACTGAACCAGCCAGGCGCCCCATTCAGCACTTTTTTCTTACTGGAACTGTTCTATAGAACGGTCCTTTTTTACATTTTCAGAATTTCACATGTTGAAAAGGATTCCATTGATACATTAGTTCATGAACATGTGCTTCAAGTTATTTTTTTTTCCGGAACCATGATGGGTTTTTACTGATTGATTCACTTTTTCATCTGGAAGCCCTTGGGGAGTGATGACGTGTTTTGTTTTGTTTTGTTTTGTTTTGAAACACAACATTGCCATAGCAATGTCTAGTCCAAATAGAAAATTTGAGGAATACACAGTATTATTTAAAAATCAAAGCAAAAATTCAAATGGAGGAGAGAGAGAGAGCTTGTTATCCCTGGTGTGCTGAGATGCTCAGTGTGTGTACAGCAGAGGATGGTTGGTGCCTCTTTTCCTCTCCTCACTGACAGGTTTTTGAAAAAGCTCTTTGGTTTTAGAGTAGTGGCTTGAGCGGCTAGACAGGAAACAGAGAAAAGCTAATAGACCTGTGTTGAAATCAGAGCTGTTCTCCTTTGTGCTGATCGGTCTAGGCCTGTACTAGAGCTTTCACACATCATATCTTGGATGTAAATTAAATAGTTGGATACAGTGCTGAGTCAGTTTGAAGACAAGGCTTATGAAAGAAATTCTGGTGTTCACACCTAAAAATATATGCGTGGTTCTAGTAAACAGCAAGAAAAATAATTGTGAACATAGTAAGCATTTTTTTTTTTTTTTTTTTTTTTTTTGGCCAAGCCAGTGTTTTACAAGCCCTCATGTGCATGATTACATTTAATCATTATAGCAGCAAAGTGAGGCCAAGAGTATGTCCCATTTTACAGCTTACGGAACACCACCCCAGACAGCAACTGGTTTGTCAGAGGTCACGCTGTTTTCGGTATCTTCAGTATCTCACGTAAGGGGAGTGCTTCGGGTAGCAGCATGTTTTAGCTCTTTTCGTGTGTCCTTTAACACCTGTATGGAGAGCTGCTGCTGGCCCCATACCAAATAAGGAAGCTGAAGCTCCCAGAAGTGAGGTCTGTTCTTAATGTTAACACAGCCAGTTGGTATCCTAGCTCTGTTGGGAGGCCGTGTCTTCTGGCGTCCAGGCCGGCGTCCTTTCTGCCACACCAGGCTACATCCCAACTTATGCACAAGAAGACTAAACTTGTACCAAGTGGGGGTTCTGCTTTGTTGTCCCTGTGCTTCAGGAGCCAAGACTTCTTCAGCCCAAACGAGAAGGCCGTTGCCTGGAAGCCTCAGACAACCCTACAAAGGGCAGAGAGCCACATCACGATAGGCCTTTGAGTAGGGCCAGTGGGTACCAGCCAAGCAGTGTGCATGCTTTATGTGGAAAAGTTTATGGGTCTTCAGCCCTTTTCCACAGTCCACAGTGCAGAACACCACCACCTTTATTTACCAGCGAAGGCAAGAGTTCCGTCATCTTTTCATTTAGTTTCACAGACTTTTCCAGTCACTGACACCTCCCACTGTAAATCCTCAGGTCTGTATTACTCCTTCCTTCTTTCCTCTTCTTCCTGTCACCTAACTTCTGTTCCTTGTTAGAGGCCATCCCCTCAGAGTCTTCCTGGATGCACCAGACTGGAGAGCAAGAAGTTCACTTCATGACACTTGGCATTTTTATGCAGTCCTTGTCTTATACCTGTGTAGCTTTGGTTACATACTCTGTGTGGTTTCCTGGCACATAATACAGGCAGCAGCAATGGTTAACACTTAGGAAGAGCCTGCCTTATGACAGGCATTATTCTAAATAGTTTCTTACTGCCACATTGCTTCTCAAAACAACATGTATTGAAAGCAGATTCCTTATTTCCCATTTTAAAGATGAAGAAATCGTAAAGCTCAGAAAATTTAGGTCAATGTCTCCAAGGTTATGTAGCTGATACAGGGCTGAATCAGGAACTAGGCAGTCTGTTCTAGTTCTGGAGTCCATGTTCTTGACCACTGTACTGTTCTGTCTCTGACTGTATGCCAGGCACTGTTCTAGGGCTTACAAACTCATGTAACTCCCACAGCAGGCATAGAAAGTGTAAGTATTCAAGTTTCCTCTGTGCAGTGACATTGAGTTGTTTGTCCAAGATCATCGCTATAAGTGTTCCAGGCAGGATTTGAACCAGGATCTGTTTGGCTCTGGAGCCCATGGCCCAACCTTCTACATCATACCACTGGTCTTTGATATTTGGTCTCTTAGAAATCTCTGCTTTCTGTTAGTAAACCCCTCAACAGCAGAGCCTGTGTGTAGTCACCCCTTCCCCTCTTGCCTGGTAATAGGCCTGCCTTATAGAGGCTACTCAAGAGATATGCTGTGTGAATGAGTGACCGAGGTGGTAAAATGGGTTAGAAACCATTGAATTTGCAAGGTGAGATTAAAAAAGGAACAGAATTTCCTCATTAAAAAAATTACATAATAATTGTTTTGCTCCATCATTAAAATTTCCTTGCAATCCAAGGAAAACATGGATGGGGAAGGAGATAGGAAAAGGTAAAGTCCCATTATGGGCTCTGCTTCTGCCCTCATATTTAAGATTGGCAATGCTGACTATTAACAAAGACTTACCTCACTCCACGCTTCATTAGGGATTTAGAAAACACAGTATTTAGTTGTGGTCAGAGTTGAATACAGGGTGCAGAGGTTTCCGGTCCTTGTAAGAGAAGCCAGCAGCCCGTGGTTGTGGTGCCATCTGGAGATGGCAGGTGGTGTTACCACTCCTCCAGTTCTAAGCCCAGGTCAGAATTCGGTTTGGAAAATGCATTTCCTGTTGAGTCACTAAAGTCCCATTTCATAATAGTTTCTCTGTGACTTTAGGCTTTGATCAAATCAGTTTTCTGTTCTTTCTGTTAAAAAAACAAAAAAACCCAAGACCTGTTTTCCGTTCAGATAGTTAAGTTCAATTTGGAGTTGTTTGACTAATCATAAACCCTTCACTAAAAGTGGGCGTGTATCAGGATGAAAGCAAACCTATGATGCTGGGGGTGGTAAGCAGCACGGGTCAGTCTGGTGGAGAGAGACAAGGTAGGTTTTCTTTTGCCCTCTGTGCTTGTTCACAACTGCATTGTTTAAAATTTGCTGAATGGTGAGGGTTCAGGGGAAATCAGGTGACGTCTAGACTTGGGCCCTTAGAAGGCACATTTGTTTTGCCATGATTGGCATAAGGGGTTACAGTTAGCCTGGGCAGACTTTAGCTGTAAGAATGAATGATCACTTAATTCGTGACTTTTTCCCATTCTTCAGGATGGCAAACTTTTTCTTCTAATTTTTTGCAGGACAGCAGAACTGAGCTGAACCTTAAACACTCATCTAATCCAGATCTCTGCCTTCCCTAAGCAGTTGAAAACAGACAGTTGTTTGTCTCCTTAAAAATCCCCAACAAAGGAAAATTCTGTTTCTCACTTGTTCCACTGTTGAGCATGATTTTTCACTGGCAAGTTCTACATTTTCCACGAACTAGTTCCTTAAAAATCTTTGGTGGTAAATTTACTTATTTTAATATATTAACTTAAAACATTTGAATTGTTTAGTATATTTTAAATATAAAATATATTTTAAATATAAGATATTTAAAATATATTAACTTACTTAATGTGTTTTAATCTCCATATACAAGAAGATAGTTATTTTAAACTTTAGCCTTTTCACAAACTTAAATATTACTTAATGTCTTTTCTACAGGATTCTTAGTGCTACTCAGCTTAGTGGTGTCTCGTTTCTTTCTTCTTAGAAGGTGTCTCTTAACCTGTTAGAATTCAGGTCTTCCACTGTCAAAGTTTTTTGTCCCTTCTGTCTAATGCTTTTCCCATCCCCATCCCCCTCTGCCACCCAGGCATGTCCCCAGCTAAGATACGATGAATCTTCTGTGTGTCTCCACCAGTCAAGAGGATTTTTTAAACTGCTTCATTGAACTATAGTTCACATACAGGTCACCCACTTAAAGTGTACAATTTAAGGTCTTAATTTATTCACAGATACATAAAACCATCACAGGAGACAATTTTAGCACATTTCATCACCTCAAAAAGAAACCCTGTATCCATTAGCTATTCCTACCTCTGAGTCACTAGCACTAAGCAACCACTAAACTACTTTGTGTCTCTGTGTATTTTTCTGTTCTGGACATTTCATATACACATAATCTTGTAATATGTGGTCTTTTGGAGCTAGCTTTTTTTATTTAGCATTATATTTTCAAGCTTCATCCATGTTTTAGCATGAATCAGTACTTAGTTTCTTCTCATGGACGAGTAGTATTCCATTGTATAGCTATATCACATTTTGTTTATCCATTTCTCAGTTGCTGGACCTTTGGGTTGTTTCTGCATTTTGGCATTCATGAGTAATGCTGCTGTGAACATTCGTGTACAGATTTTTGTGTGGACAGATTTTTGTGTGGACATGTATTTTTATTTCTCTTGCATTACCTTGGGAGTGATATTGCTGGGCCATATAGTAACTCTGTGTTTAAACATTTGAGAACTGCCAGACTTTTCCCAAGTAGCCACACCATTTACATTCCTACCAGTGGTGTAGGGGGTTCTGATTGCCCCCCATCTTCACCAGCACTCACCGTCTGTCTTTTGATTATAGCCTCCCCTTGGGTATGAACTGATGTTTTATTGTGGTTTAGCTTTGCGTTTCCCTAATGACTAATAAAGACAAGCATGTTTTCATGTGCCTTTAAACTATCTGTCTGTCTTTCTTGAAGAAATATTCTATTTAAATCCCTTGCCCATTTTAAAAATTGGGTTATTTTCCTTTCATTATTGATTCGTTGAGTTTTTTATATATTCTTTTTCACTGTTTTGATTGTGTTCTTTGAAAGGCAGAGTTTTTAATTTTGATGAGGCCGGTTTATTTTTTTCTTTGTAAGATTTTTCTGTGCTAGATATTTCAGAGCTATTATGTATATTTGTATTTTCCAAATGTAAAATCACAGAAAACATGGTGTTTTAAAAGTGACACCGTCCCTAGGAGCCCTGGTGGGTGGAGTTTGCTCTCCCCTCCAGAAAACCCTGGCCTCACTGGGGGCTGTCACCCCAGTGCTGCTTCTCATGGGTGCTTCACTTGTTTCCTATTCTTCTTTCATTGTTGTTGTTGTTGTTGTTGTTGTTGTTTCTCCTTCTGTGCTGCTAACTGGAGAGTTTTGAATTTAACAGGGAATTTAAAATAAAATCTCAACTATTAAGTATAAGTGGAGAAGCAAAATTTTGTAGGCCTGACAGGTGTTCTGATCTTTAATATTTTACTCCAATTTTTTAAAAACCTGCATAGAGTCAGTGTACAATATTCTTTGGATCTTTCATCCAAAAACCAGTGTGTGTTCTGTTTATACAGAGCAGGTCAGCAAACTGGATGGTCACAGGAAGGGTGACAATGAAAGATCATCCCTCACGATCCCTCTTGCTTTCTTTCCCAACAGGTGTGGCAGATCCCAGAAAATGGACTTACCCTTTCCCTGACCGAACCTGTGGTGATTTTAGAAGGCCACTCGAAGAGAGTTGGCATCGTGGCCTGGCATCCAACTGCCCGCAATGTCCTTCTTAGCGCAGGTAGGAGAGGACATTAGCCAGTGTTCTGATGTGTGCCGGGCACATCTGAGGCAGCGCACTGGGACTCGATGATGAGGGGCCGAGATGGGGTGGCTCCCGGGCCCCGCTGCCCACATGCACACAGCTGTGTGTTGAAGGCCACTTGGGGAGTCTGACTCAAGACTTCTTCCCCAGAGAAATGAACAGATACATTCTTACCTAACATTCCAGCAGATTCATGGCTCCTGTTGGGGGCCTTTCCTGGACCACAGTTTTAGTTCACTCCTTTTATAGCAGGAGGATCCCTGGTAGGAACCTGGGTACCAGCTCTGAATGTTATTGCCAACTTCAGGCAGATCTTGTTAGTCAAATCTCCTCCTTCTGTTAAAAAGATACTTTGAGTTTTCTCCTTATATACAAGTAGTATATGTATGTTATAGAAAATATATGTAAACAAAAGGGGAAAATAAAATCATTTGTAATCCAGCTACCACCCAGAATATCATCATTGATGTTTCTTTCCAGAAGGTACTTTCGTGCACATAGATGTGCACATAGATGAGTTTACCTACAAAGATGGGTTCAGGAACTTTACATGTGACCTGCTTTCTATGCTTAGTGGTCTCCTGGTCCTGTTTGTGTGTCATTAAATGTTATTCCTGTGATTCTTTTTTAAAAGATTTTATTTATTTATTTGAGAGTGAGAGAGCTCGAGAGCAGGGTGAGGGTCAGAGGGAGAAACAGACTTCCCACTGAGCAGGGACCTTGTTGCAGGGCTCAATCCCAGGAATCTGTGATTGTGACCTGAGCTGAAGGCAGGCACTTAACCATCTGAGCTACCCAGGTGCCCAATTCCTGTGATATTTTTAACACCGCCATTAGTAGTCCATTAATATTCCATTGTCTGGATACCTTCATTTATTTCATTAGGCCCCTATTTTGGGACATTGAGGTTTTCTGGGGGTTTTTAAAATTTTTATTTATTTATTTATTTATTTTAAAGATTTTATTTATTTATTTGACAGAGATCGCAGGTAGGCAGAGAGGCAGGCAGAGAGAGAGGAAGGGAAGCAGGCTCCCTGCTGAGCAGAGAGCCCGATGCGGGGCTCCATCCCAGGACCCTGAGATCATGACCTGAGCCGAAGGCAGAGGCTTTGACCCACTGAGCCACCCAGGTGCCCCAAATGTTAGTAAAATTTTAAAGATCTTTCCCCTCACCAATAAAAAGGAGGGGGACAGTTGAGTTTTTAACTAGGAATAGGGGGTGTTTATGATATAATAAGGTAAGTTAAAAAACACCAGGTACCTATTGAAACCAAGGGCTACTTTTCAAAAAAGATGCTATCTAAAACTCTCTTTTTAGTTAAAATCACAAGTCACTCTACCTGGGAACCCTCCTGATGTTCTACTCAGTCTGATAAGGAGATAAAACAGTTCCAGAGGTGGAATTCCATCGTGGAAATTTTTCTGCAGCCCCTTGTCATTGAGGTCGAACATCAGCTGACTGATCCCCATTCTGCCTTTCACAAGCAAAGGAGAACGGTTGATGGCAGTGTTGTGCATATTTTACGACTACATGATCCATCCATGGTGGCTGAAGTTACACATTTGCCTCTGGTGCACAAGGCAAAGGAAGGGTCAAGTCTCACCCCAGGGTTCAGCTGCAGCTTTACTGTTGCACAGGCTTCCCCCACCCCCCAGTCTCCTGTTTCTAGCCCACAGACAATTTAGGTGTCTGGATATCAGTGGCTACGTTTTTTTTGAAGTGCTTACAAAATTGGCTTATTGGCAAGAATTTATCTTCAGGATATCCGTCCCTTACTTTGCTTCCTTGTCCTGGAAGCAACAAATGGCACCTGCTTTTTAAGGAGTCTTGGGTGAGGCACCTAGGTGGCTGAATCAGTTGAGCATCTGCCTTTGGGGCAGGTCATGGTCCGAGGGTCCTGGCATTGAGTCCCTCATCGGGCTCCCCACTCAGCCCGGAGCCTGCTTGAGAGTGTCTCTTCCCATCTGCCCTTCCTCACCCCCTCTCTAAAATCAATCTTTATAAATAAATAAATAAAAATAAAGGGGCCTTGCGCCTGATGCCTGAAGGAAAGTGGAGTCGGTGAGCAGAGGGGTGTGGCTGCATCAGCCCTCTGGCCTCTTCAGGGATCAGCTTCTGAATCCACACACCTGCTTGGTTACAGTTTGGACTTCGATCTTGTCCTGTTTCTCTCCCCTTTTAAAGATAAAGACCTGTTGTGAGCACATGCATTTCCCTTCCGCTTACTTGATTTGCCATGCTTTGATATAAGACCATGTTTTATAGTATTATTGATCTGAATAACCCGCTTGTCCCACATTTTTGTTGCGTGTTCTATACAGGTATTTAAACTCTTTATTTTTAGTTCTGCTGGAGAAGAAGTAAACCGTATTCATTCTGATGTTGGTTTTACTAGAAAAGGGAAGCTTAAGATCACTGGCCCCAACTAACTCTCAAAAAACATGGGATTTTATTTTCTTAGAGTTCTCTTGCCATTGCTTTTTGTTTGTTTCAGATGAACCAAAACTTAGCAAACCATGTTTTCCCTTTAACACATTTCTTTTATATAGATGTCTTATTTCTTTGTCGCTTGAGTTTCTAATTCCCAGCAAGTAAATAGAGCCACTTAAAATCAGCGTCTTTCTGTGCGTACGTCCCCTCACTGTATTTGTAGCTTTCAAGTGTTGCTGTACAGGTGTTTCTAGTTTCTGAAGGGTGTGGCTTTGCTTGCTTTCAGGCTGTGATAATGCCATCATCATCTGGAATGTGGGGACAGGGGAAGCCCTTATAAACTTGGATGATATGCATTCAGATATGATTTACAACGTGAGCTGGAACCGGAATGGCAGTCTGATCTGCACAGCTTCCAAAGACAAGAAAGTGAGAGTAATCGATCCTAGGAAACAAGAGATCGTTGCTGTAAGTATGCTTAGGATAAAACCCCCCATCTTGGTACCACTTCAGTGAGTGTGAACTTGTTAAGGCAGCCTATAGAGGCCTCGCCCTGGTCAGCGGAGCCCTGTGTGCAGGTGCCGGACCGGGAATCCATGGAGCCTTATATAGGCTTCTGCCTCCCAGCCACCCTCCAGAGCTGGGCATTCTGGCATTTACACAAGTCTTACCTCTCGCTTGGTGACCATTTTTCACAAAGAAACAAATTTTTTATCAGTTCACTAGAGGCCCTGAGAATTTACAAGTCTAGATCAGCTAACCTAAACAGTCAACTGCATTCCTGGCTCAGTGCTCAGTACTGATCCCCGCCTCTTCCTGCCCCCATCGTCAGAGTACCTCACAGAGATGCCACAGGTTCTCTTTAGCTCAGTATCTCAGTTTCTGCCACTCAGAGTAGGCCTCAGCAGACAGAAGGTGGGCATTTGGAACTTGAGCTGGGGTTGAAACAGCAGGTACTGGATCCCAGAATGTCTTGCATCAGCCCTGGTCTCTGGTCCTGCATTTGCCTCACTCTGGAAGGTGCTGGTTCTTTGGCAGTTTTACCTCTTAAGAGTTGGGTGGCTGTTGTGACTAGTGCTTACTGAGCACTGGGGACTTGCCTGGCTTTGCGCCAAGTGCTTTCTCCACTAGACCCTTCCAGGGCTCACTACTAGTGCACTCTCAGTGAATAAATGAAATTAAGGAAGGGGGTTAACTGAACTAGACTTCCTTTTGTCCAGTGAATTTTGTAGACAGCGTAGGGTATATCCAACTTCCAGGTTATCCTCTTGAGAAACGGACATCTGGCAGTCCTTTCAGGTTTTTTATTTTTGCAGGGCCAACTTGGGTTGGCAGTAAGGGCATGGTGAAGGAGTGAGGCTTTTGAGTCAGCTCCTGGCATCTTTGCTTGCTCACTAGCTGAGGACCTTGGCCAAATTGCATAGTCTCTTTGTTTTCTCATCTTGGGAGGAAACTTACACACACACACACACACACACACACACACACACACGTGTGCATGCCTGGTAATCTGAATGGCATGGGGGCATGGGTTGGATTTAGTGTATGAGCCCCCACTCTCCCACCCCACCCCCTCACCTCACCTTTCTTGCAGTTTGAATATAATATGCATATTATTCTTGGTCCCCCAGGAGAAGGAGAAAGCACATGAAGGAGCAAGACCCATGAGAGCCATCTTTCTGGCTGACGGGAATGTCTTTACCACTGGTTTCAGCCGCATGAGTGAGCGGCAGCTGGCTCTCTGGAATCCGGTATGTCCCTTCCCAGCCTTTCCACTGGTTTACACTTGAGCTTAAACTCTTTTCTGAGCAGATTTTTGGGTGGGTAAATGGATTATAGGATTCTTAGTGTAGTTTTCTGAACTCCTGCTGGTCTTAAATTGGGTGGACATTCTCATCCTCACTGGAGACTTATTGCTTAAATGTATTACAAAAATGCATTCTTGATCCTCTCAAGTAGTCTCTGTTGACTACATTTTTTAAAAAAGAATGCACAAAAAAGCCAGTGTTTGGGACTTGGAAAGCAAGTTCCGCATTTATTTTATAAAGAATTTGATGAAATGTATAATCAAAATAGTCATGCTTAGGAAAATGTTGAGAATAGCATAAGTGAAAAAATAACAAAACTGAATATACAGTATGATCTCAGTCTCTGTGTGTGTGCGTGTGTGTTGGAAGGAAGGAAGTAGACAAAAACGGTCATTGTTTTTGCTACCCATTGGACGGTGGGATTATGGAATATGGGATGATTTTTATGGTCTTTCTGTAACTTTAACAAAGAATGTGTATTTGCAATAAGAAACATTTCTTTTAAAAAAGAAAATGGGGTGCCTGCCTGACTCAGAGTGTGTGACTCTTGATCTCAGGGTCATGAGTTCAAGCCCTACATTGGGCATAGAGCCTACTCTAAAGAAATACGTTTTTTTTAAAAAGTAAAAGAAAAAGAAAAAAAAAAATAGCCACAAACGACAAGGGCCGTCTGTCTCATCTTTGTCATGGAATCACACCAGTGTGTACATTGATGTTGTCAAATTGACAGTTTTCAGTGGGTTGGAAAATCAGTATTTATGTGTTTGAGTTGGCATCTACATGTATGAATATTATATGTGCATTGTTAAAAGCTTCATTACTCTAGGAAATTGCTCAGGTAATTAGGGATAAAAGAATGATTCCCCTTGTAAAGTATATGTATACAAATATATATATTTGTATCTTTTTCCCAGAAAAATATGCAGGAACCCATTGCTCTTCATGAAATGGACACTAGCAATGGAGTATTGCTGCCCTTCTATGACCCCGACACCAGTATCATTTACTTATGTGGAAAGGTAAACAGTCATTTTAATGTTTCATATTAAATTTAATCTTGCAAGAGGAAAAATATCCTTCAGAGATTTAGTAGATGGGCAGAGCCTTATATCATTTTAATATTTTAATTTGTCTGATTTCTGTGTGTGTCTTAAGCTAAAATAAGGACCAGTGATTTTGGTGTGTTTTCAGTCTTGAGACTGGACCCTTTGAACTTGTCATTTGTGTGGTAATAACATACTGCGTTCAGGACTTCTGACTGCAGCAGGGATGGGGCTCTGGTGTTGGGGCAGATGCTGACAGGGATAGCTTTAGCTCAGGCACTCTAATGAGAAAGAGGACACGCTGATGTCCTTTCACCTCTGGTGCTGTGGGATCCGGGATTTTAGATTGCTCTGTAATGGTGTGACGAATGAGTAATGAGGTCGCCGCATCTAATGCTGAAATCCGCGGAGGAGCCCTCCGTCGGCATGTAGGTCCTTGCACCACATGCCGCAGACTTGTAGGGAGAATAGTGCTTTGTGGATAGGAGCTTTTGAAAGCCTCGGAGATGCTCCAGGATGTTTTTCTTGTTCCTGGAGCTCAGCATTAGGGCCCTGAGCTTGAAAAGTATGTGGTCTGCCCAGTTTCAGAAGGTGACACTTGTTACAGGAAGACCCCACACTGAAATCAGAAAGCCTACCTTCCTGCCTTACAGTCTCCCTAACTACAGTGTTGCTAGATTGATGACGATGATGATTTCTTTTTAGTGGGCAGTAACCTGAAAGTTCCTTATACTTTCGTAGGTTCCGTTTTCCTTAGAATTTCTGTAGTTGAAATAAATGAATTAATGCAACTGGAGCTGTTGATGTATTTGCCCCAAACCTGTTAGATGGCCCCTTGCTAGGTAAAGCCAGAGATGTCTCACTTCTCATAGTTGACTGAGCATGCTCTACATTGTCATAGATCAGTTGCTTAGAAACTGGGGTCTTGTCTGTTTCCTGGAAAGTCATTTTACTTCAGATGTTCACAGCTGCCATAGAGTACATCAAAACAAAGAACAGGAGCGGTTACCCAGATATTATTAACATGAGGTGGAAGGTTGTTTTGAGTATGCAGGAAACAGATAGTCTGTGTTTAGCTTTTTCACCATTGCTTTAGATATTTACATCATTGAAACAAGTAGAAACCATGCAAAATGAAAGACTTGAAGGCAAGGGCATAGAACTGCCTGGTTATTTATATCACACGCATACATACCAAGCATGCTGCTTCTGGCAGGCAGCCTTGCCTTCATTGTTCAGGTTGGTATAATTGTGTGACAGTTAGTTATACTTGGAGAGGCTAGCATATGCTTCAGATCTTCAAAAACATCTGACCTTTCTAAGCAAATGTGTCACAGAGTTTGACACACGGTTACGAGAGAGCACTGACTTCCGAAGTTAAAGGATACTCATGTTTTAGTGAGTATCTTAATTATGAATTAAGAATTACTATGAGTTAAGAATAGTGAATTAAGAATGATTTAAGAGCTGTTTATTCTAATTTTTCTGAATTATAAAAATCTTGCTTTTTATAGTCATCTGATTGGCTGATGTCAGTGCCCTCAGGTCTGTGAACGACACCATTCTGTTGCCAGTGAGAATCAGTCACTGCCTTTTCCACAGTCCAGACTTCTGTTTGTTCTTTGAAGTTGAATTGCAGTTGCAGTTGCTTGGCCAGAAACATTGACATTTTTGCCCTGACTCCGACTTAGTGTCTAGGCTCAGTAGAGCCAAATTTGAGGCTTTAGCAGGAGGCGGAGGAGACCGTTTGAAGGACATTCTAGCATCTGATAAGTGAGGGCTTGCCTTGCCAGGAAGAGCAACCATCATATCCTCTTCCTCTGAAGAGAAAGCAAAGGTTGGCCACTGAGGCGGAGTCCCAGTTAATTGCGGGGCTTAGAGGGGAGAGAGACCCCACTTCAACCAGATGCTTTAAGTAACATTCAGCGTGAACTTGTCTCTGATTTCTCGTAGGGTGACAGCAGTATCCGCTATTTTGAGATCACAGATGAATCCCCGTACGTCCACTACCTCAACACATTCAGCAGCAAGGAGCCTCAGAGAGGGATGGGCTACATGCCCAAGAGGGGACTCGATGTTAACAAATGTGAGATTGCCAGGTAAAGAGTCGGTCTGGTAAAGTCTTCAGATTGTCTGTGCTGCCTGCTTCACAAGAGCAGTATCTCCACCAGTCGTGCCCGGAGCCAGTCTGTGTGCCCTTTATGGTGGCGTGGACTTGGTATTTCGTTTCCTGCCCACACTTAGGAACACGGAGTTTTATTTACTTTTTAAGAAGATTTTATTTATTCATTTGAGAGAGAGAGAGACAGGAGAGAGCACAAGCAGGGGGAGAAGCAGAGCTCCAGCTAAGCTGGGAGCCTGATGTGGGGCTTGATCCCAGGACCAGGAGTTCATGACCTGAGCCGAAGGCAGACTACTCAGTTGCCCGGGAACATGGACTTCTACAACAGTGAAGAACCTTTCAAAATCATTTACTTGAATTGTGCCCCTCCCCAGTCTTCAGACTACGTAACCTGCGGTGCATCGATTAGCCGAGGCGCACTGCGGACTTAAAAACGCAAATACTGTAGCCTTCATCTCTCGTCTTCAGGCTGAGGCTGTGGCCAGTGTCCCTGGGAGGCAAGCAGGGAGAGCCTGCCCCTGGGATGGAAAGAAGAGATGGTTTTTCTGCCCTGTTGGGGGACAAACAGGTTCCAGACTGAACTGTAGACCTCGTGGATCCTGTTAGAGAAGCCAAAGACCGATAGCTTGGTGTTGGGTTAACTTGATTCAGGAAGTTCAGCTGTGTTACAGAATTCCTGCCTCTCTACCCCTGTGGATTTTTCAAAAATTTTATATTGCATAATGCTGGTGGTCTTCTAAGGGATAGGCCTTTTTCTCCTCCTAGTCAACAAAAGATAGTCCCCGAGACTCATGAATGACTGACTGTCCATTTAAAACAACAGAATGACTAGCACTGCACTATCAGGCCTGTGGTCATACCGCACATTTGTAGAAAACTATGTTTATTTTTTTTTTAATTTTTTAGAATTTATTTTAGAGAGAGAGAGCGCACACATGCAGCGGGAGGGGTAGAGAGAGAGAGAGAGAGGGAAAGACAGAGATCTCAAGCAGACTCCCCACTGAGTGCAGAGCCTGACGTGGGGCTTAATCTCATGATCTTGAGATCATGATCTGAACCAAAGTTGGGAGTCGGGCACTTAACCAACCAAGCCACCCAGGTGCCCCACAAAACTGCATTTCTATGGACATCTGCCTAACCATGCTGTACTAGTCACATAAGTAATACATCTTTGAAAAATAAAAATAATTGTTTTTTTTTTTTTTAAATACATTTAACTCTATACCTGGAGTTAGTGAAGGAAAGCTGTCACAGATAATTCAAAATTATGGTGTAAACCAATCTCATCAAAATATGGTTCAAAATAGATTGAATCCAAACTTAAGATTGCCTCCAGTATTTGGGAAGGCCTTTATTTTACTGTCATCTAACAGTTTAAAAGACTATAAGCACAGTATTCAGGACACCTCCTACGTAGGAAGTGTCTCTTGAGCGTTCGTTAGATGCTGGACGCTGTGCTGAACGTGCTGCCGCGCTCGGTCCTTGAGCTGCCTGGCGGTCCCAGGGCAGTCTTTTTTGACCGCCAAGCTGACCGCAGAGGTTCCCACTCTTCCCACATTTTGGATAATTTCAAATTTTTCTTGAGCGTTAGACATGATGTGGTTAACTTGGATGCCAAAATTTTAATCTTAAGATTGTTTTCCTTCTTAAAAATCCTCTTTATGCTGACAGATGTTCAGTCACCTCTAGTTGGCAGAAGACCTAGCCTCCAAGTCATAGATCGTTGCTGTCTAATACTGGGTGTTTGCTCTCTCCTGACTGCTGACTTGGTGACTTCTCCAGAAGTGACTCATTGTCAGTGGTGGAGGTTCCACCATGGCAGGTCAGCCCCCAGATGACTGGGGTTGGACCATCCCCAGAAGCACAGACAGAATTCTCCTGGTTCTTGTTTCTAGTCCACCATTTCCTAGCACAGTTTCTCTTGGCTTCTCTTTTTTCATCTGGAAAATAGGAACACAAAATGTACCTGTTCCCCTGGTAGATCTGCTAAGGTGATAGGCAAAGCATTTCGTATCCCATACAGCAATGTAGAAGATTAGTTTTTGGTCAGGAAGCCTGTTGTCTGGCCTCCTGTTTCACTTAATACAACTTTGCCTTTATTTCCCCCTTGAAGATTCTTCAAACTTCATGAGAGGAAGTGTGAGCCTATCATCATGACTGTTCCCAGGAAGGTAAGTGCCCAGTTTCTTAGGCAATTCATGTTTTAAAAGATTTTTAAAATTCCAGGGCTGTCTTCCTAAGGATTTTCCCAAAATGTCTCTGTAGTCCGACCTTTTCCAAGATGACCTGTATCCTGACACAGCGGGGCCTGAAGCAGCACTGGAGGCAGAGGAGTGGTTTGAGGGGAAAAATGCAGATCCAGTCCTCATCTCCTTAAAGCATGGATACATTCCTGGCAAAAACCGGGATCTCAAGGTGGTCAAGAAGAACATTCTGGATAGCAAGCCCACTGCAAATAAGAAGTGCGACCTGATCAGTGTCCCCAAAAAAACCCCAGACACGGCTAGTGTGGTAAGAACTACAGGAGCTGGAGAGTGAGCTTGGCTGGCTCAGGGCTTTTACTTATTTTTTTAAAGATTTTTTTTTTCTTTTTAAGATTTATTTATTTATTTATTTGACAGAGGGGGAGAGAGAGCGAGATCACAAGTAGGCAGAGAGGCAGGCAGAGAGAGAGGAGGAAGCAGGCTCCCTGCTGAGCAGAGAGCCCGATGTGGGGCTCGATCCCAGGACCCTGGGATCATGACCTGAGCCGAAGGCAGAGGCTTTAACCCACTGAGCCACCCAGGCACCCCTTTTATTTTTTTTTTAATTTATTGAGAGAGAGAAATCACAGGCAAGGATGGGGCAGAGGAAGAAGCACAGTCCTTGCTGAGCTGGGAGCCTAATGTGGGGCTCGATCCTGGGACCCTGGGATCATGACCTGAGTTGAAGGCAGATGCTTTAACAGTTGAGCCACCCAGGTGCCTCAGGCTCAGGGTTTTTAGTGAATGAGAATGAGAATTTTTAAGAACCTTCTTGGTCACATGAAATTTATGAGCTTGTGGCCACTTTTGGCTCCTTTAGCTGTGTTTTTTATAATGACCAGGGTAGAAGTCAGTCTACTACCATCTTAGAGAAAGAGTGAGTGAGAGAGAGAGAGAGCAAGCAAACATGAGTCAGGGGCAGAGGGAGAGGAAGAAGCAGGCCCCTGGCTGACCAGGGAACCTGATGTGGTGGGCTCGATCCCAGGACCCAGGGATCATGACCTGAGCTGAAGGCAGACACTTAACTGACTGAGCCACTAGGTGCCCCTGCTTGGGTATTTTCTTAACTGTTTCTCCCCCATGTTTACATTGATGTCTGATTGGGGTAGAAATGAAACATAAGAGTGTGGGGCTGCAGGTGCTGGGAAGAGAAGGTCCCAGGAAGGGGAAAGCGTGGTAAGAGGGTTCAGGGGTGCTCGGTGTTATGGAGAAAAGCATCTGGTGGTGAGTGAGACTTAGCAGCAAAGATGGTCTTGGGCCTCTTGGCAAGAACCGTTTCAGTGGAGTGGTGGGAACCGAGAACCTGATGTAGGAGACCTGCATGGCCCCTGGGGGGTGCTGCTGCTGCTGGGGGAGAACAGGGTCTAGCTAGGGAGGACAGGGTGTGCGTGGGGAGTTGGTGGGAGTAGAGCAGGATCCCAGGGAGCCAGAGGAAGGGCAGTGAGTTGTCAGTGAGAAGGTGTGTGGAATGAAGAGCCAAGGTGCCTGGAGGAGCTGCCGCTTTGGCCGTGACTGAGGAAACCACGTGGGGTGCCATGGCTTGCAGGGTTTCCAAATGAATCACCTCCACCTGGGAGAGACTGAGTCCTCTTCAGAAGAGTTCTAGCAAGCAGGGCAGGGGTTTTAGCTCCTAAGAAGGACCCTTCCTGAGAGATAGTAGGAGCTCTGTAGCTTCACCTCTGACCCAGGTCACATAGACTTTACTCCTTATGGGGTGCCTGGGTGGCTCAGTCGTTAAGCATCTGCCTTCAGGTTGGGTCTTGATCCCAGGGTCCTGGGATCTGGCCTTTTTTCGTGCTCCCTGCTCAGTGGGAAACCTGCTTCTCCCTCTCCCACTCCCTCTGCTTGTGTTCTCTCTCTTGCGGTGTTTCTCTCTGTCAAATAGATAAATAAAATCTTTAAAAAAAAAAAAAAAAGAATTTACTCATGACATTGCATGGGGTGGCTGCATGGGCTGTGGGGCAGCCCTGGAAGGACTGGTCCTGTCCCACAGTTCATGTCCTGAGTCTCAGTGCAGGTAAGTGCCCAGGCACAGGGAGTGGGTGCAGCGCTGTGGGAACCTGGTTCTGCTGTGGGCGGCAGGTGGACTGACCAGCCGACAGCTTTTACCTTTTCTTCGAAGGCCCAGTTTGGTGCCTGTGGCTTGCCACTTCCAAAGTAGAAAATTAGATTATATGCCTTATAAATTCTCAACTGTGGTAAGGTTCGTTTACTGCGTTTTAGTAACCTCTTGTCTCTCCATCCCCCCCGCCACTGTCTTTTCTGGTTTCCTTAGCAAAACGAAGCCAAGTTGGATGAGATTTTAAAAGAGATCAAATCTATAAAAGACACAATCTGCAATCAAGATGAGCGCATTTCCAAGTTAGAACAGCAGATGGCGAAGATCGCAGCCTGAAGGTCCACCCCCAACCCCCACAATGGGAGCAGGAACCTGTGCTTGGTAGCTGGTTGTTGGCGTGGTCCCAGGGAGGGCGAAAGGGAGGCACTGCCATTTGGAGACATTCCGTGTCACATTTGTCAACCAGCGATAGGCCACATTCCAGTAAGAACTCAATTCGTCTCCCAAATTTGCAGAAACAAAATGTGATTTAAAAGCTGAGCTTTTTATCAGAAAGCTTTTTTGATGTTTTAAGTGTTATGTGACTTGTCGAACTTTTAAAAGACAAAAGTGCTACTTTTAAAATCCCAGATACTCTGAATTTTAGAAAACCAACCAATTCTGATTCAGTGTCGTGCCCAAGTACCTTTTTTTTTATAAACAGGGACCAATGCCACATTGCTTTTTGTATTTCTTTTTTTTTAATGTTGCCAAAACCAAAAGTAGCTTTTTTCCCCCTTGTACTTGTATTTTGCTACTTTGCAGTATTTGTGTGTGTGTGTTTTTTTTTTCCTTAATTTGAAAGGGACAGCACTGTGTATGTTTATAAAGGAAATGAAGATATTATTTTGTATACACATTCATCTGAGAACAATCAGAGCAGTAGCCACATGGTGCTGGCTCGTTTGCAGCACAAACCTGGTCATCCTCATGACTACAGAAGGAAGACTTGAAAAATCACGTGGGTTCGCATCACCACCCTCTCCTTTAATGGAGTCTCTGATCAAAAAAGCTCCTATTGTATTGCTTCCTTTCTTTCCTTTCTCTTTTCTAGAAACTGGGTGGTTGTACCAGAATGGAATTTCACTTCTTGGTTATCCTGTGCTTCAGATGATTATAATCTAACCTAAACTAGCATGTGTTTCTGCAGTTTTGTTATACACATAGAATCTATTGCATTAATCACTTTAAACATCATCTTTCAGGTTTCAGTCAATACTTGACAAGGGTGCAGGGGACAAGAAGCCACAGAAGCCACTGTGCGGTGCTCCCTCTTGCCCATTTCAGCAGCTTGCCTATCTCTTGAGTACAGTAGGGGACTAAGGCCTAGGGAAACTGAAGGGGAGTGCGTGCCCTCCCCCGCCCCCCGTGATCCTCTGCTCTCCCGCACATCCCATGCCGACACTGTGCTGTGCTGGAGGCGGCAGCAGCTCTCCCTGCACCACCGGAGCCCCTGCCCTTCCCGTGGTCTCATGGATGCAGCCACCTCTCTCAGGGCTCCCCCAGCGTCCTTCTGTCCTCCCTGCCTTTCAGCCCTCCCCACGTTCAGCTAAGAGGAGGCTGGAGGGCGCTATTGAATATTGAGAGTGAGGAGAACCGTCTAGCATGATGCAAGACCAGGGGGTCAAGGCTCTGCTGTAGCGGTAGTGCGTACAGACCTGTCCCTTCGCGCGTTCTCCACACAAACCAACCTGCCGTGCCCCTCCAGTCACACACAGGCTCCCCAGATGCAGGGGCCAGCTACTGAGCTCTGATGACCTGTTCCATTCCTAAGTTATCCTGAACTTCTCTCCCATTTCCATGTTCTCGTTTTGCATGCTTGAGGAACAAGATTTAAGGAATCTCTGGGAAGGGCTGAGTGAGTGTGGTTGAAGACGAAACGTACAGTGCCAGTGGGCCCACCCAGGGGCGCACTCCTGCCTGTTCCTGCCGGTGTGGGATGGGACTGGCGGGGAGCATCTGTAACTGGGAGCCAGGATGGAGGTGGAGTGTGGCGACAGGGGGTTGGAATGCACGGCCAAGCTGGGGCTAATGTCCGTGTAGGACAGGTACCGTGTTTTTACCCAGTGTTGGGATTGCTGTCTCCACAACTTCTGAATGTTTGGTGTGGTTGTGTGTGGTTGTGTGTGTGTGTGTGTGTGTGTGTAATATTGGAGTGGATAATGTGATGTGAGGAAAACAATAATCACAGTGACTTATAGTCAAACCTGTACATGTTTCTTTGTCAACGTAATCTGAGGACCTTCATTTTTAAGATTGAGAAATGTTTTACGGTTCTGATACCAAATTAAGTAAAGGAAACTGTTGATGGTGGTGGAACACCATAGCGAATGTGGTTCAAAGAGAAGACAGAGGGCAAGGAGAAATTACCCTGATCTTAGTGTGTAGCTTATGACTTATTTAATGAACAGATGCCCAGCCAGGCTTGGAGTCGGCGCCTGAAGCTTTGTGGATTATTCTTCCTGTTGTGTCTTTTCCTTTTTTTTTTTCCCCCTTCTTTTTCTTCTTAAAGCCGTGCTATCCCAGAGGAAAACCAGTGAATTACTCCTAGATCGGCTCTTATAGAGCAGCCATAGTATTCTGTCAAAACACTTGCTTCCATTTTCAAAGATAAAAAGTCATTGATTACAAAATGGTGTCCGTGTTTATTTCACACCCCAGCTGTCTCTGAGGCAGCTCACAGCCTCTGTGACTCAGTGGAACCAGCTGTGCGACTGTTCTCACTAAGGGTGACTACAGGGGAGGTGGGGTGGACCGCTGCACTCCCACACCGGGGGAGGTCGAGTGGGGTATAGTGGAGTGAGGGTTCTGTGCCGGGGTCTAGCAGGCCTCCAGCTTTTACCAGGGGTGGGATCTGGGGAAGATGATCTCATCTTTAGGCATCCCTTTCCTTGCTTTGAAGGAGCGATACGAATGCCACGTCACTCGGAAGAGAGATACCCGCACCTGGCCACACAGAGAGCCCTCGCCACTGTGCTTGGCTCACAGTGTGACTGCGACGAGCTGAGTCCCTGACCGTGCCTTTGAAAGCATTGCTGCTTCAGTACAAGTACGGCCCTCTCGGCTTAGCTGTGATTTTTATTCCAGCAGAGGGATTCAGGGTCATTTGAACTTCATGGCCTTTTTAGCTTCCCTTTTCACAGCAAAATAGCATCTCATGACATTTCAGTGATTGTAGCAAGGAATCACCCACCTTTGGTTTTTCCAAAGGTTTGTGAACATGAATGACTGGCACAAAGCTCCCCCTCCCCAAGTGTGTTTTCCTGAAGTTGCTGTCATCTGTGAGGAGGACGGCAGCCGGCTTCGTGGTCAGCCCATGCGTGGCTGCAGGAAGTAGAGTCGGCAGATGCTGTCTGTGCCCCTCCAGGATGCCCACGGTCAGGGGGCAGACACGTGTGCGTGGTGTTGACAGCTTTCTCTCACTTCGGCTGCCTTGCTTCTATGCCAGAAGACCTAAAGGTCACCATATCAGCCCCAGACGGCCAGCCAGGCCCCACTGAGAGAGGACTTCTGTTTTTCTAAAGGCTACTTCCTTTGCTGTTCTTGGTGTCCTGTGTCCAGAAAAACTTCTGTTGGCTCTTAAGAATATGTTAACTCTTAAGTGACCCTTCTCTTTCTGCTAGCACGTTAGAATATCATGAAGCCATCAGTGGGCTCGAATGTGAGTCATGGCCAAGGACACACCTTTCCCTCCTTCTTAAGACAGGCAGTATTGGACAGTGCCCTTTGTTAAAGCCCTTCCTTCGAGGCTGGAGGGGGTGTATGCTTATTGGCACAACTTTCCAGAGGGCAGTGTGACAAGGGACATCTGAAGTCTTCAAGGTCCCTACCTTTTGGCCCAGGGTTTTCACCTCTGGGAATTTTGCCCCAAGGAAACTCGTAGGAGAAGAATTAGCAGAGGAAAAATTAGTTTAGCAGGCTTGGTTAATTAACCAGCCCAGGACCGATAGCTTTTGACGAGCCCTCTTAAGGATCTACACATATACAATGTATATTTAGGTGTTGAATAAACACAAGTCTTGTTGCTACATGGAGGTACCAACTGTGGGTAAATTTTATTTTATTAGATTTTACTGAATTTCGTATTTCCCATAAATGTCCTATTCCCAGAGAGTTAAAATTAATGTATGAATGATGAGTTAGTGATATATTGAAAAAAAGCGCCCTAAATCCATGGGGGAAGGAAGTGGTGCAGAGACATGAAGCAGCTCTGGGGGCGGGGACTCCGTAGAGCCGCCCAGCGACGCCTGTGTATGTTCCTGATCTGGTCAGTGGTTAAATGGAAGGAAACTTTATTTTCAAGTTTAGAAGAAAAATAAGTCCTTTTCTATCTAGATTTTAGTCTGGGGAGAACGTTTTAAATCACAAAGGAAAAACCAGATTGACTCCGTAAAAATCAAATCATACAAGATTTTTGAAATGTTGAAAAAAGTGAAGGTCACGGAAGCTGGGAAATAGATTTTTCAACCAACATGACACGCAGCAATACGCGTTAATATTCTTCGTCTCGGCCCCGGCCGCCTGCTCTATCTGAAGGGGCGGCGCTCTCACCTCCCCAGTGGGGTGCGTCCGGCTGAGGCCGAGTGGGCTGTTGGGCCACTGGCGGCCGGCCGGCCTGCCTGGCCCCAGGAGTTCAGCCTATCAGCCCATCAGCAAGCGGTTTGAGGAGACTGCTAGGTGACACTAGTCAGAATGAGCTTTGTCTCCTGATGGCAGGTTTCTGGAAGAGGTGGACTGGAGAAGTGGGGAGGAAGAAGTTGCTCCAGGTCCAAAAGTAGTCAAGGGTAGGGTGGCTGCCGAGTGTGCTCGGTTGGCTGAGATGTGGAGAAAGGGGAGTTCAGAGAAGCTGCTGGAATCGGCAGCTCGGTGTAGCTTTATTGTACACGACGCAGCCGGGTAAGAAAACCGATTTTAAGGGCCCAAGTTAGTAAGTGGGGGGCTGGGGGTGGAGGTGTGTTCGGCTGAGGAGCGCGGCTCAGGTGACCCGAGAGCCCTGCCTGTTCCCGCTGCCCCGGGAGCCTGGAGTCAGGGGACAAGTGAATCACTGGAGTGTGCTCGCTCAGGAGGGCAGAAAGCACGGCGTGTGAGCCAAACCACGGGGCGCTTGGCTCCTTTGAGTGGAGAGGCTTTCTCGCACTGTCTCAGCCTGGGTATTTTTGGAAAGGATGACAGCGGTGGGTTTGCAGCAGCGCTGGAGAGAGGATTCAGGCAAAGGCCTAATAGGAGGCGGGAAAGCTTTGGGTCGAACGAGACCAGCGGTCATCGGTGTTGCAGAGGGAAAGCGAAGGAGCCCATGGGGTGCCCGGTGGTGTGTGCGGTGCGACGCAAAGGAAGTCCTTTCGCTGCAGTCCAGGTGATGCAGATAGACTAGTTTCAAGCGGTCACACCCAGGGCGCCTGGGGGCCCCGAGGGGCTGCAGGAGCTGAGGGGCTGGGTTGCCGGATGGAGCCTCACCTCCACCGGGTGCCCCTCTGGGCCGGAGCAGCAGGCCTTGCCCTCATCATAGCCCTGCTGTCATTACTTCTCTCCGCCCCCACCATACACACGAGTCAGGATTCTGCTGTCTTGGCATTTAGTGGGTAAATAACTTCTTTTTCCGGTGAGGGTGTGAAAGTGCTGGAGAAAATGGTCGTCGAGCAAATGACCCAAGTGGTCCAGCTGTGTTCGGTGTGTGACTGAAGCTGTGTGCCCTGACGGTCGCAAAATCAGCCGCCAGTGTTTTAGCAACAAAATCCAAGCTTGTGGGCTGCACCGAGAGGTCTGAGAACTGGGAAGTTGCCCCATAAACAACAGGAAATTGTTGCAGGTTCATTTCCGTGCCAAGATGATACTTGGGTTGTCAAGAGGTAGAAAAGGCACCTCATGGTTAACAAACTGCGAGACTGCATATGGCCCCCCTCAACTACAGTTGTCTGAAACAGGAAAAGGAGTTACCACCCCGGCCAGTTTCTACTCAGAGCTGTGGATAAAAATGCCGCAAAAGGTGGCAAGGCAGCGAATTCCATATAGCCATCTGGGCACCTGCCAGAAACTTCCCCTTGTAGAGAGAACAGACCATTGTCTGAACAGCCTTGTAGCTGGTTCCTCTACCCCCACCCACCTGTTCCCTTTTTTGCTTCCAGAGTTATGGTTTCTAGAACAATCTGTCAAGATCTCTGAGGGGGACGCAAGTGGTTCCCCTTATCTCCAGGATAAAGTCCATGCTTTTCAGCCTCCTCCATGAGAGCCCGCTTGACTTGCTCCCTGCCTCGCACCCCACCTGATTCCCGTCTCCTTTCTCCTATGCCACCATGGACTGTCAGCTACTTGTGTGGGTTGTAGCTTCATGATACACACATACCGCAGATGCTTCTCACACTGTTGCTGTCAACCCACTAGTCCTTGTCCCTGTCATCTCTGATGTGTACTAGCTTCTGTGCTAGGGTTCACCAGAGAGACAGAACCAATAGGATGTGTACATACAAAGAGATTCATTATAAGGAACTGGCTCTTGGTTAGGGAGACTGGTAAGTCCCAAGGTCTCCTGTCAGCAAGATGGTGACCCAGGAGACCCGATGTTTCCATTTGAGTCCAAAGGCAGTGGAAAAAAACAGTACTCAAGGGTACACAGGCAAGGAGTTCCCGCTTAAGTACCCATATTTGTTCTTTTCAGGCCTTCACCTGATTGGGCGAGGCCCACCCACGCTGGAGGGCAATTTGCTTTCCTCAGTCTAGGGATTCAAATGTTAGTATCTGGAAACACTCTCACAGACGAGCCCAGGATATTTGCCCAAATGCTCTAGATACCCTAGGTCCCAATAAAATTGACATAAAATGTACTATCACCATAAAATGTGTTATCACATCTTCCAAACCAAACTTCCTGCTCCCTTCTTTAATCTCTTCTCAACACAAAGACCAGAGTGCCCATTTAAGGTGTTAAGGCAAATGTGGCAAACTGAGGCCCACAGGCCAAAGCTGCCCTGCTGGAAGTTTCTGTGGAGCCCACAAGTTAAGGATGGTTTTTTATGTTCTTAAATGGTTGGGGGCGGGGGACTTTAAAAAATAGTGACAAGTAAAAATATGTGAAATTCAAGTTTTTGTGAGCATGAAGAAAGTATTGGAGCAAAGCCATTCCTGTTTGTTTTAAGCAACATCGATGGCTGCTTTCCCTTTACACCTTCAGAGGTGAGTTACAACAGAGACTCTATGACCACAAACCCTAAAATATTTACAATTTGACCCATTAAGAAAGAGCTTGCTGACCCCCATATTTGGAGTCAAAACCCCCTATGGTTCCTCCTCCCACTCAGAATAAAAGCTGACCTCACATTTGACTGGCCCAGCTGCCTCCCTGACCTCCTCTCCTGATGTCCCCTTGTTTTCAGGAGGCCTCCTACCTTTGATATTCCCATGCACGGCTCTCTCCAGACCACCCAACCTTCCTCCATCCCAGCATCTTCGAGGCTCACCACTTCACTCTCCCTCTTCTCCCATCTTCCCCATAACACTTTATTTCCACCAGATCAATCAAATTCAGTTGAGACTTTGACTGTCTCCCCCGAACTGATTGTAGACTCCACAAAGGAACTCATTTCATGCACTTTTATCACCAGAATCTGGCAGATTGCTTTTAAGAATATTTGCTAGAGTGAAACTTCTCTAAAGGCAAGTGGGGAAAAGCAAAAATGAACTATTAGGATTTCATCAAGATATAAAGCTTCTGCACAGCAAACAGTTAACAAAACCGAAAGGCAACCTAGGGAATGAGGGAAGATATTTGCAAATAACATAACAGATAAAGAGCTGGTGTCCAAGATCTATAAAGAACTTAAAAAACTGAACACCCAAAAAACAATCCAGTCAAGAAATGGTCAGAAGACATGAGCAGCCATCTCTTCAAAGAAGACATACAAATGGCCAACAGTCGCATGAAAAAAATGCTTCACATCATTTGGCATCAGGGAAATACAAATCGAAAGCACAATGAGATACCACAACACACCAGTCAGAACGGCTAAAATTAACAAGACAGGGAACAACGAATGTTAACAAGGATGCAGAGAAATGGGAGCCCACTTACACTGTTGGTGGGAATGCAAGCTGGTGTAGCCACTCTGGAAAACAGTGTGGAGTTTCCCCAAGAAGTTAAAAATAGAGCTACCATATGACCCAGCAATTGCACTACTAGGTATTTACCCCAGAGATACAGATGTAGTGATCAGAAGGGGCACCTGCACCCCAGTGTTCATCACAGCAATGTCCACGATAGCCAAACTGGAAGGAGCTGAGATGTCCTTCAACAGATGAATGGATAAAGTTGTGGTTTATATGTAAAATGGAATATTACTCAGTCATCATGATGAATACTTTACATTTACATCGATGTGGATGGAACTGGAGGGTATTCTGAGTGAAATAAGTCAATCAGAGAAATGCTATTATATGGTTTCACTTACATGGAATATATGAAATAGCACAGGATCATAGGGGAAGAGGGAAAACAATGGGAAGAAATGAGAGAGGGACACAAATCACAAGACACTCTTGACTCTGGGAAACAGGATTACGGAAGGGGAGGTGGGTAGAGGAATGGGGTAACCGGTGATGGGCATTAAGGAGGGCACGTGATGTGATGAGTCCCGGGTGTTCTACGCAACTGATGAATAATGAACCCTACATCTGAAACTAATGATGTACTATATGTTGGCTACTTGAATTTAAATTTTAAAAAAAGAAAAATATTTGCTGGGGGGGACCTGGGTGGCTCTGTCGGTTAAGCTTCTGCCTTTGGCTCAGGTCATGATCCCAGTGTTCTGGGGTCAAGCCCCAGGTCAGGCTCCCTGCTCTTTGGAGATCCTGCTTCTCCCTCTCCCTCTGGCTGCCGCTCCCCTGCCTGTGCTCTCTCTCTCTTTCTCTGTCAAAAAAAAAAAAAAAAAAAAAACCTTAAAAAAATACATATATACTTGCTAAGTGAATGAATGAAAACACATTTTGGGGATGGAGACACATTAACGGATGGTCTGCACGACAGTACTTTGCTTCCAGAATGTGACCCTCCCCTGGCTGGGCTAATGTCCCCTTTGGAGCCACCTCCTGTGGTGCCAAATCGTGAGTTTCCCCTTATAGAGGCCTGAGATGTGGGGATGCTAGGGAGCAAGCAAGCAGGCAGAGCAGGTGTGCAGTGATGGAGAAAAGGCTTCTGGGTTGCTTTAGTTCCCTGAATCCATACAGAAGCTCCATGAGCTATCTCAGGAATCCTACTGCCACTTAAGCCAGGTTGAGCTGAGTTTGCAACCAAGACTCCGTATTCGTGCCGGCATTTCTCCTTCATTAGAGCCCTTGAGGTCTGAGATCCATAGTTCTCCATCACTGTACCACCACGCCCAGTGCTCGGGGTGGCCATCAGAGGCATTGATTCCTTCAAATGTTACTGTCGGAAAAACCAGAGTCTGGAGCACATTTCTATATTTGATTACCCTCTGGCCTTCCAGGTCTGGCACCAGTCCCTGCGCTGGCCACTCTCCAGCACCCACGATGACACAGTGAGCCCTGGGGAGCCCCTATTCTCGTTTACTCTGGAGGGACAGCCTCGCTCTGCAGGCCTTCATCCCAGAAGCTGCTACTGGGGCTGCCCAGAGTGACAGCCAGAATCCAGGGCTCCCCAAGGTTCTGTTCTCATTGAGAAGGGGAATTGAGTCCCAGCTGCGATGGGCCCCAAAGTGGCCATTTCCTCTTTAGATGGTTCAAATCAGCAAATCACAGCCTGTGAGCCCTCCCTTCAATCAAAGAGGATGTGTGTGTTGGGAAAGGGCGGGGAGGGCTGGCATTAAAACAGCTCTGTTCTCTATGAGATCTTTGCTTTCCTTTGAACAGAGGATCCTCATGGTGGAGACTTTTCTAGCTGGATGCCTGTTTGGTAGGAAGCTGTAGGTTTTGTGGTCTGGTCTGGCCAACCTGGGCTCAAATACACCTGGGCCCTTCCCTGAGCCTCAGCTTCCTAGGAGGCAGAGTGGCTACTGTAGAAGGCAGGCATGATTCTAGGAGATGTGACCCCATTTCCCCCCAAGTTTCCCCCATTTTCAGGGAAATGGGCGACTTGGAGTGGGGGCAGAGAGGGGCCATGGTGAGTTCCCAGCAAAATTATAAACAGATGTTCAGATCTCGGCTTGACCTGGCCTGTCAGGTGCAGTCTTGCCCATTCACAACATTTCAGGATTTCACAAGTATTTAATTTTTTTCCCCCTCATTTTCCTCAATAGCCAAATGCATGGTTGACCAGCTTACGCCTGGTAAATACCAGGTCGAAGTTAAGCTTTGCTGGCTTTCCTGTCTCTACATGGCGATTGTACTTGTCACTGGAGTGAACAGTTACCTCCTCCACTCACCACCCAGAAACAAAAGAGGAGCGAAATGCAACCAGACAGGCCCCCACCCAGCTGGAGTGAACTCCACCACGTGGCAGCAGCAAGCATTCTCACCCATCGGCTCATGTAAGCAAGACTGCATTTAGTGTGTGGAAGACCATTTAGGAGGGTCCAAGTATAAGGAGGTGGGAGATTGCTCAGATATCAGATCTTTGGTTGTCCAAGTGGGGGACCCTGTGAGCTTTAAGAGAGGGCTGCTCCAGCAGTAATGGGTCAGTGAACCCCCTTGGAGCACATGTTTGCCAAAAGGCCTGTGAGTGGCCCTCCGGTCCCAGGCTAGCCCCACCACTGGGGTCTGTACAGAGAGGACGATAACACTCACAGGCTTTGCTGACTGCAGTTCTGGGTCCACACCCCAGCAGTTCACATGGGGACCACGGCATCCCCGTGGACCAATCGTAATGGGCAGAGTGTGCCAGGAGAAGCAGGAGAGTTTGTATATTTATTCAATGAACGTCCACTGTGATTGAATTTGGGCTCTGTAATCGGAGAGCTTAAACCCTGGCTCTCGCACTTACTAGCTGTGTGACCTCAGGCAAGTTCCTTATCCTCTCTGGGTCTTGGTTTTTTCCATCCAAAAATATGGATACTATTAATACTTCATGAAGCAATTGTGACAAATTAAATTACCAATTTGTTTAAATTGTTTAATTGTTTAATTCAGAGCCTAGGGCAGTGCTTGGCATGAAGAAGCTCCTGAAAAATGTTAGCCATTGTTTTTCTTGTATGTCAGGAGCTGTGCCTGGCCCACGAGATGCAATGGTGGGCAGTGGTTTCTTCTGGAGCTTGCAGGAAGAGAGATAGGTATCAAGGAATGACATGCATGTCAGAGAGGGAGGCAGTGTTCTGAGATCTCAGAGTGGGGTTGCAGGTTAGGAAAGGCTCTTCCCATGGAGATGGCAGGTGAACTGGGTCTAAATTGTGAGTAGGAGTTACTCAGGTGATAAGCAGTAAGGAATGCTCCAGGCAGAAGGAACTGTACATGCAAAGGTCCTGTGTCAGGAGGAAACATAAGAGGAGCAAAAAGAAGGCAGAGTAGAGAACAAGGGGGCATGTGAGCAACATGAGGCTGGAGAGGAAGAGGGGTCAAGGCATCGGCTGCCATGTTGGGCATTTGAGTCTTTATTCTAAAAGCCATGGGTAGGAGCACCTGGGTGGCTCAGTGGGTTAAAGCCTCTGCCTTCGGCTCAGGTCATGATCCCAGGGTCGTGGGATCAAGCTCCACATCGGGCTCTCTGCTCAGCAGGGAGCCTGCTCCCCCCTCACCCCCACCTCACCTGCCTCTCTGCCTACTTGTGATCTCTGTCTGTCAAATAAATAAATAAAATCTTAAATAAATAAAAGCCATGGGGAGGGGTCCCTGGGTGGCTCAGTCCTTTGAGCGTCTGCCTTCGGCTCGGGGCCGTGATCTCTACATCCTGGGATCAGGCCCCGAGTTAGGTTTCCTGCTCAACAGGGAGTCTGCTTCTCTCTCTTTCTCTCTCCCCCTCTTTCTCCTCCTCTTTGCTCTTCCCCGCTGCTCATTCTCTCTCTCTCTCTCAAATAAATAAATAAAATCTTTGAATAATAAAATAAAAGCAATGGGGAGTCATTGAATCCTGCATAGGGAGAGAGTTCCCACACTTGAAGCAAGGATTATTCATTGAGGGCTAAGGGGCCTGAAACCCATGGTGGGCTTTGCTCTTAAGTTTTAGGATAGATGGACTCAGGGAGTCAGAGGTGAAGCGATAGGGCTCTGCCTACATCTGCAACCTAGTCTCCTCTTAGACTCTGGTTATCCCTTGCGCTGTTTTGCACTAAGCATGAATGAGATGAGACAATCTCAGAGAAGCCAAGTGAATTTCCTAAAGCTACACCACTGCCTGGAGGCAAGGATTCAATTCTCCTCACTCTCCAACCCCTGTTTTTCTACCTGGCTAATTCGGTGGCCCTGGATGATGGCTTTTGACCTGGACACTCATCTGTAGGGCCCCAGAGGGCAAGAACAGTATGTGTCTTGTGTGCAGCTCATCCCAGTGCCTGGCACTTAGGGCTCACTAAATGTGCCCTGCCCTGAGAAAGCCCGTGGCATTGTCTTAAGGGGACTCGTGTTTCATTCTGCCCATTTGTGGGGGTACCCATTCATTCCTTATTCCAAATGGGTCTCCCCATAGCCAGTGTCTCATTTTTCTAGGTCAGAGGCCAGTAAACCGCAGCTTGTAGGACAAATGTGGCCCTCCACCTACTTTTGTAAAGAAAATGTTATTGGCTCACAGCCACACCCATTTATTACATACGGACTGTGGCTGTGTCCATGTTTCCACCCTGGAGTTGAATATTTGGGACAGATCCACAACGCTGAAAAGATGCAGTCTCTCTGGTCCTTTACAGAAAAAGCTCCTTGATCCTATTCTAGGGAAGGAGTTGCCCTCTGGGGCTTTCTATGATGTCTGAGTAGGTTCCTAACCGGCCCCCACCCCAAGAGAATCCTCCAGATTCGGGCTGAGAAGCATTTGAGGAAGTGATGGGACTGGTCCCATTGCTGTGGCCAAAGGGCCTTGGGAAACCACAGCTTGAAGCCCCAAGAAACACTGGGCTGGGCTGTGGGAGGGGCTGTCCCCCAAACCCCCTGGGCAGGTAAAGACAGAGAGGGTAAATGTCAAGTCATCCTGAAATCTAGGGAGTCTCTCAGGTCCTCGTGCTGCTTAACATCTCTGTTTCCCGGTCATAAAGTCGACATAGACGTCATTATATACACTTTTTTAATCTAAAAATATGGGGCAGGAAGACGTATGGGAAAAGAGAAGGGGCTGCCCATCCTTGGGCCACCCAGAGATGAGCACCCGGAGCCTTTCCTTCGGTGCCTCCTCTGAGCACCCGCCCGCACCTGAGAGTACCCTGTTTGCACATCTTTACTCCTGCGCGTGAGTGCTCTGTGCACACCCAGCATACGTGCGACTTTCACACCCGGATCGCGCTCCAAGGGGCGGGTTTCCATCAGGATGGAACTGGTCTCTCTTCTCCAGTGTTCCTCTCAAGTCAAGTATCATCGCTTTGCTCTCTGAAGGCATTTGGGGAGCCCTTTTCTGGGCTCTGCCTGCAGAGTGGAAACCTGCTCACTTTGAATGCTTGAATCTCACAGGGGTTAGGTGTCATGAGATGTGGTTATTCTGGTCTTCACGCGGATGGCACGGGCCGGAATCTTCATAGCGGTCGTTGCTCTTCGGCTAGCACATTCAGCTGCTCTGTATGGAGGCCGAGAAAATTAAGGCCATCCCACCTCAAGTTTAGCTGATGTGGGAAAAAGAGGCAGAAGAAAATCATTAAAATTCCTCACCTACTGACAAGCCCCTGAAACAGACAGAGTGGCTCTCCCCTGGGGACTCAGCTGCCCTCACCTTGAGGTTTTGCTAAGGACAATCCTAGCCTGACCGACCCCCTACTCCAACAGGTCCGACCAGGATCCTATAAGTCTACTTTAATAATTCCTTTAGGAAACTTTATCTCTAAACCTCCAAGATAGTGTCAACAATCATTCCCAAGCACATGACCCACTGATACACATCTAAAGGGTCTCACGAGAAGATTTTTATTACTGGGAATAAATAACCTTTCTCCCAACAATAGCTAGCCCCTCAAGGTCCTGGAGACCTTGCTTCCAAAATTCCTTAGAGACTAACATCATCCCTAATCCCCTTTGTCCTCACCCACCGCCAAGTCCACCCCTACTCTGCCTCTAAAAACTCTGACTGTAATCTGGTTCGGGGTCCAAGTCCCTATTCCGCTGTGCCGGATATACTTGGGCCCAAGCTTAAGCTTGTCAAAAAAACCCTCGTGTGATTGCATCGGTGCTTGGCTCCTTTGGTGATCTCTCCGACACGAAAACCCAGGCATAACACTCTGGTCTTACCTTGAAATCACGTACCTGCCCCTGAGTTATCCCCTTTCCTTTTGCTGGGGGCTTGCTGGCCTGAAGAGGAGACAGGCTGCGTGTGGCTACTCAGCCAGGACCATCGTGGGCCAGGGGGTGAGAGGGTGGGCTTTTTCCTCTTGTTGCCTGGACCCGGCTCTGCCCACTACTCTGAGTGACCTTGAGCAGGGCACAGCCTCACTTCGAGCCTCAGTTTCCCCAAAGGACTGCTCTGAGCGTTCTATGAGCTGATATGACGCAGTGTCTCGAGTGTGGCAGAGGCCAAGGAAATGTTAGGCATTTGTACTACGAGGCTTTGCAGGAGAGGAAGCCAAGGCTTGAGAGAGGACACTTGCCCAAGGTCATGCAGCTCATACGTGGCCCGTTATCAGCGCCCTGGCCTTGATTGTTGTTCCCCAAAGGGTCCTGCTCCGGGATGGTTTTCAAAGCTCACAGATGGCATAAAGGACCAGGGGCGGGTCTGTGGTACAGTTTCCTTTTCCCCAGGTTGTACCCGACCCTCCTGAGAAGAAGCTTGTGGCTGCTTCTGGGAGGGGGAGGAAGGGATGCATCTGGGGGATGTGGGACTCTGCCTCCGCTTGTTCTGGAACCCCCCCAACACTAGTCCTCCCACCCCAGTGCTGCAGGTGGGATAACAGCTTCAGATGCCACCCCATTCAGAATTTATCGAATGGCCAGCTCCCCTTGCACCGTGGCCTGGAAGGGGCCGGTCCCCACTCTAAGGTGACCAAGTCATTTATTTGCCAGAGACTTGCCCAGTTTTAAGCCTGAAAGCCTTGCATCCCCAGAGGTCCTTCAGTCGCAGGCAGACTGGGAAGGTAGGTCCCCCTCCTTTGTCTTCTGTATCTTTAGGACCTCTCCGTTTTTTTTCAGAACTGTGGATTTGGTTCAGGATGAGCTGGGTTAAGGGCTGAGGGGTGGGGGACCCAAGGCAGTCCCAGCAGAGGGACTGTCCCATCTCTGATGTACCTGGGGGTCTCAGTGTTCCTCTCTCTATACAGACTGGGGAAGTTTTTGGGAGCTTCCAGAATAGAGGTTCTTTTTTTTTTTTAAGGATTTTATTCATCTATTGAGTTGCGAGAGAGAGAGAGAGAGAGAAAGAGAGAGAGCGAGCCCAAGCTGGGTGGAGGGGCAGAGGGAGTGGGAGAGACAGACCCCCGACCAAGAAGGAAGCCCAATGGGGGGCTCGATCCCAAGACCCTGAGATCATGAGCCACTTCTTGGAAGATTCTCCTGACAGCCCCGTCCCCTGCCCAGCGTAGGGTAGGGGCCCCTCCCTAGCTCACCGCAGGGTGACACTCTGTTCCCTTGTTCACCTGCTGGCTTCCCCACCAGATGGAAGAGCTCCACGAGGACCGGAGCCTGGAAGAGCTTGCCTTCTGGACCTCAGAGCACCCAGCCTGACGAACGAGTCAGGCTGGGGAGATAAAATAAGCAGGTCTTGCCCCGGTGGAATTTGCCACGTAGCTCCTCAGAGCAGGTACTGCTTCTGGCTAAAAAGACCACCTGTGCCCCTGGAGGCGGATCCTGAAAGAACGGCTACCTCGTATCTGCAAACCTCGGGAAGGTCTGTGTCCTATGGCTTCTCCCACCCGGATTCCCACCTTGGACAAGAATCTAGAACCATCCTCATTTGCATCCGGTCACTCCCTTCCTTCCAGGGTGGGGCCCTCCTCACCCCTCTTCCATCACCGCGGGGTTGTGCCTCTCAAGCAGCCCTCCCCAGGAAAGCTTCCATGTGGTTTTCAGCATGTGCGTGGTTACCGGAACCCAAGAGGGCTCGGCAGGTCCCGGTCTTCTACTACCCACCCAGTCTCAATCCACACTGCCACCAAAGCTGTCACAAACAAGGGGGTGTGGGCCGTCACGTGGCCCTGTCTGAGTAACCACATTCTCGCTTCCTTCTTTCACACAGACCGTTGAGTGTTGGCGGGGTCCGGGACCACGGCCGGGGTGCCACAGCAGTACTCTGGCTGTGTGGGCTCTGTCCCGAGTTGCTACAGCAGAGAAGTCGCTTCTTCTGGGCGCTCGAGGCAGCTGTCCCATGCTCTGCTGAGCAAGGTAAGTGCCCGCTCACCCACCCACAGGAAGCGGTTGGGGAGGGCGGTAGCCTGGGACCAGCAGGCCCACCTGACAGCAGCGGGCAGCCCCAGCCCGGGGCAGGGCCTGAGCTCTGAACCAGAGCCCCGGGGCTCAGGATCAAGGTCATGGCCTTATTCCGCTGTGTCTTCTGGATCCTGCTGCCTCCCTCCACTTCCGTCCTACCCTCCCATCAGACTTGCCAGCACCAGTTGGCTTGAGGGAGGGGGAGGGTTTCTAAATTTGAAAAAAATCACAGAAATCAGGAACATGTCCCTAAAAATCATACGAGCCCTGCTTTCATGCAAGGCACAGGGAAGTGAGGGGATTGGCTCAGAGCAGAGGTAGGTGTGGATCTGGGCAATTCCAGAAAAGGGGAGGGCAGGGGCAGGCTGTATCCTGAGGCCTCTTAGGCTATGGGTCCATAACAATATTATCTCCAAAGTCATGTTTTTCATGCTTTTTATAAAGTTGAGAAGATAACACTAGTCTGTAGCAAATCATGAAAATGCTAGAATTAGGATACTAACTAATATTGCTAGCGAAAGAGAAAATAATCATGATTAGAATACATAAACAATGATCAGGGCTCCGGTCGCCTGTAATTCTCTTCCTCCTTCCTGACCCTCTTGTTTTCTTCTTTTCCCATCTCGGACTTCCAGCCCCCTGAGACCAGGTCTCTGGGTGGGCAGGGAGCTCAGGAGGTGACCCTCCTGGCCCCAGGCCCTTCAGCCGCTTCCTCTGGGGCTTGCCGGGCCGCACCCGAAATGGTAGATGCTTCCCTCACCAGGCTTGGCCAGTGGCCAGGGGAGATTGAAGCCCGGACGGCGGAAGGGACTGGGCCGCCAGGCTGTGCGCCTCCCGGGAAGCTTCGCCAGGCAGGAGCGGTGTCTTCCGAGGGGCCGGGCAGTCATCCAGGAATGCTGTGCCTCCCTTTTGCTGATGAGAAAATTGAGGCTCAAAGGGGAGAAGCAGCCACCCAGCGTGGCCTGGCTGGGAGATGGCTGGCCTTGGACTCGCTGCCCACCCCCATCTAGCCGCAGGACCCTCGTGGAGCCCAGGGTGACCCCAGCCGTGGTCTCTTGGTCTCCTTTGCTGAGCTTGAATGAGAGGACAGCAGTGGGACCTGGGGCTCAGGCTAGAAGGAGAGAGGATGGCTGGAGTGTGTCCGTGCGTCTGTGTGCTGGTCCATCTGCCTGTCCATACACAGTTCTTCAGACAATCCTCAGTTGGTAAACTAAAACCAAGTTTGGGTCTCTTTGAATTCATTTGTGCAAAATACCTTGCTTCCTCTATGCTAGGCTGCCGAATTCAGGGTCCGGACGGTAAAAGTTGGTTTTGTTTTGTTTTGCTTTGGTGGGTGCAGGGAGCAGAACAAATCTTAGCCATCACTGTGCCCTGTATTCCTGCACAGAGCTATGGAACAGTAAACAGGCGTATCTGCGGTATCAGTTTATGGAGATGGGTGGTAATTAGGTAAAAAAGCAGCCAGAAAGGGCTCCTTGATGGGGTCAGTGGCGACGATGAGAAAAGTCGGGAAGGGCAGGACGGCAAGCCCAGTGCAAGAACACACATGCTGGTTGCCTCTATCCCATTCCCGAGTCACCTCCTGCAATGGGCCTTTGGTGAGCCCCCAGGAGGCCAGGCCTGCCAGTGCTGGGGACCCGGTGGAGACCCTGTCCTCCGAAAGCTTGCAGTCTGGTGGGGGCGGTGGTGAGGCAGCACTGTGCCTGTGCCCCACTGGGCAAATGTCACAACACCGACTAAGTGCCTGCCTGTCTGCTAAGCCCTGAGCATGGGGCGTGAGCAGCAGGACATCAGTGGTTCCCATTCTCTTGAAGTTTATGGGTCAATGGGTATGGAGTGTCAGACAGTAAACAACATTTTAACGATTTAAACAATGGGAACGGTTAACTGTGCCTGAGCAATCCAGGTTGGCTTCTTGGAGGAGGCGTCATTTGCTCAGCTCTGGAGAACTAGCTGTGACTGTGAGTTGGATCTGGAATGAGAACAGCCAGGGGCAAGTTGCTGAGCCCTCTCCTACTGGGTGCATGACTCTAGGTGCCAAGTGGGTCTCGGTTTCTCTCTTGCATCTTTCACATGCAGTTAGTAGAGGAGGTGCTAGGGCCTGAGTGAGCCAGTGATTCATGCATAGCTCTTAGATCAGTCCCTGGAACATGGTCTACACTTGATTCCTGTGATTTGCAAGCCGGGGATGGCCTGGGGTTTGGTGTAGAGACAGTTTTCTAGGGCTCCCTATCCCAGCCCTCACTGTCAGACAAGATCAGAGGTACGTCAAAGCTATTCCAGGGTGGGATTTTTTCCAGGCTATGGCCCTGAATGCAGAATGACAGAGACAACAGCTTGCCATTATGGAGCACTTACTGTGTGCTAAACACTCAACCTGAACCAGCTCACTTCAACCCACAGCCACCCCACAACGTGTACATGCTATCATTGTCCTTGTGTTCCAGACATGGGACCTGGGGCTCAGAGAGGTGAGTTCAGTTGCTCAAGGTCACACAGCTTGTGCATGCCAGAGCTGAACCTTGATCTGGTTTGATGCTGGACCTGATCCTGAGTTGGGCCAGGGCCTGTCCTGGCTGCCAGGACTGAGAACTGCCCTGGGGTCAGCGGGGGGTGGAAGGAGTGGGGGACACCTGGGGCTCGGTTGACCTACTTGCTGATCTGGAGCCTCCCCTTCTCTCGGCCTGCTGTTCAATCCACACCCTGAGATGCTCTGTCTTTCCAGTCCCAAGCTTCCAAACTCCTGAGTGCAGGGATTCCCGGGATCCAGGATTCTGACTGTGAAGTCCCAAGCTTCTTGGAATTGCCATGGTGTCTTTCCCGAGCAGCGCTGGGGGTGCCGCCCGCAGCCGTGTCTGGAGCAGGGCATGGCCCCCCACCCCCTCCGCTGCCCCTGCCAGCAGCATGCCCCTCCACAGCCTGGGTGGGGCCCCAGCAAAGCAACCTGGTTTTAGGGTAAAAGACAGGAAATGGGCCATATCTGACCTACTCCGCTAGATAAGCAGGAAGACAGGACGGAGCAGCTCTTTGCCCCTCTCTCAGAGCCCCTCTCCTGTGGTAAGTGACCGTTTTCCTCCCTCTGGAGGGAGAAAGGTGTAAGGGGAGGGCTTCACCACTCTGAGGAATTGCCTTCAGTCTTTTGAGCCTTGCTGTCCTCATCTGTGTAATGGGAATCGTAGCACCCAGTGCTGGTGTGGAATGGTCCAGCTTTCTGATACGCCGTTCTCATTATATGACAATACATTGATCTTAGCAAATATTAAAGTCAGGATCTTACTTGCCAGACACAGTGCTCACACTCCGCCCCTCTCCTTGCCACCTGCACAGCCCCCTCAGAGCCCCAGTAACCCCGGGAGCTGGATTTTCTTCCTGTCGAATGAGCCGATGCCTGCCCAGCTGCAGCCTGGCTCATGGCTGTGGTGTTCGTGGTCCCTGTAGTCCCTCTCCCTTGAAGCCCATGGAGTGGCAGGCACCAGGCTGAGGTGACCAGCCAGCCCAGCTCGCCTGGGACCCAGGCAATAGGACGAGGGATAGGGGATGAGAGGTTTTGAGCACTAACAGCAGGAACACCCTGGACGAGGTTGTCGCCCCCAAATAGACCTGGACTGGGCAATGGGGCTTTCCTGGTGTGCCCTGTCTTATCTCCACACACACGGCGCTCTCTGCTCTCCTGCAGGACCCCATGGCATCTCTCACTGCCCCTGGGGGAGGTAGGGAGGCCACCACGGCCACACCTTCCCTGACCCTGAGCTTTCTCTTTCTTCTGCATCTCTGTCTGCAGCCCCGAAGAGGGTCCCCCGGTAAAACACCCCTACTGGATGCCAGATATCAGAGACCTTCCCTGCAGCATGCTATCTGATTCTCAGATCCATTCTTTTTTATTTATTTATTTATTTATTTGTCAGAGAGAGAGAGAGAGAGCGAGAGAGAGTGCGCGTGAGCGTGCGCATAAGCAGGCAGAGTGGCAGGCAGAGGCAGAGAGAGAAGCAGGCTCCCTGCGGAGCAAGGAGCCTGATGCAGGACTCGATCCCAGAACCCTGGGATCATGACCTGAGCCAAAGGCAGAGGCTTAACCGACTGAGCCATCCAGGTGTATTCTTTCAAGCCAGATTGCCTATTTTACAGTTAGGGAAACTGAGGCAACCTGCTAGGGTTACACAGCTGCTGAGTGGTCTCCCCTCCAAGCTGCCTGTGCATGCTGGGCATGGTGGGGATGGGCACAGGGAGAGGGTAGCCGCTCCTTCCACGCCTTCCTCCCCGCCTCTGGGCTGCAGAAAGTTGGGTCCTGACTCATCAAGGTGCATCCTCCGCCCAGGAACCGGGGGTGGAGCCTTTTGTTTTTGTCCCCACCCTGTCTGCTTCCAGGAAGTGGCTGAGGGCTCTGCCTTCCAGGAACCGAGAACTGCCAAGTGGGGGTGGTGGGTACAAGTCTTGGTAATTTTGAAATACGGATCCTAAAGTTCACCCTGCCTCCTCCACAAGCAAAGAGATAACCCCCGAGATTACCCCCAAGCAGGAACTCCACCCCTGCGCAGACACTCGCCTCCTAAAGGCGGGTTGGGAGGCAAAAAATGTTCATGCGCATGTGTGTGGGGGAGGGATACATTTATTAAGCCCCTACTGCAAGCCTGGAGCTTTGGAGTCCATCATCTGAGTCCATCCTTCCCTTAATAGCTCAATGAGATAGATGAAGATCTGTATCCCCATTTTACAGATGAGAAAACCAAGGCTCAGAAATTCAAGGTCATACAGCTTAGAAGGAACAGCATTGGGATCTGAACATGTTTTTGTCTGACCACATGGTCTGTGTCTCAGTCATAGCACCTAGTTCATATGGGACAGAACTTTCTGGATGAGATGGCCTTCAAGGTCCTTCTTCTTCCTCTTCTTCTTCTTCCTCTTCTCCTTCTTCTTCTTCAAGATTTATTTGTTTATTGAGGTGGGAAGGGCAGGGGGAGAAGGGGAGAGAGAATCTCAAGGAGACTCCATGTGGAGCACTAAGCTGACCGGGAGCTTGATCCCATGACCCTGAGATCATGACCTGAGCCAAAATCAAGAGTCGGATGCCTAACCGACTGAGCCACCCAGCTGCCCCAAGGTCCTTCTTATTCTTACCCTGCCTTTCTTCTCTCAACTGGGTCCCCAGTCCCAGCCACAGAAACCAAAACCAGCCAGCTAAGGTCTCTTCCAAGCCGTTGCTCCTTCTGCCCCCTTCAGCTAGGTCAGGTTTCTCCACAGAGCCTCCTGAACCTTCCCTGGGCCCCAGTCTGATCTCTGCCACTTACCAGCTGTGTGCCTTTGGGCAAGCTGCTTTACCTGTCTGAGCCTTATCCCTCCTCAGTAAAATGAAAACAGTTGTGAAGGCCTGATGTGTCTGGGGCCAGTATCCTTAAGTTTGGTTTAAGGAATTATTTTAAGACATGATCAGAATGACATTTTAGTTTTATTTTTTTAAAATATTTTATTTATTTATTTACAGAGATCACAAGTATGCAGAGAGGCAGGCGGGGGTGGGGTGAAACAGGCTCCCCGCTGAGCAGAGAGCCCAGTATGGGGCTCAATCCCAGGACCCTGAGATCATGACCTGAGCCGAAGGCAGAGGCTTTAACCCACTGAGCCACCCAGGCGCCCCAAGAGTGACATTTTAGAAACCAACATCAACTAACAGGTGAAGGAGATCAGGTTGAGCCTGGAAGCTATGGAACCTACGAGTAAGCTATAGTCACTCAAAGGAGGAAGAACAACTGGTTTGCTCTAAATTATGTGAGGTACAAGGGAAATATTGGAAACGACCAAGGCTCTGCTCCAGACAGTGCTTGGGATTGTGCCCTGCTGAGGGTATAATGTCCAAGAAAACCAGGAATACCTCAGTCCTGGCCCAGAACACAGCTGTCACTCCCCACAGGTTCTTCAAGTGCATGATTCTGAATCCCGCAAACAACCCACCAGTGCAGGGGGAGCATGAGGAGAGCACAGGTGTTCACAATGCCAGGAAGAAAGACCAAGGAGAGGGTTGAAAGGAGAGGCACTCTCCTTTCTGGCTGCTGGTCAGGGGGCAGAAGGGTTCCAGGAGAATGGGCCCCCAGGCAAGTGAGGTGACTGTCAGCTCCCGGAGGGCAGGACCGTTCTGAAGAGATGGGAGTTTTCTCCTGGCCCCAAATGGTACAGTTGATGGCTCTGGGCCCTTACAGATTTACAGGAGAGGCTTACTGATGGAGCCCAAGTAGCTGCCCTTTGCTGGAGCTTGCGATAGGAACGAAGTACTAAGGGCTTCGTTCGTAGGCATTGCCTGTTTCGACCTCACAATAAACTATGAGGTAGGTACCGTCATCCCAGTTGTGGAAATGAGGACAAAACCAAACAGAGACACTGAGAGAGGATGGGAAAAACTGAGAATCTGAAGGACAGGCCAGCCCTGTGTAGGGTGGGAGCCAATTCGAAGGAAAGTAGGAGAGAGGGATGTGGAGACACAGGTCAAGAGCAGACTCCAAAAGGCCCCAAAGGCCCAAACAAGGAGCTTCATCTTGTTGACCCATGGTCTCCAGACTCGCTGGCTTGTGGACCCCATCCGTGGACAATATATGTACATGGCTCTATCCATGAATTGTAAGCAGGCACTACTGGGCTCATGATAGGTGATGAATGTGTGCAAAACTAGAAATCACAAGGGTTGACATAACTGTCTAATGAGAATCTCTGAGAGTTTCTTTCTATAGCTCAGTGGACTATCTTGCCTACAGTTTTGCAGTTTGAATTACCAAGGGTAGGGAGGTAAAATTTCTAGGCACCATAGAGGAGAGTGGCGGGGCCCTCTGGAGGGACATATGGATGTCGCTAAATAATGATAGTTGCTCTTTGCAGGGGAGCCCCTGTGTACCCGGCATGCGCTGGGTCCTGCGGATGCTTGACGCTAGGTGCCTGCCCCATCAGACCTACTCTTGGCTCTGGCTGTCCGTCATCGCAGTAGAGGGGCCTTGGCAAGCCCAGGGGTGAGTCTGTCCTGATGTCCCTCTGTCCGTGTCTCCCCCCAGGTGCCATGTCTCTGCAAGTCCTCCTTCTTCTGATTTTGCTGGGCCCTGACAGCAGCCTCCAGCTGTGGGGGATAGGGAAGAATGGAACCCAGGAGGCCCCGGATGCCCTGCTCACCCGGGGCCGGAGACAGGTGGATGAGGACCAGGAAGAGGACTCGTATGACTATGTTACAGAAGGCACAGGCCCTCCAGAAACGCTTACAGATAACCCTGGGTCTTTGGCCCTGACCCCAAAACTTCTGGCGGAGTTGGCAATATTGGGGCATGGAAATCCTGAGCCAGACACTCTGGAGGTGGCCACAGGGGAGTCGGCTAGCCTGGATGCAGGAGGGGTGACCCTGGGGAATCTGAGCATGGAAGTGGCCACACAAGGCATTCCTGTCACACTGAACCCACTGACCAAAGAACAGGCCACTACATTACCTCTCATCACAGAGGCCCCATCCACAGAGGGGGCTCTGTCTACAGAGCGGGCCACTACTGAGGCCCTGTCCACAGAGCCAGCAGCCACAGAGGCACTGACCACGCAACCTGTGGACACAGAGACCCCGTCCATGAAGTCTACTGTCGTGGAGACCCTGTCCACAGGGCCAGAAGCCACGGATGCCCTGTCCACGGAGCCTACTGCCACAAAGACCCCGTCCATGGAGTCTACTGTCATGGAGATGCTGTCCACGGGGCCAGAAGCCACAGATGCCCTGTCCACGGAGCCTACTGCCACAGAGGCCCCATCCGTGAAGTCTACTGTCATGGAGACCCTGTCCACGGAGCCCACTGCCACAGAGCCCCTGTCTGCAGATCCAGCCACCACCATAGGGCGCCTAACCACCGTCCCTCTTGTGACCTCTGATCCTCAAAACAGCACCACTGTGGCAGCGGGCAATTTGTCTGCTGTCCTCACCAAACAATGGAAAAACAGGCAGCGTCTCTCCCCACAGAGCTCCGTGGCCCCCATCCCCACGGGGGCCCCGGACCGCATCCCTGTGAAGCAGTGCCTACTGGCCATCCTCATCTTGGCCCTGGTAGCCACAACCTTTCTCGTGTGCACCGTGGTGCTGGCCGTCCGCCTGTCCCGCAAGAATCACATGTACCCCGTGCGCAATTATTCCCCCACCGAGATGGTCTGCATCTCATCCCTGCTGCCTGAGGGGGGCGAGGTGCCCCCTGCCACGGCCAATGGGGGCCTGCCCCATGCCAAGAGCCAGGGCCAAAAGGCGGAGCCTGGGGAGGGCCGAGATGGGGACGACCTCACCTTGCAGAGCTTCCTCCCTTAACCCCTCCGTTCGTCCACCTGAGCAGGACCCTGGCTTCCTCACTCCCTCCAGGGCCCACCGGGACACCACTGAGCACCCAGGCTCTGTTCCATGGTCTGGGTTTCCCTGGGGCCCCCAGGGATGGGGACCTTTAGGACAGGGTTGCCCCACAGGCCTGAAAGGGGCTGGACTCCTGTAGCCAAAGCAGGACTGGTGAGCAAGCCACTTTGGTCTCCCTCCTGCCTCCAGTGGAGGCTGGAGAGGTCCCTCCACCTCCCTGCCTCCCACCTGTCTGGGCTCCCTCTAATGCCTCCAACCACTGAGGTCTCCTCCCCTGGCACCCAGGAAAGACCCAGAGTCTTCTGGCTGCGCTGGTCACCGTACAGGAATGGGCATTTGGGGGAGGGGTGCCGGGTTCCGGAGGCCTTTCGCAATCACCCCTGCACTTGAGGACAGCTTGGCTTTTCTTGGGCGTCAACCCAGGGAGCCCAGGGTGAGATCCTGGCCCGAGGTCTGGGGTGTACTTTGAGAGGGTTCTTTGAGGCTGTGTGGACCAACGAGCTTCCTTCGGGGGACAGAGGAACCCCTCTCTCGTCTGCCCCTGTGCCCACATTTTAGGGAGGGCTCTGTCTTGTTCACTGACGTGGCCCACTCCCCAGCCCAGAGCCTGGTACAGCACAGGCCTTTAATAAATATTTGATGAACAAATGATGCCTGAATGTCTCAGGGTATCAGGGTGCCTCCTTCTGGTGGGGATTGGTCCTTTGCTGTTCAACCCAGCCCCCTCCAGGAAGCCCCCTGTCCGGGCCTAAAGTTGACTTCAGCATTGTCTCTCGGACACTGGGACATGTTGGTACATCCTTGGGCAGCTGGGGAAGGTTTTAGGCTGTCATGGGGACACGGAGGCTGTTCCCTGAATCTACTTTATTCAACTCACCCGTGACCTAGTTCTGGCCTACAGAATTTGTCCCCCACCCCCTCAAATCTCAGACAGACGTCAAGGCCATCCTGCCTGGAAACCCACCATGACCTCTGCCTTCTATAGGGGGCCTGTCTCCCATTTAACACTCACCCCTCACAGGGCTGAGCACAGCTGCAGCCTATAAGGTTTCTGTACAAAGTCTGGGGCCAGCAAACCTTTTCTTAAACGGCCAGACCAAAAATATTTTACATTTTGCAGACCACGTGGTCTCAGCTGCAACTTCTCAACCCCATCCTCCGTCCTCGTAGATCAAATGCGGTGCTGGACGGTGTGTCCCGAATGAATGGGGTGGGCTAGGTTCTAAATAAAACTCTATTTACAAGCAGGCGGCAGGCTCTATGTTTGCTGACCCCCGATTTAAAGCATTGGGCAAGCATCCCGGTAGTGTGCGACGTTGTGATTTTAGCCCTAGGAGCCCCATATTGGGGAAACTCCGCAGCCCCAGCAAATCAGGACCACTGGCTGCCCTACTCAAACTAGGCTCGCCATGTGCCTGCGTTATTGCCTTTGGACCCACGCTGACCCCAAGGGTCGGATCAGCCCGCCAAAGCTGCCAGAGTGGCAGGAGCCTGGGTTCAGACCTGGGATCTTTCGCCTCCTGATGCTTCTCCATCACTCTGGGATCCAGAGAAGGAGCTGCTGTGACAAGCACTCTGTTTTACCTTCCGGGAGGGGAGTACAGCTCATCTTGGTGGACTGTTTCTCTTCTAGAAAAATACATCCAGTGGCCTCCTTGGGGCCGTGGATCCCTTCCCTTCAGGGTGTGGCCTGCAGAGAGAGTTCAAAGACAGGCTTGAGTCCCGGTAGGTATCGGCTGCAGCTGGAGATGGGGTGGGAGACTGGCCTGGCAGGAGGGAACGTGGCAGGCCCTGGGGGCAGAGTCAGAAGTGGAGGGATGTCGGCTCCTGCCCCCAACTCTCCAGTGTGACACGCAAGGAAGGCGTTCAGGGCATTTTGGTGGGAGAGGGGTGTCCACCCTGGGCCGGGGCAGCTGACCCTGGAAAAGGTGGGATTATGCATTAGGAGAAACATGGCTTTACTTGCCCTTTGGAAGTGATGAGAAAGTGATGGGGGACTCGACATCATGGAGCGGGGGACCAAGGCCGAAGGACTAGGGGGACATCTGAGCAATGTCACCTCGTCCTTCTGGGCAGGGAGCAGGTCCCCACGTTTCCCGCTCCACTGGAGGACACTGCTGCCCCAGAGCCCTTTGGCGGCTTTCCCTAAAGGCCCAGGGACTGAAGTGGGCGTTGGGGGATGACAGGTGCTCGAAGCAGCCACCAGGAGGCGACCGCCATCAGCTTTTGGAGCTGTTGAGAGCTGGAGCTTCCCAGTGTGGGAGTAGCAGGGGTTGCAGAAACAGGGACGGGCTGCAGACCCAGAACGAGGGCCCCTGGGGTGGATTTGTACCCAAGCGGTGATCTGTGGTGCTCGCCAACCCATCGTTGGTGTAAATACTCCCATGGCTGATTTTGAGTCACCAACTAGGCATAAAATAAATGATACAACAAAGGTAAATCCTCTCAAGAACATAGATAAAAGCAGAATGTAGTAAAATAATTAGGAAGTGATGAATGTTGAGTATTGGAGGTTGTTTGTTTTTTTTTTTATAATTTAACTTATGAAACAACTGGCTTACAAAATTCTGAAAAATCCAACAGTTGGCCCTCGGAGATGGCTATAGGCTGTCTCCCTCGTACCATTGTGCCCTCCTCCTGCCCGACCTCCCCTCGACCTTGGACTTCACTGCCTGAGTCACCCATTCTTCCATTTGGCACATATATTCTGAGCACTAACATCAACATGGCCACGAGTCCCCTCAGACAGCTTGGGAAGGAGGACTTGTATTCTTCTTATTTTACAGAAGAAGAAACTGAGGCAGTCACCTATCTCAGGTCACACATAGGATCTGGGACTGGAACCCAGACCTGAATCAGAAAACCCTGTTCCTACCACAATGTCGTGCTGTCCTGAAGGTCACAGCAGGGTTCTGGGGGAATGCCGTGCCCGAAACTCTCCCCACTGCTGACCTGTCCTGACTTCTGGAAGTCCCCATTAATCACCCTTGCATCTCCTGGTGGCTGAGGGAAGGCACTGATACTTGCGAAGGTGACAGTGTCGAGAACAGGTTGCAGTAATGCTGGGAGTCCAGGACAAAGAGAGATGGCAGTGGGAGAGGGCTGCGGAGTAGAGCCAGCATGTCCTGGGCATTTAGTGCATGTCCAGGCCCATGCTGAACACTTCAGCTGCATGATCTACTCAGGCCTCCTGGGATGTGACTGTAATTATTATCCCATTTTACTGCTGGGGAAACTGAGGTTCAGGAGGCTGGATCACTTGCGCCAGCAGGTTGCATTGCTAAGAAAGCAGACTCTGCTGACTTCAGCTCTGGCAGCAAGGAAGGAAGGAGGGTAGACAGGAAATCAGGAAACAGGGGCGGGAGAGGGGGATGCATACTAAGTTTACTCTAGGTCTCTTGTGTCTCCCGGGCTGGGTTGCCAGCCCTGCGGTGGTTTATCCGGCAGCTGATCTGGGCAGAGGTGCCTCAAACTTGCCCTCTATATCCTGCCCCATCTGCCACGCAGCCAGGCCACATAACTCAGCTATCATGGTGTGTCCATGCTGTGCCAGGCACCATGCTAGCTCCAGGGGATGCCATGTGGGCTCCTGGCCTGGAGGGAGAACTAGAGATTCATCAAAGGATCACCTAGAAAAATAGAAGATCGTGGTGGGGCCCAGAGCCCAAAAGGAGGGGTGCTGGGGGCTGTGAGCATGTGCAATGTGGCCAGACCTTGGGTGTGGGCTGGGGAGGGGTCAGGACAATGTTCGAGGCTGGACAGGTGCAAAATTTTGAGGGTGGTTGTAGAGAGGAGAATGTTCCAGGGACTGAGGACAGTGTAGAGAGCAGGGTGGGGGCTTTGGGAGAATGGTTGAGCGTGGGGCGGCAGGAAGGAGCCAGAGTGGCTGCAGGGGAGGGGGGAGGTAGGCAAGGCTGCGTGACGGTAAGAAGGCCTGAGTCAGCGTGGGAGGCACAAGAGGTGGGGGATCGAGAGATAACTGTGAAGCAGGAAGGGTAGGAGCTGGTGATGCACTGGCAGGTGAGGAGGAGGGAAGCGAATGGAAATCTCGAGTGTCCTATGTGAGCATCATCAGTGGAAGGAGCAGGTTGGCTGGAGGGAAGGGCTTTGGCCCTGAAGAGTCTCCAGGGTCCGGTCTGGTCCATCTCCAGGCGGAAGGGTCAAGAAGGCTGGCAGAAGAGATGCTCAACATCATTAGCCAATGACAGCCCCTGTGAGATGTCACCCCGTGGCTCCGGAAGGGACTACCATTCGAGGCCCAAGGTACCATGCGCTGACGAGGCCGGGGAGAAGCCAGAACACTCCCACGTGGCTCGCGGGAGTGCAGCAGGGCGCAGCCACGCAGGAACCAGTGTGGCGGTTTCTTATTAAGTTAGTCGCGGATTCCCCGTGTTGCATGTTCCCCAAGGTGCATATCCGGGAGACTTCGAAATCCTTTTCCTAGGCATTTCTGCAAAAGAATGAAGACGTGTGTCCCTACAGAAACCTGTATGCAATGTGTATGGCAGCTTTATTCATAGTAGCCCCAAAGCAGGAAACAATCCAAAGATCCGTCATCTGGTAAACGGATGCGTGAACAGTGGGACCTTACTCGGGATAAAAAGGGGCGAGCGGTTTATCCATGAGCCGATGGGGACAAATCTCAAACACACGGTGAGTTAAAGAGGCCGGACACAAAGAGCTATTTGAATGCTATGTGGCTTCCATGATACAAAGTCCAAGAATGGGCAAAGCCGATCTAGAGTGGTAGAAATCAGCTCAGTGGTCACCCTTTTGGGTGATGATCTAGGAGGGCCTGGAAGGAGGCTTGTGGGGTGATGGGGACATTGTCGATCTTAGTCTGGGTGCTGGTCACACGGGATCCTCCTCAACTCTTCTCGTCTGACTGATGCGTTTCACTGTGTGGGAAGCGCACTCCAGTGCAAGCAAACGAACAAGCAGGCAGGCAGTGGGTTCCTGAGCCTGGGCACGCCTGTGGGTCGGCTCAGATGAAGGAGCACGCGTGTTCGGGGAGGGCTTGGACATCTGCCCCAGGGAGGCCGGAAGAGACCACAGTTTCTGGGGTCACCCCACCCGTGTCCTGCCTAGATGCAGCCCTCCTTCCCTTCAGTGGCTTCTCCTGTGCGCAGACGCCGTCACTGACTCCCTTCCTGGTGCCTGACGAGAGAAGATATTTCCAGTCTTGTCATTTGCTGGCCATTGACCTAAATGTTTCATGGTCTGGACAGATGACCTCGTCACTCCTCATTCCTCCTCACACATGCTTCCTGCTTCTGATCCATCACCTCCTTCCATTACCTCTCTCTGGGGCTCAGCTCCCCCAGGGTCCCCCAGGCATTTTCTGAGCTCACGGTTGATCTAGCCTTGCCTCTGGGCTCCGTTTGTTTGTCCCTCCTCTTCCTGATTCTTTGCCCTGAGCCCTGGGACAGAGACTAGACTGCCTGGCCAAAAGGTAACTCTAGTTTGTTCTCCTCCCTTCTGGGCCTCCATCTCTCCATCTGTAAAATGGGTGTCTGCGTGTCTGCTCATGCCACTGAGTGGCCACTGTTCACTCGCCTGTTCTTCCCGCTCAGGTGGGAATCTCACGAAGCCAGGTCCTGTGGGTCTTTCATGCCCTAGAAGGCTCAGGAAGGAGACAGAAGTCAAGATGATGCCACGTATCATCTTTGCCACGTAGCCTCTCCGAGCCTCCCAGTCTAACTTATGCACAGTCAAGTGCCCCGGGCACAGTGAATGGTAAGGGTGCCATTAACCTTACAGAGGCAGGAGAAGTAATGTCAGCCGCTCACTCCCAGGTGCCAACCGTGAGCTTATTCTGTGCTGGATTTGTTGTCTGTGTTTCCTCATTTCATCCTCAGCCTGTGAAGTAGGTCCTATCTTTAACCCCGTTTTACAGATAAACAAACTGAGGTTCAGAGAGGTTCCATGACTTGCCTGAGGCCACACAACTTGAAAAAAAATCACAGATCTGGGATTAAACTCTTAGACTTGCTTGGAAGGGCAAGAAGCTGGCTCCTTGAGGAAGGGCTGGGAAAATCCCCCCAAATCTCCAGAGCTCAAAGCCATACCCTTGACCTGACCTTCCCTCCGCCACAGAGCGGAGTCCAGCCTGGAGGTGAATCCACAGTGGAGGACGGGAGGTGCTGGGAAGCAGCCACTGGGTGCCCATCCTTGGTGTCCTGCTGTGCCAGGGACTGCAAAGGGGCGGTGGGACCTGAAGCCAGGGACAGGAATGGGATTGCCCTGAAGAGAGTGTGGTCCTTTTCCAACATGGCACTGGTTAGTAATGGTCAGGAGGCTCTCAATCCCCACGGGTGGCAGGGGACCAAACACAGAATGACACACAGCTCCTATGGAACAACCCTTCCCAATGCATTTCCCCGTGGATAGCTCAGCTGCACCGCGAGGCAGCTCACAAAAGTTGAAACCGCTGTGTATACGGTGGTGTGTGGATTCAGGGTCCAAACGCAGTTGGCCATGAGGTCAGGCGAGCTCCTCAGGTGGCTCTGCCCCCCGCCACCTGGCTGTCAGCCTTGGCCTCTGGCTCCTGCACTGACTCTGCACACAGCCCCCTCCCTGGCCCGGGATGCTGCATGCTTGTGGGCAGGGATCAGGACTCAGCCTCCAGCGTGACCCCGGCACAAAGCAGGCGATGGGCAGCGTTTGTGGAATATTCCAGCAGCCGGGATAGGCATGAAAGTGTTTTCGAAGGACAACAGGGGAAAATGCCTGTGATGTAACATCACGTGGACTCGGAGCCTCTGTCTTCTCTTCTGGGAAATGAGATAATAACAGTATCATCCCACGGGGTTGGGGGGGTGTCAGGAGGCTGAATGAGACGGGGCTGGAGGCGAGGAAGTGCCTGATAAATCACAGCCAGCAGGATTACCGAGAGTGGAAGGAAGACTAGAAGGAGGTGCACCAAATCTTTGAGAGGAGAGCCACCCGCTGTGTAATGATAGGTGAACTTTCTTTGTTCCTTTCAGATTTTTCTGTGTTTTCTTTGTATTGTTCAACAAATGGAACAAAACCATAAGTGCTGGGAACTTGGGGGTCCCAGCTTTCCCCGCTGGAAGGGGGAAACCATCCTCGACTTACTGCTGCCCACATGGGAAGACTCTGAGCCCGTGGTCCTCACCTGGGGGCGACTTTGCCCTCCCCGGGGACATTGGCCATGTCTGTGGATACATGGGCCATGCTTCTGGTGTCGAACACATGGCTGGGGCTGCTGCTACTGTCCTCCCCCAGTGCTCAGGACAGCCCCCCCCCCACATCAAAGAAGTGTCTTGGTCCAAAAGGCCAGTAGTGCTGAGGTGGACACACCCTGCTGTCCCCACTGGGCAGTGACAGACCCACAGAGGGCCCCTTCCCAGAGCTTTCTGGAAACCCAGAGGGGCTTCTGTGTGCCAGCAACCTTGAGTAGCCTCCTGGGGACTGGAAGGCTGGAACTATAGCTGCCCCCGCTCTTGCTGCCCAGGAGCCTACAGAGATGCTGCCCACATCCAAGTTCAGGGGAGTGAGAACGCTGTCACTGGGCCTTGCGGTGGGACAGGCTCAGGGCTGACTTCCCCAGGAAAGGAGGAAGAAAAAGGCCTCTGGACAGGAGACCGGGGTGCCAAAGTGTCACAGACACAGACCCCTTTCCAAGGCACGTGAACCCTGCCAGGGAAGCCATGTGCACATGAACCACCCTCCCCTCCAGCGCTGGTTCTGTGCTGCCCCCTGCTCTCTGGGGTGATTCTTTCTTGAGACCCCATTGTCCAACCACTGGGTCCCCCAGGAGGGAGAGGCTTCGTATGATTTCCTGCAGAGTTTCAGAAGTGTAGGGGCAATATTCTCCCTCTCACTATTCTCTGGCCCATGAGTCTTCTTGCTCTTTCTTCTTCACATGCTCCTGCCTCAGGACCTTTGCACTTGCTGTTTCCTCTACCTGATGTTCTCTTCCCAGATGTCTTCATGGCTGGCGCTGTATTATCCTTCTGGTCGCAGCTGGAGGTCACCTTTTCAGAGAGGACTTCTCTGCAGCCCTGTCCATAGGCTTTCATTCCAACAACCCCTTTTTCCCTTCAAGGCACTGATGACAGTCTGCAGGAATGTTGAGATACCGATTTTTGCTGTGCAAGGGCAGCAGCCCCTATCCCTCGTATTCACTCTCCCCTCGTCACTGCCCAGTGCCTGGCACACAGTAGAGGTTCAAGGGACAGTTACTGAATGAACACACAAGCAAGGGAGGATTTGCGAAGGCGTGGGGAGGGAGGCAAACCAATGGGACTGACAAAAATGTAAGTACTGGGGGTGGAGACCAAGGGAGCCTTCGGTGTAGGGCTTGGAGTCTGGCAGTCCTAGTTCAAATCCTGGTTCCACTGCTTACCAGTTGCAGGATGGTAGGCAATTCTCTAACCTCTGGGGGCCTCAGCTTCCACACCTGTGAAATGGGGAGATGAATCCTTGCTAACCCTAAGGCCAAGGGAGGTAACCACATATGTGGCTGACACATTGTCGGTGCCCAATTGTGGCCCATCTGGGGAGAGATGGTCCCTGGCTTCAGGGCAGACCTGAACCACCTGAGCCGCACCATGGAGGCCTCCCTATCCCCCCTAAACCTCGAAGTCCCACCCCTGTGGTCTGGGGAGCAAACCCCCACCCTGCTGAGCTCTCTGTCGTTTGGCCTAAAATTAGCTCGCAAATTCCTTGGCTGCCTGGCCAGGGCTTCCAACCGACAATTCAAACCAGATGTTTCCAGCTGTTGGGGCCCATCCCCCCTGGCCAGCGCCCGCGTGTGTCCCTGCTCAGGGAGGTCTAACTTAACCCAGGGCGAGAGGGGCCCACTCCTGCTCCCAGGAGCCCCGGCTGAGTGGTAGGGGTAAGAGTGTGGAGGGGAGCCCCTGGCCTGCATGCACACCCCTCCAAGGCTGGGGGTGCCCCTTGCAGACTGGCCTAATGGCGTGTGGGGTGGAGGGGTGGGGCTAATTGCTCTGCCCCTTTCCATCCAGTAGCCTTATGGAGCGCCTGCTGTATGCCAGGCTTCTGTGTTCGCTGCTGTCCAGATGGTGTGATTCACGTTCTCCATCCCTTGTGTCACTTGGTTGCTGTTATTATCATTATTAGCATCTTTATTTAGTGCCAGGTCCCAAGGCTCATTGATTTCTACTAATAATCCCAGGGATGCGGGCTTTTTTTTTTTTTTTTAAATTACTATAACTCCCACTTTACAGATGAGGAAACTGAGGCCCAGAGGGTTGAGTAATCTACCCCAGGTCTCCCACCTTCAAAGCCACAGGACCCAGAAGTCCCTAAAGGGCAGGTGGTCTTGGGTGTACCTCCTTGCTGTCACCCCCCGTGTGGCCCTTTCCCACATGGTGTGTGGATCTGGATGTTGGGGAAGGACCCTCTCGGTGAGGATGTCCCTGGGCCTGGCTGCAGAAGATGGACTCATGGCAGCTGCCAGGAGCGGGTGGCCCAGCAGGAGCCCTCACCAGCCAAGTTTCTGGCCCCAGTGGAGTCAGAAGCTGGTGGTCAGGGTGGAAGGAGCCACAGGGAGGGCTGGGGACCAGGGTGGCTTTTGTGGGGACCTCATATGGACCCCTTCTCCTTCCCAGAGATGAGACCTAGAACCACCTTTTAGAGTCCTTGAGTGTGGAAGAGAAGGGTTTGATGCAAGGAGAGAAGTGGTAGAGGGTTTTGTACACATAGGAACCCATGGTTGGCCGTCTTCATCTACGGTAAAATCCCAATCCCCTGCCGACGCCCGCAGAGGCCCTGCGTGATCTGGCCCTGGTGCCCCCTGGCCTCACTTCCTCCCCACTGTCCCCTCACACTCTGTTCTGGCCACACCGGACACTTATGCTTTCCCACTCTTTGAAAATTCCAGGTACCCCCTATCTCAGGACCTTTGCACTCACTCTTCCCGCCACCTGTAATGATCTTCCTCTGATCATCTCTGGCTCAGTCTCTCTCACCCTCAGGGTTTTGCTGGAACATCACCCTCTCTCTGACTCTTCTCCTGGCCAGACCATATAAACATTAGTAAGTTACCACTTTGTCTTCCTTGTCCCACTAGAATGTCAGCTCCATGAGGACAGGGATTTTTATCTGCATTGTTTTCTGCTGTAGCCCTAGGGCTTGGGAAGCATCTGGCATGTAGTATGTGCTCAGTATATATTGAGAGAGAGAGACAGAGAAAAAGAGAGAGAGAAGGAAGGGAAGTAGGGGGAAAAAAAGGGAGAGAAGGAAGGTGGGAGAGAAGGTCCTAGTGTACAGTAAGGGGGCAGAAAGAAAGCAGGAGAAATGTGGAGTGATGAACTGATGATGCCTTTAGACCCCCTGAAGTTCAGCCCCTAGCCTCCCCACTTCTTCCTCTCAGCCAGCATCCTTCTGCTCAAAGTCGGGCAGGGGCCCCATTTCCAAAAGTGCTGCAAAGGAATTCAGAAGCATCTTCTTGATTCCTTCCTGTGATGTCATAGCAGGTGGGGCAGGGGCAGCGGGGACTTCCAGGAAGCGATCTGCCGGAGGGCACCCAGTGGGCAGTAGGTGGAAGAGGAGAGCAAGGCCAGTTGGTGGCCCGTGTTTACATTCCTGCCCTCAGATCTGGCTTCCCTGCGGGGACTAACGAGCCACGTAGGGAAATGTAAATGTTTACAAGGCAGACTGCAGCTGGCCCGGCCACTGGCCATCTCTGCCCCAGGAAGCCAGAGATCCGACAGGCTCCCTCTGCCCCCCTCAAAAAAATAGAGGGATGCAGAGGTCTTTTTTTCTTTTTTTTTAAAGAAAACTTCTAATTGAGTCGTAACCTACGTAAACCGCACACAGCTGAAGCATGCACCTTGATTTTTCCATATGCTCACACCCACGTAACCACAACCTGGGTCTAGATATTGTACATTTCTAGCCCAGGAGGTCCCTTTGTGCCGCTCCCCAGCCAACAGCCCCCCAAGGATAACTGCTCCTCTGACTTCTCTTCTCATAGCTGAGTTTTGTGTTTGTTCCAGAAGGTCATGTAAATGGCATCACCCAGAGCGTGTTCTTTTGGGTCCAGGTCTTTCGCTTGGTGTGTTTATGGGACTTCTCTAAGCTGAGGTCTCCTGCCTCTTCCCTGCCTTGCTGAGAAGTGCTCCACAATCTATGCATCCATTTTTCTCTTGGTGGATGTTGGGGTTCTTCCAGATCTTTTGCTCTTAGGGATCAAAGCAATTATGGACATTTTTGTCTTTGTGCAGATGTGTGTTTTTATTTCTCTTGGGTAGATACCTACAAAAAGAGATGGCTGGACCATCCGGAAAGTAGATGGCTAACCTTGTAGAAATTGCCAGACTGCTTTCCAAAGAGACTGTGCTATTCTTCTCTCCTATCCATAGTGGGTGAGCGTCCGGTTGTTTGCTGGGGGTGGGCAAACAAGGGGAAATGAGTGGAAAATTTATTCAGAATCACTGAATGACAGAGCTTGGAAGAGCTTCCCCTGACCCTTCCTGATTCAGGAAGGGAAATGAGGCTTGGTCACACAGTGTGTGGGGAGCAGAGCCGGGAGCTAATGCATTTCCAAGCTCTAACTTCCCCCTGGTCTTATCAGGTCAGCACCCAGTCTTGTTTTCTTGGAAGAGTCCTCATGTCAAGCCCTTTCCCACCACAGGACCTTTGCACTTGCTGTTCCCGTGGCCCAGGGAGCTCTTCCTCCTGCTCCTCGAGTGCCCAGTTTCTCTTTATCCTGCAGGCCTCAGTTTAGAAACTTCTTTGGAGACGCTGACCATAGTTACTAGAATAGATCCCCAGGCACCTGCCCCCACCTGCTTCTAAGCTACTCCATATCCTTTCTATGTCCTTGGTAGCATTCTGCAGTGCTGAGCTATCTTCCTGATTTGCCAGTTGACCGGGGTCTCATCTGGACCCTCTTCTAGGAGTTCCCTGAGGAAGGGGCCTGGTCTCTCTCTTCCCCCATGCAGGAGCTGGTGCAGAGCAAAATAATGTCAGTGTCTCCCCTCCCTGGGCCTTAGTTTCCCCATCTGTAAAACCATTCAGCCAGTGGATGGCATTTTTTGAGCACCTGCTGTGTCCAGGCACTGGGATTGGGGATAAGAGGCCCTGGTTCTGGATTTCAGAAGCTGACTGAATAGAGTCCTATGCCGATAGGGCCATGACGGCCCAGTGAGCTCAGTGCTCCAAGTGGGGAGCCTAGTGGTGCAGGAGCACCGAGTGGTGCAGGAGCACTGAGTGGTGCAGGAGCAGGGAGGAGGTTGCTGATCTCCCTTTCCAGAGGATGGGGTCAGGGAGGGCTTCCTGGAGGTGGTGACGATTGAGCTACAAGATACACAGGTGTGTGGTCAGGCAAGGGAGGCATGCAGGACAATGCATCATGGTTCTCTGTGCTTGGTACAGGTCCTGGCACGCGTAGGTGCTCAGTAAATAGCTGGGGAGTGTGTGAACCTCTCTAGGTTATGGGTGGGGAAACTGAGGCCCAGAGAGATTTCACGGCACACCTAGAGCTCTGGCCTGCCCAAATGATTCTGCCTCGTTGGAGCAACCCACTGGAGGCCACACCATGGGTGTCCCTTTAAAGGCCCAGACTTTGCTGTGAAGGGGCCACAGCTCAGGCCTCTCCAGCCACATGAAAGGCTTCAGATATTTTTGCCAGGAGGGCAGGACCCAGTGGCCTGAGGGCTGGGTAATTAGAGGTGGCTCTGAACCCAGCAGAAGCTGGAGCTGGGGGCTGTGGTGGGCCAGGCCACCCCAGGCTCCACTGGGGAGGACCTTGGCAGAGACTCAGGGTGTGGGGGGTTTCCCTCCCCTTCTCTGCCTCCTCGGCCATGGCTGTTCAGCTGGGCGGGAGCAAGCTTTTAATTGCATGGCAGACACAGGGTGGGGTCTCTGAGTTGCCTTGAGGCTGGATTATAGGTTGCAAACGAGTGGCCTGGCCTGTTCGGTGCCACGGGCCTGCCCGTGCCCCTTGGAGCCATGGTGGTGTGGGGCACAGGGACCATGCCTGGGCCCCACAGCAGGTCCCAGGACTGGAGAGTGTAGAATGTGAGACTCTCGGAGAGACGGAGAGAATGACAAGAGCAAACTCTCAGAGCATATGGTTGTCAAACCTGGGAATGCAAGTGGGGAGGTCAGAGTGGTCGTGCACATATCAATAAGCATTTATTGAGTACCTATTATATGCCAGGCACTGTCCTAGATGGTGGCATTATGGCCATGCACAACACAGACCCCTCAGACCTGGCTCATCTACTCTTTTTTAAAAAAATTATTTTTATTAAAATATAATGTATTACTTGCCCCAGGGGTACAGGTCTGTGAATCATCAGGCTTTTTAAAAAAAAAATTATTTTTATTAACATATAATGTATTATTATGGCTCATCTACTCTTAATCGATAATAACCTTCAGGAGCTGTTCTGAAGGTGCTGGGTGCCATCTACCTCAGGGCCTTTGTATGTGCTCTTCTCCCTGCTGGGAATCCTCTTGCGCCCTTGCCTTGCTAGATACCACCTCCTCCTCATCTTCATGAGCAGCTCTACTGTTACCTCCTCACAGAGGATTCCATGAGTTCTGGGACCAGACTAACCTCCTACAGCACCAGAACTGCCCCATCCCAACTCTTAGCGCAGTGTGCAGTTAGATATTCATCTGTTTGTTTACTTGTTTACTGCAGGTCTCCTTTGACTCTGTAAGCTCTGTGCCTGTGTTTGCTTGTCACTGTCTCCCAGAGCCTGATCCTGGCTGGAGATAAAGTAAATGTCAAGAGGAATTTCTAGAACGGAGGAAGGGCAGAATGTTAGAGCATGGGAACCTCAGTGTCGGCAGGCTTGTGGCAGACAGGGAGTCCAACCCCACATTTAGCTGCATCCCAGAGAGGGGCAGGGATTTGCCTGGACCCCCACAGTTGACGCATGAGCTAGGGCTGGAGCTCAGGGGTCTTTTTTTCTCCTGGGGGACCGACATTCTTGCTGTGTTCATACTGAGGGTTGGGACATTTGGCTTCAGGAGAGCATGTGTGTCTCTGTGTGCGTGTGCATGTGTGCTGACGTGTCTGATAGGTCTGAGAGCACAGGGGCCCTCCTGTGGGGAATGGGCCCCTTGGTGGTGGGAGGGTCCCTGGCCTGGTAGTTTCATTTCCAGGTAAGACACAGGAGCTGGTGAAGAAGAAAGAGGTCTGGGTCCTCACATGCTATTGGATCCCGATGAGGTCACGCTGCTGGGAACCTCAGTCTGCACATCTGTCCAATGGGCTTTCCCACCTTTCCCCAAGCATTCATGGAGGGGAGGAAAACTGCGCTTTGGCAGATTTGTCGGGATGACTCCATCTGTGCAGGAAACAAGTAATAATACTCAATCTCAGTGTGGAGATCGAGTATGACCCTCCCCCAGAAATGGCCCCATCCCCATCCTTGGAACCTGTGGATAGGAATGTGTCACCCGGCATGGCCAAAGGGCTTTGCAGATGGGATTAAGTTAAGGAGAGTAGATGGGGAGCTCATCCTGGACTACTTGGGTGGGCTCAATGTCATTCCAAGGGTTCTTGAAATTGGGAGAGAGGTTGGAAGAGAGCCAGAGAGACAGTAGCCTGAGGACTCAGCCCCCTTCCAGAGGAAGAGCCTAGAAGCTGAGGACTGTAGGCGGCTTCTAGATTCCCTCCACCTCGAAGACTCCGGGATGCATGGAGCTCTGCCAACACTGTACTTTCAGCTGAACGAGACCCACTTCTGATTTCCGACTGCCAGAACTGTAAGATAATGAATGTGTGTTGATCTAAGCCACTGAGTTTGGTCATTTGTTACAGCAACTGTAGGAAACTCATACATTTGGCATGCAGGCAATTTCCTGACCTCCCGCTCCTCTGACTTCCCAGCAGCCTTGTGAGCAAGAGAGTCTCTATCCTCGGTTCACAGATGACAAAACAGAGCCTCCGTGGGAGGCAGGACTTGGTGGAGGCAGGATTTGGGCCCAGGTCTGTGTACTTGCTACCAAAAGAGGAGCACAGAACAGGACCCTGACTCAGGCTGGGGCATCTGGGCTGTCCCAACTGGGGGCAGGCCCTGTCTGGGAGGGTTGCGTCCCCTGACTCTTGATTTCTTGGGGTCAGAGTCCCTGTGGCCCTCAGACTTAGCAGAGGGACTCCTCCCCTGGTGCCCTGGATATCCCCTGGCCACCTGGAAAGCGGGTACAGTGACGGCAACATGTGGTCATGTGTGGGGGCGGCATCTCACACCTGGGGGTGCGTGTGTCAGTGTGCGTCCCCCGGTAGGCAGTCGTCCGCTTCCTTGAGGATGTAGGGTTTGGGGGTGATAAAGAAAAAATAGGAACTCCGGTTTTATTTTCCAAACAAACAGCTGTTGTCCCCCTTTCTGGAGGTGAGTAGGGCTTGCTGGGACCGCTGGAAGGAATGACAGTAATCTGGAGTCCTGGTTCCTGAAGGGTGGGCTGAAGCTGTGGATTCAGGCACTCTCCCTGCCCCATACCTTCTGTGGCTCCCTACTGCCTCATGGATGAGTGATGTTCTGACACCTTAGCCTGGCTCTCACTGACTTCAGCCCTACCTGCTCTCCCTTCTTGTCCACCTCATGCTCCAACCTCATATAATCACAGTATGGCCTTCTGGCCCCTCTGCCTTCATCCATGCAGGTCCTTCCAACCAGGATGCCTCTCCTGGGTCTCCTGTCCAGACTCTGCTGGCTCACAGCCACGTCCTCCAGGACAACTTCCTTGCCTCTTCCTCTCAGGGGACCTCTGCCTGCTCTGGGGTTCCCCAAGCCCTTGGCCTGATGCCTCTCCTGCTATGGACCCTTTTCTCTTTTGTAAGAGAGTAATAATGTCTCTGCGTGAGAGCTCCTCGGGGGCTGGCATGTGTCTGATTTACCTCTGAAACCCCACTGGCGCGGCGCCTGGCACGCTACAGATGTTCATGGAGCATGTGCTGAATGAACGAATGAAGGGGTGCGTGAATGAATGAATGCAAAGGTCCGCTGACCCTCCGGAGTCCTCAGGTCAGCCAGAGATCCCAGCGCCCGCAGCTACTACTGGCTTGCCTTCGTTTCCTGCTTGAGCCCCTGGACTACACCCTGCCTCACTGTGCCCACCTGTGAAATGGGGCCCCCGGGCTCCTGCTGTGGCTTCTCCATCTGGGGTGCCTTCAGGCCACGGATGTGAGAGTGTCAGAGCCAGAGGGAGCCCAGACAGCTTCCTGCCCACCCTGGCAAATAAGTAAACTGAGGCCCGGATGAGGGAAGAGCTGGACCAGGGCCCGAGAGTGGGTGCCTGGGCTCTGCTCCCTGCCCAGGCCCATACCCTCCAGCTGGCCGCTTGCTCTCACCCTGCACCCCAGCCTCTGGAAAACCTGAGTCACAGCTGGAACCAGGGCCGGGGGATTTTCCTGCTCACCCCCAGGGGCCCCTGAACCTCTCTGACCTTGGCCCCCCCAGAAGGGAGGCAGGCCCCCAGCTTGCTGTTCTGGAGGGGCCGTGCTGCAGGACAGCCCTGTCTGTCTGTCTGCCTGGGCCAGTGATGGGGACCCCGGGTCAGGGAAAAAGTGCCCCATCTGGAGTTCCCCAGCAATGGAGGGGCGCTGGCGGGAGTGGGAGCTGGGAGCAGGGTGGGGGGATCGTGTGTGGCCGAGCTCAGCCCCGCCCCTCCCCTGTCCCCACCCCAAACCCTCTTAATGGAATCAAGCTGGCCCCGCAGCAGCCCCGGGACGGGAGGTGGGAGGAGGAAGGCGGGAGGCGGGAGGCGGGGGCAGGAGGGTGGCGGCGGCGCCAGCCGGAGCAGCAGCAGCTGGCACTCCCTGTCGCTCCACCTGGTGGGAGCACCCAGGCCTGTGCACGGAAGGACGGACTGGTGAGTCCCGGCTGCCCCTCTTCCCCGGGAGCCTGGGGGCGCTGGGGGTTTGGGGACTGGGAGCCGGTGCCCACACTTTGCGGGCTTCTCTAAGTTCCTGTGCCTTCTGAGTGTGTGCTGGAGGCTGTGTGCGCGCACTTGGCTCTGTGCTCAGGGTTGCGGTGGTGGAATGTGTGTGCACCTTCTCTGTGTCCGGTGTGTGGGGCGGCCCGCACGTGCGCGTGAGTGTGTGTGTGTGTGTGTGTGCTCCCGCGTGCATGGGGGCATGCATGCAGTTGTGGCCTAAAGGGAGCAGCTGTGTTCTCGAAAAGTGGATACCAGGGTGGTTGTCCCAGGGTCAGCAGGAGGGTCGTGTGGCCCGGGTAGTCTGCTATCTGTGGTCTGTGGGGGCCCCAGTGTGTGACAGGGGACTATGTCTGTGGTCTTGTGGCCAGAGAATCAGTCCGTTGTGGGTCTGCTGTGCCTCCTCTGTGTGTCTGTACTGGTGGGCTCTGCGGACTTTCTGGGGTGTCTGGGCTTTGTGTATCCCTGTTGCTGTGTGAGTGTGAGTGTGAATGTGTGTGTGTGTTGTGAGACAGGTTAGTGTGTCCATGTTGTGTGTCTGTATATTGTGTGTCCCTGCTGCTGCTGCTTTGTGTGGGTGTATATTTTGAGCCTCAGGACTCCCCATCCCTCTCTAGGCCTCCCTTCCAAGGGGACTGAGTCCCTGTCCTTGGCTGCCCTGGGGTGTGGGGGGGTGGGTAACACTTCAGCCAGACCCTCCTCCCCTAAAAGCCACTAATTGAAGCCAGGTTTTCGTGGGCTGCCCCTCCCCCGCTGGCCACCAGTCTCCGGGTGGGGGTGGGGCAGAGGCTCTGGCCCTTCAGCCTCAGGTTCCTAGGCCCTGGGGGTGGCTTTGCATTATTGGCATATTTCCTGACCTCTGGGGGTGCTCATCACCTCCAAAACCCCAAACCCTGAGTGAGATGGGCTCTAGAGGAAGGTCCTATTCCACCGTCATGTGGGGCCCAAGAGTTGATATCCCCTCCCATCCGGCACTGCTGTTTCTTGTCCTAACAACAGTCAAGGGAGGTGGCCCTTAGACCCATTGCACAGATGTGGAAGCCGAGGCTCACAGATGACATGCTAACCCCAGGACGCATAGCTGGGCGGAGCTCCGACCCGCTCTCCTCTGGTTGTTAGACCCTGGGCCGTCCATTCCCGGTCTCAGACCTGATTTTCCTCTTGGCTAAAATGAGAGGGTTGGCCTGACCCCAGCTCCCAGTGGCCTGTGAGTTTCTGAGCCCTGGAAAACATTAGGTCTCGGGAAGAGAGGTCAACTGTCTCCCAGAAGGAGGTGGAGACAGCTGATGGGCTCACTGATCACTTCGGGGCTGCCTGGGCCAACATGCCCACTGTATAGAGGGAAAACTGAGGCCTAGATAGGGCAGGGGCTCATCATGAAGGGCCACACAGCCATTGCCTTTGAGGTCTGGCCAGCTCCCCACGCTCTGCCTGCACCTTTCCCAGAAGGAGTGTGGGGGACCTGAGAGTCAGGGTCTCGGCCTCTAAGAGCCAGTGATACCTTTGTGTGGCCTCTTTCCTGAGCCTCTGTCCTTCACCCCAAGGGTCCAGGGAGAAGGGGGCCCTTCCCTGTGTCCAGCTCATTGTCATGTGTGTGTGTGTGTGTGTCTGTGCGTTTGTATGTCTGTGTATGTCTCTGTGTGTATGTGTGTATATCTGTGTGTGTGTCTGTGTGTTTCTGTGAGTCTGTGTGTGCCTGTGTCTGTGTATGTCTCTGTGTGTCTGTGTGTTTCTGTGAGTCTGTGTGTTTCTGTGAGTCTGTGTGTGTGTGTCTGTGTGTGTCTGTGTACGTCTCAGTGTATGTCTCTGTGTGTATGTGTGTATATCTGTGTGTGTGTCTTTGTGTTTCTGTGAGTCTGTGTGTGTCTGTGTTTGTGTACGTCTATGTGTGTGTCTTTGTGTTTCTGTGAGTCTGTGTGTGTCTGTGTCTGTGTGTTTCTGTGAGTCTGTGTGTGTGTGTCTGTGTGTCTCTGTGTGAGTCTATGTGTGTCTGTGTGTGTGTGTGTATCTGTGTGTCTGTGCGCACACACAAACACACACATGCACCATGGATTCTGGGGTGGCTGGAGCTGAGCCTTCACTGAGCAGGTGTAAAGGTTGTCACCGCCCGGGGCGGGGGGCGATGACCCAGTCTACACATAGAGTGAAGGTAACCATCCGCCCGCCTGGTGGGAAGATGGGGCCAGTGCTGGGCTCTGCTAGAGTCGAAAAGGGGCTGCTCCCGAGCCCGACTTTTCCTGCAAAGCACAACTTCCCTGTGCCAGACGCTTTCCGCCTGTCATCTCCCCTAGCCCTTGTGGCTCTGTGATCACTTCCCCACCAACCCCTGATTTATGGGCAGGGACAACGAGGCCCAGAGAGAGCCGCCTGCAGAGCTGGACCCAGGGGGAGCCCCCCAAGTCTGCCCATAGCTGTCGTCGGTGGGGAGGAGCCTCGGCCCCTGCCACCGAAGATCTCTCTCAGGCTTGACTTGCAGGAGATAGGGAGGTGACCCATAGACCCAAGACCCCAAAGGTCAAAGCCATCTGCGGGGACCTTTGCTAACAGGTTCAGTGTGGGGTGTGAGGAAGGACCCTTCCGGCTGATGCATGGTGTCATCCAGGGGTGCCAGCTCACTTGGGGGTTGCCCCAGCATACATGACAGCACGTCTGGGGTGTGTGTGTCTGTCTGTCTGTGTGTGGGTCTGTGTGTGTATGTGTGTAGTATGTATATGTGTGAATGTGGGTGTATGCATGTATAGAAGGGTAGCGTGTGTGTGTCATAGGTGTGTGTGTATGCTGTGTGAGTGTGTGCATGTATGTATGGGTGTGTGTGTGGTGTGTATGTCTGTGTATGTGTGTGAGTGTGTTTGTGTGGAGTGTGTGTGTCCATAAGTATGTACGTGTGTGTGGTGCAAGCGTGTGGACTCTCAGACTCACCCAGAGGAAGGTTCAAGTCCCAGCTCTGACAGGCACCATCTGTGTGTCCTTGGGCAAGTCACTGTCTGTCTGGGCACCCCCAGCCCCTCAACAGCATTGAACCCCAGGGTGGAGCTCTAGGGCTTCTCTAGGGCTGAGCCCCAGCAAAGATGGTGGGGGCTTCCTCCCCACCGTCAGAGCCCAGGATTGTCAGCTCATTTAAAACAAACCTCTGAGTAGTTTTGCTTCTTTTTATGTCCTGGAATTACCTTTGGGTTTTCTTGGTCATCTGAGCCAGTGTGTCCAAACTGACGTCAGTACAATTAATTTCAATTAGTGCTACTTAACTGGGGGGCCTCAGGTCAGTTGGAAGAAGCCACTCAGTGTCCTGACATCATAACTACCTCACTCCCCAAGTCCCCATGGTGACCTGTGTGGCCAGGACTGCCAGCAGGTTTAGGGAGCAGGCCTTGAGGACTGGGCCCCTGAAGGGACACACAACGCAGGTGTCGGGAACCCGACCTCCCCCTCTAGCCCAAGACCTGGCTCTGCTTCCGGGCCCCTGTTCCCCCATCTCGGAGAGACTGTCAGACAGGGGATCCCCAGGCTTTTTCATCTTGATGCTTCGAGCCCCACCCAGGTCAGAAGGGGGTTCTCAGGGACAGACAGCCCACCAGGGGCACAGAAAAGGGCTGCTGGGCTTGTCTGAGGGCCCAGTCCCCCTCGGGCTGGTGGGGAGAGCCCGTGTTTTAGGAGCCAGCTTCCTCCGCAAACCTGGACCATGCGGAATGTATTAGTCAGCCGGACTGTCTGGGCCAGATGGGGTCTGGGGGTTCATGGCGGGAGCAGCCTTCCAGCAGGGGGGAGGGGGGAGGGCGGGGTTCATCTGGTTCCCATTTAGTGGTGGACTCAGCTCCAGATTCATCTCAGGCACGAGGGTCCCTCCACCCCCTCCCAGGCCTCCAGGCCCTGCTTTGCGCCTTAACATAAGGGTTAGCCACGCTCCTGACATCCAAACCCTCTGCTGAGCTCATGGAGTCTGGAAGCTTCAAAACGCACAAGTCTCCCGGAGTAGGGTACTGGGACCACAGAAGGGCCAGTGGCTGCTGGGGAGGGGTCCCCCGAAGAGGAGGGGTCGGCTCCCTCCATTGCTCCATTTCTTACTTACTCCCAGCCCAACTGACCATTTCACCCTCCGTGCCTAGCCCCAAACCCCTGCTCTTGCCTGACAGTGACTTCCCTCCTCTGAGCCTCAGTTTCCATACCTGGAACCTGGGGATAATAATAGTACCTCCCACTTTGGGTGGTTCCCAGGATTCAGTGAAATTCTACTTAAGAAACTCAAAATAGTATTTGGCTCTTGGTAAGCCATGAAAGGGTAAATTATTATTAATTCAGCCAAGGTGCATTTATGGAGCACTTATGGTATACCAGATATGGTATGAAACCCTGAGGGTGCCGAGGTAAATAAGAGTCAGTCCCCGCCCTCCAGGACCTCAGGGCGAAGTGGGGTGCCTCACTGGGATGGTCTCAGGATGAAGTGGAGGGGCAGACAAGAACCCCATGTAGAGCGAACGGGGTCCAGGGAAGCGGCCCCGGCTAGGATCTGCTCTGTGTCCCCGGACGCCCCAGAGTTCTACCCCGTGCTCTCTCCTGCCTCGCTGCCTCACAGGTCTCGGACAGGATGGTGTCGGCGGCAGTGCCCAGGCTGGTGGTGTCTCTGTTGCTGTTCCTCAGGGCGCTGCCTGTGGTGGCCTACTCCGCACCCCTGAAGGCCGCCTATCTGGAGGACACAGGGGGCAGCGGGGAGGCCGAGGGCTCATCGGCCTCGTCCCCGAGCCTCCCACCGCCCCGGACGCCGGCCCTCAGCCCCACATCGCTGGGGCCCCCGCCCACGCCCCTGGCAGGCCCCAAGCCCCCCACCAACTTCCTGGATGGCATCGTGGACTTCTTCCGCCAGTATGTGATGCTCATCGCCGTGGTGGGCTCCCTGGTGTTCCTGCTCATGTTCATTGTTTGCGCGGCGCTCATCACCCGCCAGAAGCACAAGGCCTCGGCCTACTATCCCTCGTCTTTCCCCAAGAAGAAGTACGTGGACCAGAGTGACCGGGCCGGCGGCCCGCGGGCCTTCAGCGAGGTCCCCGACCGGGCTCCCGACGGCCGGCCCGAGGAGGCCCTGGATTCGTCCCAGCAGCTCCAGGCTGACATCCTCGCTGCCACCCAGAACCTCAAGTCCCCCGCCAGAGTGGCGCTGGGGGGCGGAGACGGAGCCAGGATGGAGAGCAAGTCCGAGGGAGAGGAGAGCAGAGGCCGGGAGGCGGACCAGGAGGCCCAGGGACGTGGGAGCCCGGTAGCAGAGGAGAAGCCGAAACCAGAGGGGCAGGAGGAGCCGAGCCCCGTGGTAGAGGAGGGGGCGTGGGAGGCTGGCCAAGGCCAAGGCCAAGGTGAGCCCGGAGAGGCTCCTTTGTTAGCCCAGGATGCCAGGGGAGCTGCTGATCCCCCTGAGAGCCCCTGTGCTTGCAGTGTTGCCCCCAAGGTCTAACAGTCCTCTGGGGCTGCCGGCCCTGACTATTGGACCCCTTGTGGTCACCTCTGTGGGTGTGGAAAGGCCCTTGTCCCTTACAGCTCCCTGACACCCCCTCCTTGGCCACCCCTGACTGCAGGCAGAGATGCTAGTCTCTGGTGTACCCCAAGAATCTCCCCGGGCTCCAGGACTATTTGCCCCTGTGGCCCCAAAGGGCTGCATCCCAAACAGCGCCTCTGGGGAGGGGGAATGGGAAGGATCCCCATTATATCTGTGACGTTACATCCCACAAAATTGGCCCCATCACTCAGGCAAACATAGGCCACAAGTCCCCTGTGACGGTGCCAACATTGTCGCTTTTCCATGGAGGTAGGGAAGACACGTCAGAGTAACTAGGAGTTTGGGACAAGGGTGAATGGGACCTGCTGAGGCCCCTAGGGTGGGAGCAGTGATAGCGACTGCATTAACGGGCCCGGGGAGGCAGGAAGTTTCCAAGGGGCCTGTGCACACATCACTATGGGTCCCTAAGTGAGCCTATTCAGGGCTGGGTTCCCCGAGCTACTCAGTGGAAAAAGGATTTGGGGGGCCAAAAGGATTTGAGGAGACACTGCCTCTCTGCTCCCTGTACCCCCTCTTAGAGCACCCCAGGGCTCTGCAAATACTTCAGTAAACGCCCCTGTGGAATCTGGTTTTTACCATAGAGCACTTTTTTTTTTTTTTTTTTTTTTTTTTTTTTTACAGCTACAGAGTAAAGTCTTGCAGAGCACACTCTGGAAATTACTGCCCCAAATGTTCCTGAAGGTGCCCCCCAGTTTGCGGTCACTCTGGGGTTAGGGGCGTGGGTACGGGGGCTCAGGCCTGCCCAAGCTCTGCCAAGCATCTCTGTCTGGGGACGAATTTCTCATCCCGTTACTGCTACGGGCATGGGATGAATGAATTGAACCTTTCTTGTCAGGCCTCCAAAGCTGCCCAGAAGCTAGGGGGCTGTGTGTGAGGGGGCCCCACTCTAGGGGCAGTGTGAGAGGGTAGGGGAGGGTTTCTAACGCCCAGCTTGGAGCAGGGGAGCCCTGGCCCCCGACCCTTTGCTCACGTGTGTTGTCTGGCAGCCTTTGCTCACAGCATTTTTAAGCCTTTGACAAGGGAGCCTGAGCTCCGTCCTAATTTGGGGGAGGTTCTGGGGGTGTTCCTCTTCCTCATCCCTCCATCTGGCAACCACCCCCCCAACCTCTGCACAACTTTTTAGGTGCTGAGATGTAGCAAACCAGCACAATAAACCTTTATTCTGGCCTGAGTGTCGCTGGTTTTCTGAGGGAGGAATGAGTCTGCTGGTGGGGGTGGGGGCAGGGTATTTCTTCTGGGCTGTTCCATGGCGTGGGGTAGCTTTCTGGGGGAGACACATCAGGCAGGCCCGAGAAGCTGAATGAGATGATTCGTGAAAGGAGGGCAGAACGGGATCCCCTCTGGGAACGTGGCAGGGGCTCTTGCCCCCAAGGCTGAGTCCAGCCCTGGGCTTGCAGCCATGCAGACCCGGCCTCCAAGAGCAGTTCTGTGATGCACTGTGGCTGCAGGAGATCTACCCGCCTCCTTCTCCAGGGAACACGAGCCCAGTCTCCCGGTTCAGTCTCCCATCCGCTGGCAGAGTGGCAGAGGACTAGAACAGGGCTCACGGACAATGCCATGCTCCTGGCACCCTTGGCCTGGGATGGGAGGCGGCCTTGGCCTTTGTCTCTTCGCCCACCAGGCTCTTCCTTGCCTTTGATGGCAAGTTCCTGAGGCCATGGCCCCCCGCCCCTTTCCCTGGAGTTGCCAGCTGGAATCCAGATGTGGCTGGGCTGGGAGCATGGGCTGGATCCCCCGGAGTGAGGGGGGAAGGGAGGCCACCCCCCAATCCCTCTCTTCCGCTGACCTCACATCCCTTAAGAGGGGGCCGGGTTTGAGTTTCATAACACACAATGGCCTCTGTCTCTCACAGCGGGGAAGGGCCCTCCCTTTCTCAGCCCAGACCGACTCCGGCCCAAGAATGTAGGGAAAATCCAATGTGAATCCCTGAATGCTGTGTGGCTCTGACCAAATCACTCAGCCTCTCTGTGTGTGACCGCTCCTGCAGGGTCCTAGGTGATTGGAGGTGACTGGGGTACGCACTGACCTGCATAGCAGGTAAAACTCAGGTAACACAGAAGCAGATGTTAGAGATTCCTGGGGAGCAGGCAGGGATGACTTTGCAATTAGCAGCTTCCAGGTCAGCGGCTCCCCATTAATTGTCAACAGGGTCCGCTGGAGGACATGAAGTATGAGGCCTTAGTTAACAGCCCATGTCCCCTGGGACTGATGGGGGCGGGGACTCAGGAGGTATTTTGAGCTCAGAACCGGCATCAACCTCTCCCTTACCTCTGAGCTTTAACAATTACTATTCCCTCTGCCTAGGACACCCTTCTACCCCACTCCTTGTCCAGCTAACTCCCCCTCCTCCTTTAGCTTCCAGCCTAGATGTCCCCTGCTCTCCCCGACAGCACCCACCCAGACTCCCCTGCAGTCAACACTACTCCTAACTGCTCACGAGCATCTGTGACGTCCCAGGCCCTGCTCTGAGCCCTGAATGTCATTTACTCGTTGAGATTCCCAACTGGGGAGAGGGACCCGCTGTTGTTCCCATGTCGCAGAGGGGGCGTCCATTGCCTAGGTCCCAGAGCCAGGATCCCAGCCCCATCGTCTGATTCTAGAGTGAGTCCTCCACGGCTTGGACAGCTGCTTGGACGAATGAATGCGTGAATGAAGCCTTTGCGTAGGAGAGAGCAAGGCCTCACTCCTGCTTAGAGCCCCTCCAGGGTGCTCCCACATTTTTGACGGAGTTACCAGAGGGGCCTTCTGTGGGCACACATCTGGCCGGGCACCAGCGGAGGGCGAGCCTGGGGGGAGATGGGCTGGGGGCCCGTATAGGCTGGGGCTGGGCAAGGGGGAGACCTGAGCTGGAGGGTGGGTGTGGGGGGCTCCACTGTTCCCAGGAATCCGGGAATCTGCCAGGTCTGAACAGGCCCCCACTGTCCCAGGCCTTGTAAAACCACACAGCTGCCCTCAGCCTGGGAGTCTGTTCCCAGACCAGGCCTGCTGCTTCTCTCCCTAAAAAACGAGGGGGAGGGGGAACAAAACCACCTAAAGACACAGCCTCTAACTCAGTGTGGAAATGGGGCCTTCTGGGGAAGTGTGCTGGGGGTCTGTGGGGTGCTGGAGGGACCTCTTCCATGTGCTGTGACTTTCTCTGATCAGCCCGAGGGGCTGGGCATTCGCTGGCTGGGGGTCATGTCTAAGGCAGGAGCAGGAGGGGCAGAACTCAGGTCTCAGGGCACATTGTCTTGAACCCTCTTGGGGTGATTTATGTAGTTTGAGCCTGGGGGGCGGGGAGGGACTGAGAAGGGGGAGGCTGCCAGTGTCCATGCCAGCTCTACCCTTTCTTAGCTGTGCCGCCTTGGGTGAAAGGCCTCACCTCTCTGGGCTTTCATTTCCCTGAGCATAAAGGGATGATCCTACTCTACCTGGCAGGGGTCTCAGCCTGCAGGCTGCGGTTGTCCGAGAGCTTTGTAATGGCGTAACTCCCGGGCGCCACCCAGACCGTTTATTTATTTGTTTTATTCATTCATTCATTCATTCATTCATTCAGGGCTCGAACTCACGCCCCCAAGATCAAGAGTCGCGCACTCTACTGACCGAGTCAACAAGGCACCCCCCTCACCCACACCGATGAAATCAGAGTGTCCGAGGGTACGTCTGGGCAACTGTCACGGCCTGGGGGGCTGTCCACCACTGTCCCCCCGACACCCGGCCGGGCGCCGGTCACGCAGTAGGTGCCCTGCGAGTGCGCATGCGTGCATGCGTCTGCGGCTGAGGGAAGCCCTCTGCGCCAGTGCATCCACGTCCCCTCTTAACCCTCCCCACATTCCCCACAGAGACATGAGCAATCTCGTGATCCCCTACTTTGCAGATGAGGAAACAGGGTGCAGAGACTTGGCCCATGTTACAGAGATGGGCATAACTGGGATTTGAACCCCGGGCCTGGCCAGCTCCTCAAGCCGGGCTCTTCCGCCCCGAGCCTCCTGCTTCATGTTAAGAACCTGTTTGTGGGTGCAAAGGCTGAGCCTTTTTACTGGTGTTGGGGTGTCTGTTGCATTTCATCACGGGGCCCACCCTCCCCCTTGGCGGCACAGCTAAGAAAGGGTAGAGCTGGCATGGACACTGGCAGCCTCTCCCTTCTCAGTCCCTCCCCCCCAGGCTCAACACCCCCAGGGGTGTTGGCTGTGACTGACTGCCCAGTGCCAGGGGAGCCTCCTGTCTCGGTGCTCATGCAGAGAGCCTCGGGCCCCCTGAGTCTGTCCCAGCTGGGATTAATCAGCAACCCAGGTTCCAAAGCGCCCAAAGAGCAGCTGCCAGGTCAGAGACACTGGTTCCCAGCCTCAGACTCTAGTGAGCACCTACTGTGCGCCAGGTACTGAGAACGAATCATTGGCTGCAAATGAGAGGAGGAGATGAATCAAAGAATCATCTAGATGCAATCACGGTGATTGGTAACAGGAAGGGCTGCCATATACAAATGCACTCTGGTGCGCGTCTGGCGCTTTCCTGATGCCAGATTTTCCGCTCTGTGGAGGCATAATTGACACGCAGTAACTGCACGTATTTAAAATGTGCAACATGATAATTTGGATAGATGAGCAGATTCATGAAGCCATCGCCAGAGTCAAGATAACAGACATATCCATCTCCTCTGACCATCTCCTCCTACCTCTTTGCAATCTCTGCAGGCTGTTCCCCCCCACCTCAGTCCCTAGACCACTATTGATCTGCCCTCTGTCCTTATGACTCATTTTTATTTTCTGAAATTTTATAAATGGAATCATATAGGGATGCCTGGATGCTCAATTGGTTAAGCAGCTGCCTTCGGCTCAGGTCATGATTCTAGGGTCCTGGGTTCGAGTCCCGTATTGGGCTCCCTGCTAGGCGGGGAACCTGCTTCTTGCTCTGCCCCTCTCCCTGCTTGTGCTCTCTCTTAGACTAATAAGTGAATAAAAATCTTTAAAAAAAATGGAACCACACAGTGTACTCCTTGTCTGGCTTTTTGCACACAGCACTGTTCTGAGATTTTTTCACGTTATTGTGTATATTAATATTTCACTGCTTTTTACTGTGGAGTAGAGTTCCCTTGAATGGACCTTTTTAATGAGAAGGTTGTTATTTCTCCCCATTTCACAGATTAAACCAACAGACTCAGAGAGGTCAAGTAACTTGTCTAAGGTCACACAGCCAGGAGTGGGAGCACTGAACCTTGAAGTGGGAATATTTGAGTTCAGTTATTGTAGGGAACTTCTGAAGCTCAGAGGGTCTCAGAAATCCTGATCTAGACCAGCCCCCTGCATTTCATCTTAGACATCCGAGGACCAGACAGGGACCCATTCAGAGCTGACCAGGAATCCAGGTCTCTGGTGGGCAGTCTTGTGCTGTGTCTAGCTCTTCTCTGCTTTAGCTCTGGCTCTGTGTCTGGTGTTGGGGAAGAAGCAGGCTGATGTGGAGTGGGACAGGGATTTGTCCTTTTTTCAAGCGGTTTTAATTTCAGGATTCCTCCGGCTGCTCAGAAATAGCAGGAGGGATTTGGCATTGGCTCCAAGGCCCAGGGGTCCTCTGCAGCTGCTCTCCCCTCCCCAAACGGGTCCAGGGTTTACAGTGGCAGCTGCAAAGTATAAAATAGTGCTGCTCGTAAATCCGCTCTTGCCAGGGTCCCTGATGTCAGAGGCTCTGCAGTGCCCAGCATGGGCATCCTGCCACTGGACGGGGCCCCACAGGGACACCCCGGGTGTGCCCTGGAAGGCTGGAGGGTCCAGGTCTGTGTGTGGCCACGTGCAGCCTCTGCCTTAGGGTTTGGAGAACCGGACTCACTTAGGGGATCTGGAGGGGGGAAAGGGACTGAGATTGTGCAGGGTTGGAAGATTGGGGACAGCAAGGGATGGGGGAGAGATAGTGGGACACAGAGACAAGGAACCAGGAGACCCAGTTAGGCTCCTCCTAGCTGCATGACTTTGAGCAAGTCACTTTGAACTATAGGCTCTTCACATATAAAGTCCCGGGACTACAGCCCTTGCCCTGTTTCCACCCCCCACCCCCACAATGCTGTGAATGCACTTTATGATGTGCAGGACGGCAGGGCGGGGTGGTGGTTAGGGGTACAGGCTTTACACGGCCTGGGTTGAAATCTCAACGCGGCCACCACTCGGCTGTGTGACCTCGGGCGAGTCACTTCACCTCTCTGGGCCTGAGTTTCCTCATCTGTGAAATGGGAATAATGGCTCCTAGGTCAAAGAGGCAGTGGAAGTTGAGTTCATTCAATTCCAGTGCTTAGAACAGGCCTCCCCATGGTGCTCAATAAATGGAAGCTGCCGTTAGCTATAAACTGTGAAGTGCTGTGTCCAGAGAAAAAGGGCAAAAGTCTGTCTCCAAGTGTCTCGCTGTTCTGAGAGTCACCTCTTCTTTCCAGAGCTAAGTATAGTAGCTTCAGAATCAAAAGATCAGTGATGGGGCGCCTGCGTGGCTCAGTGGGTTAGGCCTCTGCCTTCGGCTCGGGTCATGGTCTCAGGATTCTGGGATCGAGCCCCACATTGGGAATCTCTGCTCAGCGGGGAGCCTGCTTCCCTCTCTCTCTCTGCTTGCCTCTGCCTACTTGTGATCTCTGTCTGTCAAATAAATAAATAAAATCTTAAAAAAAAAAAAAGATCAGTGATTTCTTGGGGTGGGAGTAGGGCAGAGGGTCCTGGAAGTGTTGGTAAAAGCAGAACAAGGCCAGCAGCCAGGGAAGTCCCATGAACCCCAAGGAGGGCGTGAAGGATGAGGCTCGAGAGAAGAGACAGGCTCATGCTGCCCTTTGGGCAGAGATCACCGCCCCCCCCCCCCAAGCCCATGTGCCCCTCTGCAGGGATTTGGCGCCTGATGGGGGCCAAGAGGTCATGGGGCAGCTGTTCCCTGCCTCCCTCTGAGGTGTGGTGACCCCAGTGAGAGCTTAGACATTGTCTGGCTGAGTGTGGCTGGAGACGTGGCTGGCAACGTAGGTCGGGGAGCTCAGGGACTTGGGCGCATCATGGGCAGGCACCAGGGATATTTGTGGGGAGCAGGAAATGCTGGGGGTGGAGGTCTGTCCTCCACCCGGCGGATTAGTTTCCAGGTGACCTGGACTATCTCCCCTCCCCTCTCTGTTGGGTTCCCATTTGTAAAACAAGCCAAATACTTCTCAGCATTGACTCTGGGCAGAAGACTGCTTCAGGCACAGGGGAGAGGACATAAGATGTCTGCATTCCAAGAGACCCGGGAGTCAAATCCGAGTTCCAATTCCACTTCCAGGATGTGTGACCTTGGGCAGCTTCTGCCCTACCCCACCCTCCTCCTTTCGGAGCCTCAGCGCCTCACCTGTGAGAGCACAGGTCCTGTCCTGTTGAGAGACTCAGACAAGAAAATGCTCCTCAAGCTCAGGGCCCGGGGACCAGGATAGAAAAATGTTTCCATTTCTGTTGACTCTTCTAAGGATCTCGTCGTTCCTACTGCTGGGAAGCAGCGAAGAGGCTGCTACAGGCCATTCTGACCTCTGAGATTCTACGGCTTCTCTGCCCAGCACTGCGGGTCAGAGCCCAGAACAGAGCTGGGTACCCAGTAGGTGCTCAATGATTGCTGAGCAAGGAGTGCTGAGTTTCTTTCCAGTTGCTCCTTGATTGAGGAGCAGAGAGGAAGGGTGACATTGGGAGGCAGGACATCTCTGCACCCGCCCTAGGGAGGGTTGAAATGAGGCTCTCTGAAAAACCTCCTTGGCCCCCAATCTCCTACTTCTGTCCTTGGTCGCTGTTTAAATCCCACTCTCAGGCCCAGTGTCCATCACTTCTTGAGTACCCACTGTGTTCCCGGCACAGCACTAAGCGCTTTCTATACACTGGGTCCTCACAAAGCTGAGCGAGGCACAGATATCCGCCTTCTACGGAGGAAGAGTGGAAGCTCAGAGAGGTAAAGCAACTTGCCCAAGGTCACACAGCCAGAAAGGACCTGAGCTGGTCTTTGAACCTCCTGAGGCTTTTGGACCCCCAGGGCCAGTGCTCTAACCACTGCCTGCAATCCTGTTCCTGAGTGAGTGAATGAATGAATGAATGAATGAGTGCAGGCATGCAGGACAACAGTGTGGGAGCAGAGGCCTAAGGCCAAGGCGCCCACACTTGCACGTGGCCCTGTAACTCAGCTGGGAGAGCAGGTGTCATCACAGTGGCGACCGTGGTCTGGCTGCCAAAAGGAGGCAAAAAGGGCTCTGACAACAGCCCAGGGCTCGCCCCCGGCCCTCAGGGCTCATCAGGGCACATGCGTACACTTACCTCAGGCTGGAAGGACATGCGTTGGAGCCCCAGGCAGCAGGACCTCGCAGGAGCCTTTGTTCCCACAGTCCTGAGAGCCCCAGGTCACAGGGTGAGTGAAGAAGCAGACAGATGGCTCTTGGGACCCCAGGGCCATTGGTCCTGCCCAGGATGCTGCATGTGTGGGGATTCCGAAGAGTCCACCGGATCTGGAGTCAAGCCCACAGCCCTGGGGCTCTCCAGAGACGTGAATTTGCAGATGGGAGGCCCTGGGGAGGTAGGGGCTCTGGGTCGTCCAGCTCTACTCCTTCCCTGTCTTTGCTGCCTGGGGCAAGTCGGTTGCCCTCCCTGGTCTTCAGCTATGTCTCTGGCAAAGGGAAGAAGGAGGCTTGCTTTGGATTTCAGCCAGCTGGTGGGCTCCAAACTCTGCGATCCTGTGGGAGGTGTTATTGTCAGCACCTCGGGGAAAGCCTGCAGGAGGCCATTTTCCCCGAAGTACAAACAGCCACTCAGTTCTTGGAGGAGAAGGTCTTGGGAGATTTTGTCTTCTTCCCCACCTCCACTTTAATGCTTTCCAGGGAGCTCAACGTACCCCTCTCCCCCCATTGTAAGAGTTCCCTGGAGGAATTTGTGGGGCACCTTTGGTTGTCTCCAGCATCTGAGACGCCTCCCTATTGGGAAGTCCTTTCTTCTGTCACACCTAAGTTGAACTGGGCCCGCGGGCCACTTTCCTCGCCACCTTGCCCGCAGCAGAGCTCTGGCTGGAAGGACTGGGCGAGTTATTAGGGGAAACAGAAACACTGTGAATTTTTCATGACCTCTTATAAAATAAGAACATCTTATCTTTGTCCAGATTTGATCTTCGCATGGTCTGGGTTTCAGCAGACTGGAGGGAAGATGAACAGCCCTCTTGGAGGGTCCGGTGGCCACGTCGACCAACGTTGTATGTGTCCTTGCCCTTCGCCCTGGAAGTGCTCTTGTGAAGCCGGCCTATGCTCAGACCCCATGGCAGCGTTGTTTGTAAGTGACAAAAGGGAGTCCGTGTAAGTGCTGGTGGGGGAGTAGTGGTAGGGGTCACTCCTGCCAAGTGAGAGGATATTCAGGGAGAATTTGCTTGTAGGGGGGCAAGGGCCTGGAACATGGGGGCGTCAATCCTGACAGAGTCAATATTTCCCAACTGGCTTTTCACGTAAAAGATTTCTTTTGAAAAATTGCTATGGAGTCGCTTTGATTAGCCTCATTCAGCCGATGTGGAAACCATTTCTACTCAGCGAATTATTGGTGGAGGTGAGCTGGGTCCAAGGTCACACTTGTGCTTTGTGGTCTACACGAAGAGGGAGAGCTCTGAGCTCCGGGGAGCAGCTCTGGCGAGATACACTTGCACAAGCAGTTCACTTTTTTGAGGTGTGAGCCCAGATTTCCTCTCATGGGCTCTGGGTGTCCCCAGGATGGAGCCACTTTGGGGTTCCTCTGGGTAGTAGTGGGGGCCACAGCAGGCGGTCACAGGTCGCAGAGCTGGGTGGCCCTGTGTTTTTACACATTTCCGAGGGGATCCCACATGTGTCTGTCTTTGCAGATGCGGGGGGCTGTCCTTCCAGTTGGGCCTTCCAGTGGGATCGCCGGGTGGGAGGTACACGCCTCGCCTTTCACAGGTGCTGCCAAATGCCTTGTCCAAGATGCGGCACCGGTTTCCATTCCTATCTTGGTCTAGGAGAGCCCCCGCTTCCCTCCATCCTTGACAACACCACTGGTGTTCAGTGTTTTTCCAACCCGATGGGTGAGAAGTGGCATTCCATTGTTGGGTTAGGTACAGCTGTCTGATGGCTGGTGAGAAAGGGGCTCTCCTTACAGAGTTCTTCTAATTACCTGTTTCTATCCTTAGTCTCCACTTGTACTGATGGTGTATCCACTGGTTTTCAACTCTTTTTTTCAGCCACAGAATCCTTTGTTCTAATAAACTCTGTTACCAAAGATCTTAACCGAAGTTGAATAAAAGAAAGAGCTGCATTTTGGAAGGGGGATGGGTTAACTAGAGGGTACATGTTTGCCTCCCTGTGCCCCCTGCACGAGCCCTTAACGCTCAGTGGGGCATACTTTGTAAACAGTAGGTACAGTCCTACCACTTAAGCTATAAATGGGGAAACTGAGACCTAAAGTTACCCAGAAAGGTAATGGCTGAGGCAGGTCTCCAGTCCAGGTCCCCTGGCTGTCATCAGTATTGACTGGTGGAGGTAGAGGTGGAGGGGATAGTGGCAGAGGTGGTCATGATGGTAAAGGTAGGGGTGGTGAAGG